>NW_026782582.1:0-541413 GCF_031769215.1 Ylistrum balloti
TTCAAAGCCAAAGGAAAAGTCTTGAAACTATTTTGAAAAAAAGTGCCATGGCGGCAGTGCCCAGCTTGCGCGTCGAGCCTAAATTCAATACATGCGATGGCTCATTTCAAATGAATTGTTGCAAAAAATGCAATTGCTAGTTCAGTATAAGTATTGACACTAAATTCAGCTTATATATATATATATATAGTGATACTTACCTACATAAGTTACCCGCCATCTTCTTTCAGCCGCCGTCTTCTTTCCGGGGCAGCACCGAGCACCCCGGCTGTTTCCGTCAAAATTTTATGCTACTCTAAATCATTCTTATTTTAGTTTCATTCTTATTTTCAACTACATATTTCAGTATTTTCAAAAGTTTTCAACAGTATTAAACGGGATGAAAATTTTCGAAAAAGAAAAAAAAAGAAAGATATGACTCCCACAATGCATCGTGCGGAAAAGAAAGTTCAGCCGCCATATTGGCATCGCCTCGCGAGATTTACCACCATAAAACGTGAGTCTCATTGTATTTACAAATTTCGATGTCTGATTATCATTAATACACAACACAAAACGTTTTCTTGATGTACAAGTAATGAAGAAAATGTCGATAAGGTTGTTTCATTTAATGACTAGGATCAGCAACTTGTAGGGGCGATAATCCAATGATTACGGTAATGTCCGGCAGATGGAGTAGGAGTAAACTTTCGATTTATGAACCAATGAAAACGAAGTACTGATACTCAGGGCCAGGGGCGACAGCAACATGCTGAAGAGCATTGAAAATGCTCTTAACATAATAAACTAAAAAATGATCAGGAATGTGAAAGATATATTGTTACAAGAGATCAACTGCGGTCAGCAAACTACAAAGCTGTCTTTATATTACGTCAGCCAATTGTGCTAATAAAGGTCAGTAATTGGGACAGTTCTGATCACGTGTTCATGTCTTGCCAATGTTCATAGCCCTATTATGTATTTACAGTACATCATGCTGTACGTCTTGTAAGTCGTGTATATTACCGACATTCTTGTGACAATATGTGAAGTGTACAAACACAAGCGATGATTTATCATCTCCTGTTACGTCTCCTAACTTAAAACTGCTTTAAGTTTCAAGCTAATCAGCCATCCCTAACTCAAGTTTTCAAGCTAAGTGCGGACGGCACATGGAGCACAGCGGACGACGATGGACGAAACATGATGGCTATAGGTCATCATGACCCTTCGGGCCGATGCAGAGGTGATAACACAGAACAAGAACATTATTTTTCAGAGTTTTATTAAGAAACTTCGCAGAAGAGAAATAAGAAGGTGCTGATTAATTGTACATCCCCTGTTAATACAACCTTGTCCTTCACCTAATACATTTACACCTAAATTCATGAAACTTTACCCAATGTCTGAGAATACAAAAAGTGTTTTCATTTCCTTGTGGAAAAGTTTGCAATGAATTTGGAGGTTATTAAAAATCAAATTGTATTTTTTGTTTCTAAAACAGAAACAAAACAAAAACAGAATTGTAAAAGGAGCCCTAAAATTACTGAGGACTGAACAATAATTTGTATAAATTATGTAGTGTAAACTGTGATAGAATTTTACTGCACAATCACCTTACCAAATTGTAACCTTGTATTATGAAATGGATGTGCTATGTTGACTAATTTCTACACACTTGGTGAAAATATTTTCGTTGCAAAAAAAAAGTCACAAAACACAAATTCAATCAGAAAAAAATCAACAGCATTTCTTATAATGTTACAGTTACAACAGCATTTCTTATAATGTTACAGTTGCAACAGCATTAGTACTGGTACTGTCAAAAATAACATTTAATTGTACATACCGTAGTATATTTAAATCCCTGGACAATTTTTTGATTGTTGAGAAACAGTGATTTTTTCTCTCCTATTCAGTTACATAAATCCTGATTTGTTTAAAGATCAAAACAGTCTGCTATTACTACTCATCCATCAGTACTTTTCACAGAATTTTGATTTCATTATGAAAACAATGTCACATTTCCATGTTCTATACATGGTTATGCTTTTCATTCTGGTTCAACAATGTGTCTGACCACTTTTTTCACTTTTTTTCTCTATTCAGTTCAGATTAAATATTTAAAAAAGGCAAGAGACCCAAGAGCCTTGACAGACACCTCAGTCATAGAAATGATTTTGTTTACAGAGTATGATAACATGAATTACTTTGTAAACTAATGCCCTTGTAAACCGTGTCATGCAGCAACTGCCATCCCACATCTAAACTATTCTAAATATGTTTGAAATAAAATAAATTACTGTCAAAAATGTATTTTTCCTATATAAACCCTCCACCCATTAAGAGTATTTGATTCTACTCAGACTGGCAGGGGGATCACATATTTTACAATTTTGGTTCACCATTGGCCATGGAAGGTATCAGTCTAGGGGTTTTCCAGAAGTCAGCAAAAAATATGAAAATTTACAATACAAGATGGCAGACTATAGGTGATGACTACAAATTGCCACAAGACTTGGTCTCAGATGACCAAAAAATCAGTAAACTTGATTGTTTTCTCTTTTTTCAACTTTTAAATTGATTAGACCCAACTCCAAAAGAAGATTACATGGTTACAATAAAGACTTATAGAGGTAATCCTGGTGTGTCACCAAAACAACCTGATTACTGTTGCTTGTGCTTCATTAGAAGTTCTTTTATCTTAGCTTCGTTTGCTCCAACAACATCACCAACCTGAAAAAGATAACTTGTGCTTAATGAAACTATACATGAATATTTCGTATACCACAAATGAGTTCAGATTTGCTATTAAGTTTCATTCGCCAAACAAGATTCCCATAGGGCCTGTATCACTCACCTGACTTAATTTGCTGAAATTGATTAATTCAAACTAAAGAAAAAGTATTTATTGGTATTGATAACCAGAACTTGACATTAACAGCCGATACATTTTTTTTCACGACATCCAAACCAAGAAGTAAGCTTTCTGACGCACCAAACTTCCATGTTTCTTGGTAAATTGTTTGAAGACATAATAAAATGAAATCTTTGCTTTTCCCGTAAGCCTGGTGATTTTTTTAAATATTGTTTATTCTTTGACATATGTAACCTGCTAAAATAGCTAATTGTGAATGATCATGTCATATTTACAGTTAATATGTCGTTGAATTTATTCCTGACAACAACAGCTGATATTTTGGCACATAATTCATTCATCCATTACTGGCTTAATAACAGGGTATCATCACACAGTTGATAGACATATATACTTATATATCAATTCCAGTAATATGCATCCAAACAAACATTTGTTTGTTAGGATCCAGTACCAATATTGGACCATACATTCGATATTACTTACTAGATTCTATATATTTATATATATATACAAATAAATTATGTATTTTTGCTGCAACTTCTATGAAGTTTCTGAAGATCATTTTCTTGGAGCAGTGCTTAAAATCTCCTGTAAGAAATTGTAACAATATACTTCAAAATCTACAACTGTTGCCTGTCGGCCATTTTTGTTGTTCTAAATGAGTCACAAAAATCAAAAGGGCTCAACTAAGGATCAAGAGGAATCTACAAACGATATCTGAACTCTGGCTCATTCAGCTAATCAGCCCTTAAACAAAGGGTTTCAAATATGACAAATCATTTCTGAAATAATTTTTTTTTAAGAAATATCATTTCCCCTAATGGGCCCCACATCTCTTCTATCAGATTCCTGGTTGATTCACAATTAGGTTCCTTTCAATTAGGTATCCTTTGGATCATATTGGGACAGAATCAAGAAATTCCCACAAAAGAAGGAAATTAGAGAATTTCCACTATTTGGCCCTGCCCCTCCCAATCCAGAGGGCCGAGACCCACCATTTATTAAAATTTATTCCACTTCTCTCAAGTATGTTTAAGACTAAATTGGGACAGAACACTGATATTGTTACAACAGAATAAGGATTATAAACAATGTCCCATATTTCCCCTATTGGTCCCTGACCTTTCTGCCCCAGGGGCCTAGACCCCTCATTTATAAAACATGATTTCCCTTCACAAAAGTACGCTTTAGACAAAATTTTCACAAAACCTAAAGCATTTCTACAAAAGAAGGTTGAAAAAAAAAAACAATTGCCCTATATCCCTTCAAGATCAATGTTTAGACAAAATTGAATCCCCTTCACTGAAGTATGCTTCAGAACAAAGTTGGTCAAAATCTAATCATTCCTACAGGAGTAGGAATTGAGAGGGGTAGAGTATTGAGATTCACAATCTATATCACATTGATTCTTCTTTACCCAAGCATGCTTCAGACCTAACTTGGACAATATCCTGCAATTCTTGAAGAACATTTTAAAGAAATTGACATATTTCCCCCATTAGGTCTCACTGGTCAGACCCTTGGGAGCCAAGACCCTCCATTTATATAGAATTATTCCCCAATGATGCTTCATACCAAAACTGTTGAAAATCCATTCAGCCATTCAAGACTAGTAGTGACTTTATAGGACAAGTAGACAGATGCCAGATAGAGGATGGTTGCCACAGCATCCTAACAGCTCACTTGTCTCTCCATGCCAAGTGAGCTAAAACAAAACCTTGTATTTATCTTTTCAGCTATCACCTTAAAAGCTTACCTTTTTTCCACTTTTGTAAAACTGAAATGTTGGCATGGCAGATATTTCACACTTTCTTGCAACCTCCTGAAAAAAGATGAAAAGAACAATGATAACCATGACGGGGACTTTGCTCACCTGGTACTCTATTTGTTTGTTTAGTTGTTTTGATATTGATTCAAGGTGAATCTAACACTGGGTGTAAATGAACCTATGCAAACGTGTCCATGTATTCTATATTACTTATCTTTCTGGCTTTACAAATGACAACAAAAAATTTACCAGTTTATGACAAATACATTCTGTAATGATTTCAGGGGGCCGAGACCCACCATTTATACAGAACTGATTTCCTTTCATCTAAGAACACTTCAGACAAAATTTAGGCAAAATCCAATCATTCCTATCAAGGAAGTAGAATTTTAAAGAATTTGCTCTATTTCCCCCCATTATACCCTGCCCCTCACTCCCATGGGTCTAAAACCCACAGTTTATACAAAATGATTGCCTTCAACACCCGAATGCCACAGACCATATATCAAAGAGGTGACTATTGCTGCCAAAAAAGCTATCCCGATAGTATTGCAATAGTAATATTACTATTGTGATACCATTGTGAAAGTCAGGTGACTATTGCAATGCTAAGTTCTTTTTTACATTTCAGATATGTTTGACCCAGACAGACAAATAATGGACTATGGATGAAGGGCAATTTGAACAGGCAACCTTCTGATAATTGTTGGGCCCATAAGTATAGTACTACTTACTTCCACTTCATCCACATCAACCTTCCCAAATTTGACATCGGTGTTTTCGTTGGAAAGTGCCTGGAAATCCAATAAAACTTGGTCAAAATCATTTTAACAGAGGTGTAAATACATCTTTCATTTAACTACAGCTACAAACAATTATTCACATATTGTAAAAACTGAATGAATTAATATGTAGCAGACTACTGAAAAGTTTCATATTTTTCCATTACTTTTGGAATTTAAAACAAGAAAATGATTCTTCGTGAATTTTATCACTTCTTTACTGGGAATTGAGTGAGTCATGTATAGCGTGTTAAACCATCCATATATGTAATTGACTACAACCTTAGACTTAAGGTTGATACATCTGCACATGGCCTTGGCTACATGTTGTATCGTATACATCAAGTCAGGCAGATCATCAAGTCTGAAGTCTGCTTTGGATCCAATCTTCAAACAGTTGGAAAAAGTCCTATGGACCAACAAAATTGCAATAGCTGCAGGTGGCCAGTGCAATCTAAGATTGTTCCCTGTACCTGAATGTGACTATCAAGCTTTGAAACCACTTTAAGAAACAAACTCAAACGGGCTATTTATGAGTGAGTTTTTCAGCAGTACAACTTTGAGATTGTCTACAAATCAGCTTCTCAGATGCTTTCGGTTGCAGATGCAAGTCAGTTGTAATTTTGTTTTGGATATCAAGTTGATGATTCTTTCTTTCCATACCCTGAAGACAATGCTGGTGATGTTAGACTACCTGTGGGTCAAGATCTGCTTGACTGATAGCATCACATACAACCGGAACAATCAGTATGCTAAGAGCATTCAGACCCTGCTGCATCTAGATAATGAACATGACCATGATGCTGATTCAGATGATGCACTTTAAACTACAGAAATTGAGGATGTTTAAACATGTATTGCCTATGAATAGGCAAACAGGAACAAATGTCGGTGTTGGTACTGAGTCATTGCTGTTTGGTTGTGATAAACTCAACAGATTGTCAGTTAATCATCTAACAGTGCCTGGCAAGCATAATTCTTGTAGTAACAAAGGTGAATGCAGTATTGATAAATAAATTCTTTTACCAACTCAGGTTGCAGTTGTTGATGACAACTGTGATACATCTTTGAATGACAGATGTAACATTGGATACAATTATGCATAATGGGGTTTCAAAGCAAATTGAAAAAACCAGCGGTGCAAACAGTAAAGTACCACTATTAATTGTTGTGGCCGAGACATCTGGCAATACCCCAATGTCATAGAGAGCAAGCAAACTTTCATTGAATAGGGGCATGTTTAGGCTGATCAGTTTAAAGCATTAGACATTTTGGAAAAGTCCGATTATGTATGTTCTTGCCATAATTGTCAAACTTGTAAGGCTCTGAAAGCCCATACAAACAAGAGGCCCAATATGCCTGCAACACTCACCTGTATATATATATATATATATAGAGAGAGAGAGAGAGAGAGAGAGAGAGAGAGAGATATAGAGAGAGAGAGAGAGAGAGAGAGAGAGAGAGAGAGAGAGAGAAAATTAATCACTTAACATGACAAACAAATATATCACTAACGTTTTCAGGTCTCGCGGCCATCTTCAGGTGGTTTAAACTGTAAAAGTAACATTAGAGAAAGAAGCTTTGTCAAAGAGAAAGACTATTCTTTCGCTATGGAAAAGACAGCTGAACAAAAGAAAACAGCATTTTTGGAAGAGCTACCAGAACAAAATGTATGTGGAAACCTACAATAATTGGATTAGAAAGCCCAATACTTCCGCGAAAATACTTGATTAAAGAAATCAACGGTGAACCAATGGATGAAACTAAACTGCAGTTTGAGTAAGCTGTCCCAAGTTTCCGTACAGATGTTAAACTGATAGAAAAGAAACAGAATCGATTTGAGGCAGCCTATAAAGCAGTAGACTTGTCCATGGATGAAGAGATTTCAAAGATTTCAACCACACATATCTCTGAAAAACTAAAAGAAATGAGGATTAAAGATATCTCTATAGAGGAACAGAAGTCTTTAAAATTATGGGAACCTAAGGGCACATTCCTAGACACATATCACACCAAACCAGTGGTAAAACGCCGCAAAAAGGAAACAACATAATCAACCACCACAAAACAATAGGAGAAGTAGAGAGCGAGAAAGGACTCGACAGGGGAGACATACACAAAGCCAAAGATCTAGCAGCGGATCAAGGCAAGAAATGGGAGCAGAGACAGATCTCAAAGTCGAACCTGGTGAAATATATCTCCTCTCCGCCAAAACAATAAGTTAACCTACTCTGATGTGGTCAGAAGAGGACCAAAGAAACCTCTTCTACAGAAAAAGATCAACCAGAAGAGTAAGAACCAGCCTAAAAAAATGATCCAAAAAGAAGCAACACAAATTCAAACCCCCAATGTTAACAATCCCGGAACGAAAGCGGAACGCGAAGGCCAACCACAACCATCCCGGGAGAGAACAACAACGCAGGAGACGGCGCCCAAAACCACCAGCTGTGAATAGACCCAAAAATAATAAATTTATCCAACAAAGATCTCGGTCATCACCAACTAAGCTTATTAAAACGTGGATTGAAATTTACCCCAACTCCGGAGAATAATGAGCATGAATTGCAAGAGGACATTCAGGAGTTTGGAAGGAAATTACGTTAAAAAGAATTCTTTGCGGATAAAACTCCCGGAAATGACGACTCTTTAGTACGGAACAAATCCCCCTTTACGCCCCCATAAGGTAAGGATATACACTTGGATAAATATATAAATACTATTTCTGATTTTGCTGAAACAGGAACTTATCGCCGCCACAATCTATCTCGTGTTGAAGCAAATGCAATGAAGGAATTGAAAACCGATAAAACATTAGTGATAAAGCAAGCCGACAAAGGCGGGGCTATTGTTATCATGGAATAGCAATATTACAAGGAAAAAGTTCTCGAACAATTGAACAATTCAAACTACTTCTCCGAAATACCCAACAATATTGATAACATCACCATGAAGAAAATAAACAAAATTGCACAACAGGAAAAAGAATACATCATCCGTTTCGAAGTCAAATGCAGTAATTTCCATAAGAGTAAACTAATCCAAGAAGCTGTAAAACTTTAAAACTCAGAATGTGTGGAAATATACCAACCCGCAGATCTGAAGTTCAGACCGATAGTAGCGGGTCCTTCTTGCCCAACACACTGCCTTAGTTGAACATTATTTTAAAACCTTTTTGTCAACATATTCCTAGTTATCTTAGAGATGATTTAGACTTCATTACTCAACTACCAGTAGATTGATGAAGAAGTTTTGATGTTACTAGTTTATATACCAACATATCGCGATACGATTCTGGATAACTAAACACCCAGAAGTAGTACATCCAAGATTTAAAGAAACTTTCATCCTCAAATCTTTAAAAACTATACTTCAAAATAATAAATTTTATTTTGATGGTAAATATTATGTACAGATACTGGGAACAGCAATGGGTACGAAAGTAGCACCAACATAGTAGAATCAAAATAAAATTGGGTGTGTTTTTGGACTAATTTTACCATCTTTAAGTCTCGATCAAGAGTTTCTGACGTCTGGAAATTGCGTTTGTGCAAGACCATGCATACATTCAGGAGGTGTCGGGAATTTTCGTACCAAAGAATTTTCGTCTGAGGGGAATTTTCGTAGCACTGTGGATATATATAGATAGGGTGTCAACAACCAATTATAACACCCTCCGCTGTGTTAATTTGATATTTTAGAAGTTTATACAATAATTTGTCTGGTTTTTACCCAAGTACTGGTACGCGTCTGTTGTTAGCCGACAGACGTGTCGCCTCACAGGTGTCACCATTGTTTTTTCAAGCCACAGAGGCACTAATTATCCAGCCTGGCACAGGTGCTATTATGAGTTTAGATGACGTCTCTACACTGTGAACTGTGTTTACAAATCAAGACTGGTGATCTTATTGTTATTTTTACAATCGCAAAATTAATAACAAAACAACACATTGATCATGTTAACAATGTTTAATAATTAACTAAAACACCATCGTATGCTGGAAGGTCTAAAAAAAACACATACACCTTATATACACATAACCTTTTCTATAAATTCTAATAATTCTATTCTATACTATATAATAATAGTATGAAAATTCTTCGGGACGAAAATTCTCGGGCCCCATTCACTACTAGGCCTACTCTGTGTTTTAGGCGTTCACGATTACGAAGGAATAATATTCCAATGACCGCCCAAGCCATAGGCTAGCCTATCAATTTTGTGTTTAGTTGTAGGATTAATAACAAAATATCAAACTAACAAATATACTTTTATTTCATCAACAATCAGTTTTATTAATCGATAGCATGCATCGACACCCCATCCGTGTTAGTGTTAGGACAACCGTACGCTGCACACCGCTTCCATCCTCGACAGGAAGCCATTTCAGCAGATTTAACCTCTAATTCACTGACCCCTCATTCACTACCTTAAATATTGTGAAGATGTGAAGTACTTTCACGGAAATAAACAAAGAAATTACTCCGGAAAATCCCAAAATAGATCACCATCACCTGTAGAACAGTGAAGACAATATGGCTACATCAGCAAAAGCGTTGAACTTATGACGTCACAGGTTTGGGTGCCCGAAAACGAGGACAACGTCTCTCAGACAAAGGTGTGTTTTTCAGTAAAGTCGCAATTTCTCAGTAACGGAACATTCCAATGCATTCGCGTTTTCGTCAATGTGTATTCTATGTGCAGAACTACATTGGACAGACAGGAAATGCCCTATCTAAAAGAGTTCAGGTTCACAGACAGCAGATACGCTCACCGGAAACATGAAAATATCCCGCTGGGTGAATATTTGGACATCTGCGGCAAAGGAAACTTTTTTTATATACCTGTTCTATAAGATGTCAGAATCTACAACGTCAAAACAAATCATCAAAGAAGATTTGTCAAACTGTTTAAACCGTCCCTAAATACACACTGAAGATTGTGTCGGGACACAATTAATAACATTATTAACTCCCCTCTTATTATATCAATAACATTACATCACAATGTAGGTTACTAAGTAATGTACAGTGTACATGTAATGTAATCACATGAAGATGGCCGCGAGGCCTGAAAACGTTAGTGATATATTTGTTTGCCATGTTAAGTGATTAATTTTCTCTGTATATACAATACACAAAGTTTTTATCTTTTTAAATTAAATATATATAATATATATATACCACCCAAATAACATGCCTCTAGGCCTTTTAGTTCATGAGAGGTTATTTAAACATTTTAACAACTTTTCGCAAACATTGTTTGGCTTAATCCTTGAAACATATCCACCAAATATCATGCCTCAAGGCTGTTTAGTTCATAAGAAGATGCCATTTAAATGCTTTAACAAATTTGACCCCTGTGACCTTGAACAAAGGTCAAGGTCATTTCTTTTCGCAAATTTTGTCAGGCTTCATCCTAGGAACATACCACCCAAAGAGGTCCTTGATAAAGAACCTATAAATTGAGAACACTGTGGATCCTTTCCAGGAGAGGACAATGACACAGATGACTAATTCTTTGATGCTGAAACAGAAATCAATTCTAGCAATGCTGATCATTCAGCTTTTAATGCCTCAACTGTGCATGGCAACTGTGCATGGCAACTGTGAATGACAACTGTGAATGACAACTGTGAATGACAACTGTGAATTTACTGTGAATGACAACTTTGAATGATAACTGAATGACAACTGTGCATGATAATTGTGAATGACAACTGTGAATGACAACTCTTGAGCCTTCATATTCCTTTAAAAGTGTAGTTACTTCACTCTTATCTTCTAAATCTTGCATTCCTGACATGATGATGAAGGATTTTGTTCTTCCAACTAATTGAGGTCATAAGGTGCCTTTACTATATTGGGATCCAGATTTTTTAATCCAAATGATGTACTTTCCTCACCTCTGTAAGATTTTAGTGCAGATTTGAAAGAGAAATGTGTTCTTGCTCAGAGAAACCAAACTGGTGATCTTGTCCATTTAAGTAGGAGAACTTAAGCAAAATGCAATGTAGACCAGTTCTGAACTAAATTCTAAAAATGAAAAAAGCTTTTGAAATCCAGCCACACCTTTTACATGATTAAATGATACAGTGAAAGTTGTCTTTTTTACATGACAACAGATTACCTGGTACATTGTTTCATATAATATGCAAATAACCTATTCTGTTCTAGGGTTGCATAACATTCTACTCATTGCTATATTGAGAAAAACATAAAGGTGGGAGAACCAACACTCTTGAAGTCTCAGAAAGCGGCAATGTTCCTGAATGGATACTGTGTGGTATTCACTAGAGATCCTGGTTATGTAGTTAACATAATGATGAAATAATAAGGATGCTCAACTTTCAAGAACAGTTCTTCTTTTATTTGTGTAAGGACATTGTCGACATGTTTCGGCCGCTAGGCGGCCGTCATCAGGACGACTTGACATAAAAACATAGAGCTTAAATGGCACATTGCAGCTATCATAATGTGAGGTCATAATGGACAATAATAATTATCTGAAAAGAAAGGTAAGTACATTTAACTAGTGGACTGGAAGAACTGTTCTTGAATGTTGAGCATCCTTCATTTCATCATCATTGTTATATTTTATAATGAACATGTA
Organism: Ylistrum balloti; assembly: GCF_031769215.1. Lineage (NCBI taxonomy): Eukaryota > Metazoa > Mollusca > Bivalvia > Pectinida > Pectinidae > Ylistrum > Ylistrum balloti. The sequence continues at coordinate 12,021 of NW_026782582.1, forward strand.
TGCCAGCTTAAGAGATTGCTTCAGGACCTGCAGTACAGAACATGTATAAACATTGAAATGTAGATGTCCTATGTCAGTGACATTTTGAGTATCGTTGTATATAGTAAAAACATATCAAAAGGTGATGATATAGTAGACCAATATTTTCTATGTATGTTCGATAGTCGACAACTGGGGTGTCAGTATGCTTGAAAGTGCGTATAGAAATAGTGAGTGTTATTTCACTTAAGCATTTTTACACAAGAGATAGGCTCTGCTGATCACATCTACTTCATCTCTCCATGGATACCTGTACCTTGCACTGAATTTGTGCTCTTGACATTTCAATCCAATAGCAATAAACAGTGTGATGTGTTTACAAGCCTCTCTGATAACCATTACCTATAAACATGAATTTAACATGTTTGCTGGTAATTTGAATGAACTAGCTTTGAAGTTTATAAGTTGATGCAGTTACAAGAATTTGTATCTTTAACCTAATTATAACAAAGATGGTATTCTCTTTTTTCAGAAATTTGAAGGCCATTTCTGCTTGGCGGTGGGATGTTAAACCATTCATGTATGTAAATATTAGTGCCTTTATTTGTAGTAATTGTAGGATCTCGTGTTATTGAAGTTAGATTTACTTCCCTTGTAATTTTCTGGATTTTTCAATATGCTGTTCGAGTTGAAATTTCGTGAGAAATAGAATAACAAGATGGATGCATGAGCATTTGTGTTTGAGTGATCTGCCTCCGTGGAGTAACAAGCAATATGCTGGAACTTTAGGTCATCAGAATATGGCCATGGGTTGATAATAAATATTGTAAGTACACAAACACGATAACAAGCCTGTATACATGGTACCAGTGCCAACACTTACCTCAATCCTTGGTGCAATCATTTTGCATGGTCCACACCAAGTAGCATGGAAATCTATGACCGACAGTTTAGAGTCAGCTATGAATTCATCAAATTCCTCCTGTTGAAGAGAAGAACCAGAATACCATATTATGTTCCATCATTTATAACAAAGGAGAGACAAATACTAGTAAAACTGGTCAACAAAGCACACCAGTAAATAGGTTGACTTCGGTGACTGGGGAGCATATAATCTTAAGTGTACCAAGCATGACAAAAGAAAGGAATATATAATTCTATACGACCCAAAATGAAAAAAGTTTGAAAACCTAATCAAAATCGGTCTGCAGAATACCGAGATATTGCAATGTAAAGTGAATGTTTTTCACCTGTCATTCTACTTCTAATTGGCAGATGTGTGCACTCCTGCTGAACGTACTGTTTCAGCTATGACATCCCAAGTTTAATGACTGTAACAGCTACCATAAAAGGAATATAATGTCAGATTGCAAATGAATTTTGTTTATTTTGAGGAATTACATAACATTCATGATAACTTTATGTAGACTGTATCAAGCCATATACAACATTCCTAGAATTTTCAGATATGGAGTTTCATTGAAACTAAACGGACACCTCAATGGAAATGAACAAAGATAACATTGGATACAGTTCATTGTACATTTTTATGTTAGGTCGCCAACATTGTACATTCTTTATGTTAGGTCGCCAACATTGTACATTCTTTAGGAAAGGTCGCCAACATTGTACATTCTTTATGTTAGGTCGCCAACATTGTACATTCTTTATGTTAGGTCGCCAACATTGTACATTCTTTATGTTAGGTCGCCAACATTGTACATTCTTTAGGAAAGGTCGCCAACATTGTACATTCTTTATGTTAGGTCGCCAATATTGTACATTCTTTATGTTAGGTCGCCAACATTGTACATTCTTTATGTTAGGTCGCCAACATTGTACATTCTTTATGTTAGGTCGCCAACATTGTACATTCTTTATGAAAGGTCGCCAACATTGTACATTCTTTAGGAAAGGTCGCCAACATTGTACATTCTTTATGTTAGGTCGCCAACATTGTACATTCTTTATGTTAGGTCGCCAACATTGTACATTCTTTAGGAAAGGTCGCCAACATTGTGCATTCTTTATGTTAGGTCGCCAACACTGTACATTCTTTATGTTAGGTCGCCAACATTGTGCATTCTTTATGTTAGGTCGCCAACATTGTGCATTCTTTATGTTAGGTCGCCAACATTGTGCATTCTTTATGTTAGGTCGCCAACACTGTGCATTCTTTAGGAAAGGTCGCCAACATTGTACATTCTTTATGTTAGGTCGCCAACATTGTACATTCTTTATGTTAGGTCGCCAACATTGTGCATTCTTTATGTTAGGTCGCCAACACTGTACATTCTTTATGTTAGGTTGCCAACATTGTACATTCTTTAGGAAAGGTCGCCAACATTGTACATTCTTTAGGAAAGGTCGCCAACATTGTACATTCTTTATGTTAGGTCGCCAACACTGCACATTCTTTATGTTAGGTCGCCAACATTGTACATTCTTTATGTTAGGTCGCCAACATTGTACATTCTTTAGGAAAGGTCGCCAACATTGTACATTCTTTATGTTAGGTCGCCAACATTGTACATTCTTTATGTTAGGTCGCCAACATTGTACATTCTTTAGGAAAGGTCGCCAACATTGTACATTCTTTAGGAAAGGGCGCCAACATTGTACATTCTTTATGTTAGGTCGCCAACATTGTACATTCTTTATGTTAGGTCGCCAACATTGTACATTCTTTAGGAAAGGTTGCCAACATTGTACATTCTTTAGGAAAGGTCGCCAACACTGTACATTCTTTATGTTAGATCGCCAACATTGTACATTCTTTAGGAAAGGTCGCCAACATTGTACATTCTTTATGTTAGGTCGCCAACATTTTGCATTCTTTATGTTAGGTCGCCAACATTGTACATTCTTTAGGAAAGGTCGCCAACATTGTACATTCTTTATGTTAGGTCGCCAACATTTTGCATTCTTTATTTTAGGTCGCCAACATTTTGCATTTTTTATGTTAGGTCGCCAACATTGTACATTCTTTATGTTAGGTTGCCAATATTGTACATTCTTTATGTTAGGTCGCCAACATTGTAAATTCTTTAGGAAAGGTCGCCAACATTGTACATTCTTTATGTTAGGTCGCCAACATTGTACATTCTTTATGTTAGGTCGCCAACATTGTACATTCTTTAGGAAAGGTCGCCAACATTGTACATTCTTTAGGAAAGGTCGCCAACATTGTACATTCTTTATGTTAGGTCGCCAACATTGTACATTCTTTATGTTAGGTCGCCAACATTGTACATTCTTTAGGAAAGGTCGCCAACATTGTACATTCTTTATGTTAGGTCGCCAACATTGTACATTCTTTAGGAAAGGTCGCCAACATTGTACATTCTTTATGTTAGGTCGCCAACATTGTACATTCTTTAGGAAAGGTCGCCAACATTGTACATTCTTTATGTTAGGTCGCCAACATTTTGCATTCTTTATGTTAGGTCGCCAACATTGTACATTCTTTAGGAAAGGTCGCCAACATTGTACATTCTTTATGTTAGGTCGCCAAAGCTTATTAAAAAACTTTCTCTTCACCAAGGCATGCTTAAGACCAAATTTGGACAATATTCTGCAATTTCTGAAGAACAGAATTTTTTAACCTTTAAACAATTATAATTAACCCAGAAATAAAGTGAAGTCACTAACCATTAAAATGTATCAGAAAGCTTCATTATTTAGCAAATGTTAAAACTTTTTAAAAAAATACAATTTCCATATAATCAAGTAGGTTACACAGCGATATTTGTTACGCTTTATATTTTATCATATTATTCATTTTATACATAAACATGCTATTCTGTGACATTTGTTGTGAAACTCATACACAGCTGGACTCAAGACTATTATTTTGATATCTGCCTTAGTTTTACAATAAATTTAGTAAAATTCCTCTTTATTTCAAACTTGTTTTATGTTTTAAAATGTGATTAATTCAACAAACCCATTATTTAATTTTGACAGTAACTTTGACACACTTTATACATTGTTGGAAGAGTTGTATAAAAAAATATAGTACAACTCTAGTAGCTAAAGGTAGGATAACACAGCTATTTACCGAATGAAAATGCCTATAAGTTCATGAACCGTAGTTTAATTGGGATCAGTTTTGTGACAATTTGTCATTAATTTTTCATGTGACAAAAATAAATGTCCGAACGCTGTTTTTTTTTCTACTTTTTATTGGAAACGATTTTTAAAATATTGCTACCATCCGCCATGCTGTTTATCAAAATGGGTCAATTCAAGGACGTGTCTAAAACATGGACCCAAAGTTAAAGAAATCATCACCTCCCCTACTATATTTTGTAGATAACAATAACGATATAACACTAATTTCAGATATAAACTCTCACTGTTGTAACAACTTGTGCTTAAAATTCTGGTTTCATTCTAAGTACAGTCAAATTTCGATGTTTCCAAGTTCAAGAGACTTGCAAAAAAACTTTGATAAATCTGTGTTGGGTCATTTAAATGCTTTCAAATTCATGACTATCGTTGCTGACACAATATTTTTACCTAAACAAACACAACAAATATTAAAACACAGGTTAAAATGAAAAGAGGCAATTTCTTTTAAAAAATAAACCATTTTTTAACTTCATGACAAAATAATTAAAAACAAGCAGTCACCTGAGATAAGCAATATTGAATACAAAGATTAATGGGAAAGCAGATTTCCAGTGTCATGAAAAAGACACTGTGACATTGAGGATAATTAGCCAGTGTCTATACATGCATACCATAAAATCTGTCATCCGATACTAATAAATCTTACAAAGTAATTTCTAGTGGGAAATGTTATGCTCAAAAATGTTTTTTTTTTTTTTAACAAAAATTACAGTAAAGTTAACCTCCTCTCCAGGAAGACATGTGAGAGCCATTTTGGAAAATTAAAGCACCTTAAGACACTTCCATCCTAGAAGAGCATTTGATTTGACCATACCTGGGCATTGAAAAGAAGATTTTTGAAATTTAATTCAATCTTGCCCTCTTTTGGCCCTGCTCATAAGACCCTGGGGGTCATTTAGGATCAATATGGGCATACCATAAAGCCATGATCCCTTCCTCATAATTCTAACCAAGTTTGAAATATTTCCGATTGAAAATAAACAAATTTTGCTCAAAAATCTATTTTTCCTACATAAACTACAGTAAACTTTACCCCCTCCCCATGGGGAAATGTGAGTCCCAGGGGCCACAAAATGCAAAATTTTGGCAAAGCACCTTAACATGCTTTCATCCATGAAGAACATTTGATACAACAATATCTGAGTGTTGAGATGAAGATTTTGGAAATTGAAGTCAATTTGACCCCTATTGGCCCTATCCATCAGCCCTTGGTGGTCAACCAGGATCAATATGGGCATACCATCAAGCCATCATCCTTTGCTTATAATTCTAAGCAAGTATGAAATATTTCCTATGATAATTAAACAAATTATACTTAAAAATTAAATTTTTCCTGTATAAAAAGTAGTAAATCTTACCCCTCCTCACAAGGAAATGTGAGACCCTTGGACCATGAAATTCATCTTTTTTGTAAACCACCTTAAAATGCTTTCATTCATGAAGAGCATTTAATATTACGATATCTGGGTGTTGTGAAGAGGATTTTTGAACTTAAAGAGTAAATTTTACCCTTTTGCCCCAGCCCCTCAGGCCCCAATGGGTGGGGACCACATAATTCTCTGTTTTGTTAAATCTTTGGCCAGGGAAGGTTTCTGCAAAGTTTCATTGAATGGGTTCAGGAATTTTTGAGAAGAAGTTGAAAATGATAAAAATTTTTTGACTGACACATGAAGGTGATCACAATAGGTCGCCACCATGAGACCCATCATTTACACAAAACTGTTTCCTCTTCCCCCAAGGAGATGCTTCTGACCAAATTTTATCAAAATCTTCTCAGTCGTTCATGAATCGTTGACAAACGATGGATGCTGCTGTATCCCAATAGCTCACTTGGCCCTTCCAGCCAGGTGAGCTAAAAACTATTGTTAACAATTGACAGTTGAACAAACAATCATAACAGTTATCGACTTGAAAATATCCTAACAACCTAAGGCTATCCTGAGCAAAGCTATTGTAATACATAGATAAGTCAACCCATCATTACACCACTAACACAAACTACTTAAATAAAGTTAATTTTTTGGCCTACGACTCCCTAGTATTATTTCTTTCATCCTTATTTCTGCCTTTTCTATCACATTTTAATCAAATGGCAGCTTAAAATTTGATGGGATGATTAAGATTATTTTTCAATTAAACAATTTCTTTCAGAAGCATCCTATTTGGAAATACATATCCTTATTAACAACCAAACAGATAATCACCAATTTTTAGGCGAAATGTACTCAGTACGTATAGCCTATTGCGACGGCCTTTCAGACAAAATTTACCGATCCTGGCCTTCTCATTGGCTGAAATATCGAAAAGAGTTAGAGCCCTCTAGCGGCATTTTTTGTGTAAATAATGCCATGATCTTTCAAATTGCTATTTTAAAAGCATCCAAAATTAGTTTATTTTTTAATAACAATACGATTACTATATATTTAAAAAAGAAGCACAGTGTGGTTGAACTATTGATAAATTTTGAACAATATATTTTACGGAATTCTCAACATGACGTAAGCGTACAGAACACATTACGTGCGAGTTGATAAGAAGCTAGTCTGGGGGCTTAGTTTGAATTATCAACTAACAACACTTATAAACAAACAAAACTTACAAACAGAACATCAATTTTGTTTTAATCCTTGTCGTTGTGGCAAGATCGTCTTAATATATATCATCACTTTACCTCATTAGACGTCACCGAATTGGACTGTTCGTCCCACGCGCACACCTGCCGATATGACACTTTTTAAGATTTTGAAGATAAAAAGTTTGCGCTTCGTAGGCAAGTTATATTTGGTGCTCATGATTTATGAATAATATATTTTTAATACTGTACTGATCATGATGTTGACTTTGTTATAACTTATATTTTTTGTCTTTTAGTTTTATTTGATGAAGGTTGTTTGTGCTGATTTCTGAAGGTTTGTTAATGTGTATCAAAGTTCCTTGAAATGAAAATATTCCTTCAAACAAAGCGCGCATAAAAAACCCAAAATATTCATGTTTATAATTATCAATTAACTAGAACGAAATATTTTCATAACATATTTATTCATTTAATAATGGTGACATTATCTAATGCATTGGAGATCAGAAATAGTAGTAGCTATAGTGAAAATATTGTAAATTTTCTATATATATGGAAGTCTGGTTTAATCTCAAAGAACTACCGGTATGTCTTTATAGACATAATTACTGGAAGAAAAGTCTAACCATGATACTTCAAGGAAGATAGGCATGTAAATACATTAAATGTAATTACTTACACTTTAATCTATCTGAAATGCTGTGTACACCTTATTTACTTTCCTCAACTACAAATATAATTATAATAAGTAAGGACTATTACTTTGCAATACATTCAAAATAAAGAAGTAGGTATAAAGTCCTTCCGATTTGTCTAAATCCTCATATTGATAGGATAGTAATTGCAACATCTTGGGTATTTCAAAGGTTCTATTTAGTTAACTTCATCATAGAGCTATTTATCATTTGGTTTATTGGCGATAAATATATGGTTGTGTGTATTTTGTTATTTTTTTTTTTTTTTTACCTATTTTGATTTGTTCACATTATTGTCGTCAAATTTGAAATAAGAATTAAAGAAGATATAAAATCTCTTAAAATTAAGAAAAATAGCCTCTGGTTCTCTTATTTTAGTAATTTTTGCATTCCAAAGTGTAGGAGTATGGAGAAAGTAATATAGCTTAGCGGTTATTTGTAAACATTTTTCAAAACGTTTAGCCTCTCAGTACTTTCAGTACTTTGATTATATCTGTTATACTGTGCAAGTTCAATGAATACTGAGAATTTAAATGAATAAATTCCAACTTGAACCTTACTTGTGAAAAAAAGATATTTTTCATTGTTATAGTATAGTAAAGCATGCACTTTATCAATTTAAAGTTATCAAGATGTATTGATTAAATATACATGTTTTTTTCCTTTGTGACAAATGTTGCGTATCACAATGTATTGTGGTGAATAAAAAATTACGTTCACACACTTTTCTCCCCATGAGAAAGTTTGCAGGTACGTGTGTGGCCGGCCCACACCCCCACACCCCCCACCTTATATAATAATACAGAAACAAAAAATAACTTATCATTTGAAGTTTACAGAGCTGTTATTGAGGTACCTCAATGTACTAGGGGAGAAATCGACAGTGAACTTTAAACCCGTTAAATAAATAAAATAAGCAAAACGTTTGTCCACCATGTTGAATTACACACACTGGGCCAAGTCAATACACAGCCCAACTCCGAAAACGATACAATGTACGACTTCATCAGTTACTGTGATCAATTATCCTAATAATACAGTTACAAGGAAATAATTCGATCGTTTAACTTTACCTTTGAATTGATAACGTGGACAACCATGCTTCCTCTTCTTATGGATCCTGTGTGAACCTTGTGTGACCCGTTTTGTGAACTGCGTTGTTAGGAGCACGGGCTGTAAAGTCTTCCTGCCAAAATATGTTTACTCAACTAGTTTGGTTACATTGTCGTAACAGAACAACAAGTTAATTCGGTAACAGGTACGAATTTTAAATGAAAGTGACCTGCATATAATGTCCAGGGTACATTGCAAAGACTTTAAAATGTATAATATTACATTTCAGTATTGTAAGAGTTTCAAAAACTAGCTACACCCATATAAACATGGTAACACTGATCCTAGAGAAAACTAGCTACACCCATATAAACATGGTAACACTGATCCTAGGGAAAACTAGCTACACCCATATAACCATGGTAACACTGATCCTAGGGAAAACTAGTTACCACATATAACCATGGTAACACTGATCCTAGGGAAAACTAGTTACACCCATATAACCATGGTAACACTGATCCTAGGGAAAACTAGTTACACCCATATAAACATGGTAACACTGATCCTAGGGAAAACTAGTTACACCCATATCAACATGGTAACACTGATCCTAGGGAAAACTAGTTACACCCATATAAACATGGTAACACTGATCCTATGGAGAACTAGTTACCACATATAACCATGGTAACACTGATCCTAGGGAAAACTAGTTACACACATATAACCATGGTAACACTGATCCTAGGGAAAACTAGCTACACCCATATAACCTTGGTAACACTGATCCTAGGGAAAACTAGTTACCACATATAAACATGGTAACACTGATCCTAGGGAAAAATAGCTACACCCATATAAACATGGTAACACTGATCCTAGGGAAAAATAGCTACACCCATATAAACATGGTAACACTGATCCTAGGAAAAACTAGCTACACCCATATAACCATGGTAACACTGATCCTAGGGAAAACTAGCTACACCCATATAAACATGGTAAAAATGATCCTAGGGAAAACTAACTACACCCATATAACCATGGTAACACTGATCCTAGGGAAAACTAGTTACCACATATAACCATGGTAACACTGATCCTAGGGAAAACTAGTTACCACATATAACCATGGTAACACTGATCCTAGGGAAAACTAGTTACCACATATAACCATGGTAACACTGATCCTAGGGAAAACTAGTTACACCCATATCAACAGGGTAACACTGATCCTAGGGAAAACTAGTTACACCCATATAAACATGGTAACACTGATCCTAGGGAAAACTAGTTACCACATATAACCATGGTAACACTGATCCTAGGGAGAACTAGTTACACACATATAACCATGGTAACACTGATCCTAGAGAAAACTAGTTACCACATATAACCATGGTAACACTGATCCTAGGGAAAACTAGTTACCACATATAACCATGGTAACACTGATCCTAGGGAAAACTAGTTACCACATATAAACATGGTAACACTGATCCTAGGGAAAACTAGTTACACCCATATAAACATGGTAACACTGATCATAGGGAAAACTAGTTACACCCATATCAACAGGGTAACACTGATCCTAGGGAAAACTAGTTACACCCATATAAACATGGTAACACTGATCCTATGGAGAACTAGCTACACACATATAACCATGGTAACATTGATCCTAGGGAAAACTAGTTACACCCATATAACCATGGTAACACTGATCCTAGGGAAAACTAGCTACACCCATATAAACATGGTAACACTGATCCTAGGGAAAACTAGCTACACCCATATAACCATGGTTACACTGATCCTAGGGAAAACTATTTACCACATACAACCATGGTAACGCTGAGCCTAGGGAGAACTAGTTACACCCATATAAACATGGTAACACTGATCCTAGGGAAAACTAGTTACCACATACAACCATGGTAACACTGATCCTAGGGAGAACTAGTTACACACATATAACCATGGTAACACTGATCCTAGGGAAAACTAGTTACCACATACAACCATGGTAACACTGATCCTAGGGAGAACTAGTTACCATATATAAACCATGATAACACTGATCCTAGGGAAAACTAGTTTCCACATATAACCATGGTAACACTGATCCTAGGGAAAACTAGCTACACCCATATAACCATGGTAACACTGATCCTAGGGAAAACTAGTTACCACATTGTCGGTAAATGAAACAGTCTCCCACAGTACCGACTCCTGTAATTTGAAATAACTACACGGTATAAAAACTACAATCACGACAAAAAAAATCATTAATGTAACCAGCCCAATATGATAACACATAATTTATATTTTCATAAAAAGAAATAAAATATAGTGAAACCTTGCTATTAAGACCACTTTGGGGTGAAGTATATCATCAGATTGACCGCCAAGAACTACAACTCTGAAAATGAAGACTGTATTATATATATATATATATATATATATATATATAATTAAGATGTCATTATCGGGACACGCTGGTGTAAGCGACATGTCATCTTCACCAGTATCACTGGTGAGTATATACTCCCAACCATCCTCTAGCACCTCCCTAGCTGGAACCTGGTGATCACAGTCAGTATACACCTCTGCTGTCATGTCGATGTCTAAGGGTAGACGATCTCTCGCAGTTCATAAAAAGTCCCTGAGCTCACTAAGAGGAGTGTCGTCGTCTGTAGATTTCAAATTTTCTCTAACCTTAAATCTTTGTGTCCCTTTTCTTGTCTCCACGTCGATCTGTGTGTGCCTTTTCTTGTCTCTACGTCGATCTGTGTGTGCCTTTTCCTGTCTCCACGTCGATCTGTGTGTGCCTTTTCTTGTCTCCACGTCGATCTGTATGTCCCTTTTCTTGTCTCCACGTCGATCTGTGTGTCCCTTTTCTTGTCTCCACGTTGATCTGTGTGTGCCTTTTCTTGTCTCTAAGTCGATCTGTGTGTGCCTTTTCTTGTCTCCACGTCGATCTGTGTGTGCCTTTTCTTGTCTCCACGTCGATCTGTGTGTGCCTTTTCTTGTCTCCACGTCGATCTGTGTGTGCCTTTTCTTGTCTCCACGTCGATCTGTGTGTGCCTTTTCTTGTCTCCACGTCGATCTGTGTGTGCCTTTTCTTGTCTCCATCTGTGTGTGCCTTTTCGTCGATCTGTGTGTGCCTTTTCTTGTCTCCACGTCGATCTGTGTGTCCCTTTTCTTGTCTCCACGTTGATCTGTGTGTGCCTTTTCTTGTCTCCACGTCGATCTGTGTGTGCCTTTTCTTGTCTCTACGTCGATCTGTGTGTGCCTTTTCTTGTCTCCACGTCGATCTGTGTGTGCCTTTTCTTGTCTCCACGTCGATCTGTGTGTCCCTTTTCTTGTCTCCGCGTTGATCTGTGTCCCTTTCCTTGTCTCCACGTTAATCTGTGTGTCCCTTTTCTTGTCTCCACGTCAGTCTGTGTGTCCCTTTTCTTGTCTCCACGTCGATCTGTGTGTCCCTTTTCTTGTCTCCACGTCGATCTGTGTGTGCCTTTTCTTGTCTCCACGTCGATCTGTGTGTGCCTTTTCTTGTCTCCACGTCGATCTGTGTGTGCCTTTTCTTGTCTCCACGTCGATCTGTGTGTCCCTTTTCTTGTCTCTGTGTCCCTTTTCTTGTCAGTTCGACCTGTGTGTCTCTTTCTCCACGTGTGATCTGTGTGTGCCTTTTCTTGTCTCCACGTCGATCTGTGTGTCGATCTGTGTTTTCTTGTCTCCACGATCTTAATGTCTTGTCTCCACGTGTGTGTCTCTTTTCTTGTCTCCACGTCGATCTGTGTGTCCCTTTTCTTGTCTCCACGTCAATCTGTGTGTGCCTTTTCTTGTCTCCACGTTGATCTGTGTCCCTTTCCTTGTCTCCAGTTCGATCTGTGTGTATCTTTTCTTGTCTCCACGTCGATCTGTGTGTGCCTTTTCTTGTCTCCACGTCGATCTTAATGTCCCTTTTCTTGTCTCCACGTCGATCTGTGTGTCCCTTTTCTTGTCTCCACGTCGGTCTGTGTGTCCCTTAATGTTTTCTTGTCTCCACGTGTCTGTGTGTCCCGTCGATCTGTGTGCCTTTTCTTGTCTCCACGTCGATCTGTGTGTGCCTTTTCTTGTCTCCACGTCGATCTGTGTGTGCCTTTTCTTGTCTCCACGTCGATCTGTGTGTCCCTTTTCTTGTCTCCACGTCAATCTGTGTGTCCCTTTTCTTGTCTCCATGTTGACCTGTGTATCCCTTTTCTTGTCTCCACCTTGATCTGTATTTTTAAGCAGTAATTCATAAACTTAACTAATCACTAACTCAACCAATTTTCTCAAACATCAGCATTTATTAGGGTTTATTAGGAAGATAAATGGACGCACTCTGACAGCCTCTAAATCCACATCAACAATATATATTTACAATGAGTAAATTTACATCCTTCAGTACAACAATAAGAACCACGCAAACATTAAAATTAGATATTAACACAAATATTTTCCAATGTTCACCAAGTAATACTTCGAAATGGTAAACATTATCTGCATCGATGATATGTTGGGATAAATTATTCCATGTATCTACTATTCTATGACTAAAGAAATTATTTTTATATCCAGGTTACAGCGAGTTTTTTTTAATCTTTTCTGAATGACTTCTTGTTCGATTTGAAATGTCCATCTGGAGAAAGTTTTCTGTCACTCTATAATCACAACTACGTTTTACTATTTTAAAAGCATTTATGATATCTCCTCTGATTCTGCGACGTTGAAGTGTTGGGAGATTTAATCTCCTCCAGCGTTCTACCTACGATAAGTTCTTAAGTCCAGGATTAGCTTGGTAGCCCTCCTCTGTACCTTCTCGATCACTTCAATATCTCGACTCTAGATGGGCTCCATACACTAACTGCATACTCAAGGTGTGGTCTAACAAGGGCTTTGTACAACAATCTGAACATTGACGCTACAAGATAAATAATCTTCTTATTAGTACAACCAGAGACGTATATATGTGTTATATATGTCTTTGGTCCAACCATACTATTTGACACCTTTGACGCTTTTAGATAGACCGAGGTGAAGACAAATTTTAGGGACTGTACTTTAATGCCCGTGACTTCAACAACTCTCGCCATCTCTCAGAAATATTGTAGATTTCATGTTAAACGACGACAACGTACTCGTTATTTTAACTTTCAATTTAAAATGATAAAATAAACAGAGCTCCGCTTACGCAGAAATTTTATAAATCAGAAATGATGTTACATCACGTGACTTTCTGTTGGGGCCCACGTGATTTTCACCCGGGAGGCTAGGCTAGCGAAGATTCTAAGAAGCCGAAAACAGTGAAAGTATGTATAAATACCCTATATACTTCTTGTAAGTTTGTAGGATTGGAAACTTGAATTTTGTTTTGTCAATGGTGTGTTACAGCAATCTATGACTTTTCAATCATGATGTAGTGAATGAGACAGCCTTTGTTCACCTTCACGTGGTGGAAACGCGGCGCATTTAGACGTACTCGCAACGTCATTTTTAACTTTACGCTATCGGACTGTTACAGGCTTAAGGGCGTCTCGAACTGACCGCAGTTTTATATATCTAGCATTTCATATTGTTAACAGCATTTGATCTAAATAGGACAGATAAATGAGAGTTACGTAATTCCAAAACACGCTTAAAACCAGGCCTAATGCATTAGACTAACCCATTCGTACAACATGTGGACTTGTATGTTATGTAATTAAAATGAAAGATTGATCAGCTTGAATTTTGTTAGATCTGAATGTAACCAGGGACGTATTATACGTCCCTGATGTAATGGAGGGCCGTTACACCTCATGCACGCGTGCTCCGGCCACACACACACCACGTGTGCGCATAGTTGTGCCAAACCGGTCGACATTACCGTTAATTCCCAATCGTGGTCATATAGGTTTTTGTTCTCGGTACGAGCCGTCACAACAGTCCCCTCTTCACCTCCCCTCTTCACCTCCCCTTCAAAGTTACAGGCCTTTTAAATCCAGGTTCGACCACTAGGATGTAGAGGAAACACATATGTATCCAGCAGTTCATAAAGGTGGTCCAATATATACAAACAACTAATTCAGGGTTTTCCATAATTTTGTTAGTAGTAGGCTGTGTAGTGAAAGTAGGAGGCGGACCTGCCATGTACGTGTAGTCGTGTACGGAACATTATTACGGAACTGGATTGGTGTAGGCGGCCAAATGATCAAAGTAGCGGGTCAAACTGGCCGGTGACCGGCTCTTATGGAAAACCCTGTAATTATTAACAGAATATGATGAAGAATTACATGTACAACAATAAAATATCATAACATCAGTGCTGACTGTTGACAGCTGATTCTAAGTAACTCAACTAGTTCAGTATCCTAACATAAATGTATGTAACCTTATGCTACCTAACATTAGTACCAGCAGACCACATGCTCCTAGCTCCCTATAGGTCTACAGCTAACCAGTGTATACAGGTTTCCTATGGATGTCTAAGCCCTAAGCCCCTGACCATTCCCCGGTAATACACATCCTATGCTTCATTAACACTATATATGTGAGCCGACGTCGCACTACTGGGTTCTGTTAGCAGCACCACTACTGTAGTATTCTCCCTAAGATAAGTAGATCGGTTCACCGATCCTTTCAAGACACTGAATCCTGCAGGAACTCACTCTTTTATACCCTCCTTAATGAGTGCTACTCAATGATTGGCCGAACTGTATATAAGAAACAAAGTAAGCGATTAAATGAACTTCTGGTGTTCACTGCCGTTTCCTATCTCATAAGGTACAACTAAACGATAAATGCCCTACATGTGTGACATGGCCTTGTATACAAAGAGACAGGTGGCAGCCCATCAGCATATGCTGAAGAAGAGCTCCACCCTACCAAAAATATATGACATATAAAACAACATGAAAAGTAAAGAGCCTGTTCTCTCACACAAGTAAGAGACACAGCAACATATCCACCTCTAAATGAGCCATTTTAAGGTCACCAGAATCAACATTTTGCAGGCCCCATAATTTGACATCGCTATCATTAGAGTAGTAGCCTGAATCAATTTTAGCACTTGATACGGTCACCACACAGCACATTTTACTATAGGTGAGTTTGATTACCTGTACATGCTTCAGCCTTTTTTGGTAGCTTTCGGGAATCTTTAACTACCAGGATCTGTGACATCATTCTCACTATTCGGCAGTAGTGACTGGTGTAAACACAGCGGAAGTCTCGTATAAAATGCTAGTTTTATAATCGGTCTTATTTCAGCAGTGATGGTACATTGTGTTGTCTAGGGGTAATATAAAACTAGTGAAAATTGTAGATGCTTGTTTGAGCTTCTTAAATACAAAAGGATATGGAAAAAATGCGAAACCTTACTAACACAATTAAGATGAACAACAAGTAACAAATCAAGCGGATGAACTCTTTAATATCTGCCCATCGTATTAATTGGAACATTAATTTCAGCAGCACTTTGGTGAACAGCTTGACACACCACGACACACGTCATCACCTGGTCTTAAAAGAATAGAAGTTCTTATAATGTCATACATATACTTAGGTGAACAGCTTGACACACCACGACACACGTCATCACCTGGTCTCAATAGAATAGAAGTTCTTATAATGTCATACATATACTTAGGTGAACAGCTTGACACACCACGACACACGTCATCACCTGGTCTCAATAGAATAGAAGTTCTTATAATGTCATACATATACTTAGGTGAACAGCTTGACACACCATGACACACGTCATCACCTGGTCTCAATAGAATAGAAGTTCTTATAATGTCATACATATACTTAGGTGAACAGCTTGACACACCATGACACACGTCATCACCTGGTCTCAATAGAATAGAAGTTCTTATAATGTCATACATATACTTCGGTGAACAGCTTGACACACCACGACACACGTCATCACCTGGTCTCAATAGAATAGAAGTTCTTATAATGTCATACATATACTTAGGTGAACAGCTTGACACACCACGACACACGTCATCACCTGGTCTCAATAGAATAGAAGTTCTTATAATGTCATACATATACTTAGGTGAACAGCTTGACACACCACGACACACGTCATCACAAGGTCTCAATAGAATAGAAGTTCTTATAACACAACCAATAGAAGATTGGAGTGTGATGTTTCGATGACTACATGGTCACCTTCATCTTATAACACAGCCAGTAGAAGAGTAGAGTGTGATGTTTCAGTGACTACATGGTCACCTTCATCTTATAACACAACCAGTAGAAGATTAGAGTGTGACGTTTCAATGACTACACGGTCACCTCCATCTTATAACACAACCAATAGAAGATTGGAGTGTGATGTTTCAATGACTACACGGTCACCTTCATCTTATAACACAACCAGTAGAAGAGTAGAGTGTGATGTTTCAGTGACTACATGGTCACCTTCATCAGACAAATGACCAGTGTGGAGCATACTAGCACCGACGTGTATGAGATGGTACGGAATCGACCAATTTTTTCAGCTGCACTATAATCTTATGTAAATGGATATTGCCTATATTTGGTTTGAAGCATTCTTGGGTGAAGGGAAATAAATCTTATATAATTGTTACGTCTGCGCTCGCCAAAGCAGGAGGGTTGGGGCCCAATAGGACATATCTGATAGACTTCAGTAAACTTTGTGAAGAATGCAAGAAATCAGCCCCTATTTCAGTTCAGTAATTGCATGCTTCTCATTGGGTCTGCGGTAATGTTGTAAAAAACGTCTTTCAGGTTACCTCATTGTAGTGGTCAATGTTAGACTAACGTGTAACATTTTCAGAAACATCAATAGAAGCTCTAACTTTATATTCCCACACCTGATATAAAACTTGTATGTGTAATATTATTGAAAATTGATCATGAATAATAATAGTTTAAACTAACCTTTTGAATCTTGCTTGAACTGTTTTGTCAGTCATTCCTCCTGTACCTGCACAATTTGAATGGCCAGCATAGCATTGCATTGTAAAATATGATGGTAACACCTACTTGCAAAACTAATTGCCTCCATTTTGTTGATTTCTCATCTAACATATTTCTTGGCTTATAATGTTTTTTGAATCCTTAACTGTGTGGATGGACTTTGAACATCAATCATTCTCAGTAGTAATGACATCTTTGTCTCCAATCATAAGTTATCAAGAACCATGTTACTGAGACTTGTTCCTTGACCTGTATGCATTTTCAGTAATACTGTGTCTACACATATCTTAGTATTGATGTATGGATGGAGACTGATCGCTGATATTGTCTTGTTATCAGGTTACAAAGGCTTCTTTGTGTATGTAGTGAGCACCATTAACAGATTCCTGACTTTGTACATAATCTATAGTGTTAATTGAAGCAGTCTATGTAGCTCATTAGCTAAACCTTCATCAACACATCCTGATACTAAATATTGATTTTGTCTACTAAAAAAATATAGTTTCCATGGGTACTGGCCTCTGTTGTTATTGATTCCAAAGACCTGTGCTTGTTGTTAACGAGAGGACATTTGTATGACAGAACACTTAGATCTACCAGTAGGTATTTCAGCTGGTTAGACAATATACATTTGTTTAAAAGTGTTTCCACTTTCTTCATCATTATATTCTTGTTGATTAATTATTGTTTGATATTAAACATGGGATGTATAGGGCATACCTAAAAAGTCTTCAATTACAGAAAGTGTTGGATAATTCTGAGCAGCACACTGCTCCTATATTTGGCACATCTGATCTGGTTAAAGACACAAAGAATTTGCCTTTTTCAAACCCAGAGGAATTTGAAACTATTGAAACTGGGATCATGAATGGTTACAAGGTAGAGTATTTCTAGTCTCAAAGTTAATAGCTGTTTATGCTGTAGCTTTGTATATTGTTTTTTTTGTATTTATTTTTGTTGTATGTAAAGTATTATTTGTGGCCCATAGCAGAAAAAGATGTCAAGTGATTGGCAACATGATTTTCTTGTTCCATCCGTGATAATCAATATGCATAGTGTTTTTAGCTCACCTGGTCAGAAGGACCAGGCATTAAGCGTCTGTCCAGCATCCGTCCACCAGTGTTTTCTACAATTCGCTACGAGTTGTGAATGACTGAGTGGATTGTGATGAGATTTGGTCAGAGACATCCTTTTAGGAAACAGAAAAAAGATGTATTCAAAATGGTTGGTCTTGGCCCCCAGGAATCTGAGAGGCAGGGCTCAAAACAGGAATTTTTGTAAGTTCCTTAAAATCCTACTTGTCCTATAGGAATTATTGGATTTTGACCAAATTTGTTCTGTCTAAAGTGTTATTGGCTGAAGCGAAATCAGTTTATATAAATGGATATTTAGAATTCCTTTTACTTTAATTTTGATGAAGCAATTTCAGTCAAGCAAAGCTAGGTGAATCAAACTCGTTTGATCATTGGCAAAATTTGAGTGCAAGCCCCAGGTCATTACCAATGTAATTGCATGGTTTGTTGGTTGGCTGTTCATGATCACCTTGTGACAGAAATAACTTGCATAATCATCACCTGTGAATGTACAATATAGCAAGTGTATAGAAATGACAGTGTGATTCATAGGCGATCAGCACAACGTTATTCTTTTCCATTGGTATTGGTAATATATAATTTCTATACTAATAAGTAACCAATTGAGAAATTATATGACATATCTCTAGAATATAAAAAAGCATACTGTCCAAAAAGGGTATAGTGTTTAAAATGCTGATTCTTTTCCTTTGTAGAAACCAGCAATAATGGCAGAATTGAGATTGCAGAAGCCAGCACCAGAGTTTCGTGGTACTGCTGTGGTGGATGGTGAAATCAAGGATATATCACTTGCAGATTATAGGGGCAAATATGTTGTCTTCTTTTTCTACCCAATGGACTTGTAAGTTTGTTTTCATAAAAATTTGACATTTTGTTTTCCGAAGGGCAAATTTCTTGAAGTCCTTTAAAATCCTACTTTTCTCCTAAGAATGTTTAAATTTGCCCAAATTTGATCCGAAGCATTCTTCTTGGTTGAAAGAGATTCAGTTTTGTGTAAACAGTGGGTCTTGGCTCCAAGGAGCAGGAGGTATGGGGCCCAATAGGGGAAATCCATCTTCTTTTGTAGGAATGCCTGGATTATTTTTGCATGAAACATCTCAGAGAGAAGGGAAATTAAGTTTGTATAAATGATGGGTCTTGGGGCCCCTTGAGCCAAAGAGGTAAGGCCCAACATGAGAGATAGAGAGATTTCATAAAAAATCCTTTTGTAGGAATGTGAGGATTCTGGTGTAATTTGGCTTGATATATCTGTGAGTGAAGAGGACTAAGTTTTGCATCAGTGGTGGGCCTGAACCCCTAGGGCCAAATGGCAAATTTGTGAAAATTCTAATTCTTCTGTAGCAATGCATAAATTCATTTCCAATTTGATGTGAAGCATGCTTGGGTGAGGCAGAATCAATCTGTATAAAAGATGATTCTAGGCCCATTTTGGCCAGAGAAAATAGAGCAAAAATTCTTCAAATTCCTTCTTCTGAAGCAATGTCGGGATTTAATAATATGAAGCATCCTCGGGTAAAAAGAAATTAATGTGGGTCTCAGCCCCTAGGGGCAGGAGGGGTGGGACACAATGGAGAAAATTCATTAGAATTGTTCTTATTCATTTAAGAATAATTTGACTTTGTCCTAGCTTGGTCTGATGCATCCAGGGGTAAAGAGAACTTAATTTTGTATAAATGATGCATCTGATTCACATGCGACAGAGCATGCCTAATAGGGGAAATAGATATCAATCTTTTAAATTCTCTTCATTTAGTTTAGATGAAGTAATTTCTGCGATGGTGAGCCATACAGGCCCTATGGGCCTATTGTTAATTATAATGAGTACCGAGATGTATTTCGCTAAAATTTGTCACAGTTTCCAGTATTCAAGTGCATGTACTTTCCTTTTTTTTCTTCCAAACATAATTTTCATAATAATTCTTGAAAATTTTCTAGCCAGCTGAGGTGTCCAACATTTGTCCAACAAAATGTATGGTTAACTTGTGTTATGAAGATTAGGCAGAGAATTAATCAGTGAAGGTATTTTGCTGTAAAAGTATTGTATACGTGACTGGTATAGTGTAGTGGTGGTATATCACAATCTTTTGTATGTATGTTGTGACCATGGTTTTGAAAGGTATTAACAGAAATTGATTTCCTTTGTTCCTGTAGCCTAACTTAAATTATTGACAGTTGCTGAGATAACAAAGACAAGTGTTTGTTAGTTTGTTGTGTAGTAAATATATTCACATGCTTATGAGCTAATACTGTGACAAAATATTATTTGCAAAGGGAAATATGGTTTTAGTAGAATTATTCACTTGTCGGGGTTTATGATTTAATGTGAACATCTCTCTGTAATAAGAATACCTTTTTCTTTCAGCACATTTGTGTGTCCAACTGAGATTATCGCATTCAGTGATCGTGTCGAAGAATTCCGAGCCATGGATTGTGAAGTTATAGCGTGTTCGTGTGATAGCCAGTTCTCCCATTTAGCATGGCATGTATTTCATACTCTTCTATTGAAAAAATTACAAGCATATGTTTTCATGATTCGTTGGGAACTTTCTCAATAAAGCATGGTTTACATAGAGATTATTTCCTATGAAGACAATTGAGCCATGCATCCAGCACCAGTAAAATTTCATTCTGTGAAAAATAAATACTTGAGTTAAAAAGTATTATCCTGTTGTAACCCTGGTAATTACCATAAACACAACATTGCCTTTTTGAAGACAGATGGCTATATTTATGAAGTCACTGTGGAGGGTCTTGGAGGTAACGGTGTGAAGCCATTTTTAGGCTAAACGTACTCAGTACGCATAGCCTATTGCGACGGCCTTTCAGACAAAATTTACCGATCCTGGCCTTCTCATTGGCTGAAATATCGAAGAGAGTTAGAGCCCTCTAGCGGCAATTTTCTGCGTAAACAATGCCGCGATCTTTCAAATCTCTATTTTAAAAGCATCCAAAATTAGTTTATTTTTTAATAACAATACGATTTCTATATATTTAAAAAAAGAAGCACAGTATGGTTGAACTAATGATAAATTTTGAACAATATATTTTACGGAATTCTCAACATGACGTAAGCGTACAGAACACTGTATGTGCGAGTTGATAAGAAGCTAGTCTGGGGGCTTGGTTTGAATTATCAACTAACAGCACTTATAAACAAACAAAACTTACAAACAGAACATCAATTTTGTTTTAATCCTTGTCGTTGTGGCAAGATCGTCTTAATATATAACATCACTTTACCTCATTAGACGTCACCGAATTGGACTGTTCGTCCCACGCGCACACACGCTGATATGACACTTTTTCAGGTTTTTCACTCCCATCGCCATGACACTTTTTCAAGTTTTTGAAGATAAAAAGTTTATGCTTAGTTGGCAAGGTACATTTGGTGCTCATGATTTATGAATAATATATGTTTGATACTGTACTGATCATGATGTTGACTCTGTTATAACTTATATTTTTTGTCTTTTAGTTTTATTTGTAAACGTTGTATTTATATGGAAGTCTGGTTTAATCTCAAAGAACTATGTCTTTATAGACATAATTACTGGAAGAAAAGTCTAACCATGATACTTCAAGGAAGATAGGCATGTAAATACATTTAATGTAATTACTTACACTTTAATCTATCTGAAATGCTGTGTACACCTTACCTACTTTCCTCAACTACAAATAAAATTATAATAAGTAAGGACTATTACTTTGCAATACATTCAAAATAAAGAAGTAGGTATAAAGTCCTTTCGATTTGTCTAAATCCTCATATTGATAGGATAGTAATTGCAACATCTTGGGTATTTCAAAGGTTTTATTTAGTCAACTTCATCAAAGAGCTATTTATCATTTGGCTTATTGGCGATAAATATATGGTTGTGTGTATTTTGTTGTTTTTTTTTTTTTTTTACCTATTTTGATTTGTTCACATTATTGTCAAATTTGAAATGAGAATTAAAGAAGATATAAAATCGCTTAAAATTAAGAAAAATAGCCTCTGGTTCTCTTATTTTAGTAATTTTTGCATTCCAAAGTGTAGGAGTATGGGGAAAGTAATATAGCTTAGCGGTTATTTGTGAACTTTTTTCAATACGTTTAGCCTTTCAGTACTTTCAGTACTTTGATTTATACTAAGGTTTATCTTACAGGATTAACACACCAAGGAAGCAGGGTGGACTTGGTAACATGAAGATCCCACTGTTATCAGACAAAACATTAGAAATCTCAAAGGCATACGGAGCATTAAAGGAGGATGAGGGGATTTCCTTTAGGTAAAATAAACATTTTCTGATGAAAAAAGAAAAAATAAAGTTTTGGATACCATATGTCAACAAAGCACAGTTTATCTTTACATCTGACTGTTTGATAATACAATTTTGACACATCAATCTACTTAACTTGAGAAAATATATTTCAAAATACAAAATGTTCTCAATCTATTTTCATAAATTAGGGGTTTCCACTTATATTTTAATAAATTTAAATCATTTTTATATTTTTATCTTCATAACTAAGGATATGGTTACTCATCTTTGAGGTATAAGCCCCAATGCGCTTCCTTAGCTGGTCGGAATTTATGTAATTTTTATTGAAATTGATGTTTAATTAATCTAATTGTGTCTGATTTACTCCTTTTGGAATATTTATTTTTAAAAATTACCAGTATGTGTCCTTTGTATCAATTACAATATTCTCATCATTTAAGATGTTGAGAAGTGCTGTGAATGTAAACTCTCAATGTTTGGAATTTAAATGTGGCTCAACCCCTGGAAAAACATGAAACAAAAATGGTAAAAACTGTAGGGATACTGCGATGTTCATCCATCAACTTTTTATACAAAATACTACTAGTATGAATGACTGGGAAGATTTTGACCAACTTTGGTCAGAAGCATGCTTGAGGAATGGAAACCAAGATTATACAAATATTGGTTCTTGGACCCCAGGGGCTAGAGGGGCAGGGCCATTATATGGAAATAGAGCAAATTCTTTTAAATCCTTCATTTGTGGAAATTTGTCTGAAGCTTGAATGATTTGGCTGACCCTCTGAAGTGAGGGAGATGGGGTCCAATGGGGAAATAAATGTAGTATATGTTATGTGCTTGCATATTTAGAATTTCTTTTTTTAATTTGGATGAAGCAATTTCAAACAAGTGAGCAATAAAGGCGCCATGGACTTGTTGTAATCATGTGGTGTTTATAAAATCTTTGTTTAGTCTTTATTGTCTTCATATCATGTGTAACATACTGAAAATGATGAGATCTACTTACATTATAATGCATAGGATTTATGGAGCTGTATACCATAAGTATATGTTTAGTAAATAGGAAAAGAGAAAGCTAAACATATGTACTGGTACTATGAATTTGAAATGGAAAAATGGCTAGGAATATTGATATTCTGTGCTCACTTGCTTGCCAACAGAGCCCTGTTTATCATCGATGGGAAGGGAAACCTTCGTCAGATCACCATGAATGACCTTCCAGTTGGGCGTTCTGTAGACGAGACTCTCAGACTTGTACAAGCTTTCAAATTCACGGATGAGCATGGAGAAGGTACTGACAACCTCCTTTTCTACTTAATTGATGTTTAATTAGTCTAATTGTGTCTGATTTACTCCTTTTGGAATACTTATTTTTGTCTGCAGCTCATATAACACAAACGGTAGAAAGATTAGAGTGTGGCGTTTCGATGACTACATGGTCACCTTCATCTTATAACACAACCAGTAGAATACTAGAGAATTATTTTGTCCATTGTATGTTGCCTGTTTCTTACCCATCCATTCACAGTGATTGTATTTAATTCTGTTTTTCAGTTCATTAATTGTGTCCATCAGCTGTTAAATTATTACATCAACCCTCACACCTTCTCATGGTCAAAAGTCTCGAGGCTGAAAGATTTATATGGAGAATGTATAGATTTGCTTAAGGTATTTCCTACCATAATTGTTGTGTTTTCATCAAAACCTTTCAAAGAACAGTCAGTTTTTATTAATGTGTGTCTGCTTTTCTTGGCAGTGTGTCCTGCCGGATGGAAGCCAGGAAAGGATACCATTAAACCCGACGTAAAAGGAAAGTTGAGCTACTTTCAGAAGCAGAATTAACCTCTAAAGCAATCTCTAAACTGTTTATGTTGTTGAACTGTAATGGACTGTGTTGTAGAACAAAAGCATTACTCTGGTATAAAATGTAAAGACTTGACCAGGAGCAATACTCTTCGATCATTGTGTTATAGACCAGGTACTCACATTGAGTACTTGTATAAGACGAGGTTCTCGCATGACTACTCCTACCTGCCTCTCCTTATCATTGTCCGGGAGTTTTGTCAGTAATTTGTACATTTTGTTTTTACTCTGTTATACAAGTTTTTCTAAGTCATTAATCTTTTGCTTGAATCTTTTTTTTGAAGGAACATTGATTTTATCTATTGCTGCATAATGTCTTGACCAGTTTGAAACGCTAGTAAATGACTTTGTTTTTTGTCGTGTGATTAAATATGTAATCATGAATCTGTAATTTTTCGTTTCTCATTAATTGTTGTAGGAAAGTCCATCACCATCTTCAAGAACAAAATATTAGACTTGTAATCAATAAACTTTTCAATTTTTCGATATTTTCAACTAAAACTGCGTGATTAACACGACTTTTTTCACATTGGAGTTTTAAGCTGATTATGTACATCATTAATAGGATGGAGGACTCTAGGTCTGTTTATCTTGATATCAAGTAATGGAGACTAGAGTATGATACACATGTGAACTAACTAGCTGCAGATGATTATTATTCTACGATATTATGTTTTTGTATCGTTAGAATATTAGGTGTTGGTAATGTAAACAAGTTCTCTATACTTTAATGATCTTCCAACATAAATGTTTTGTTCATTGGTTTTCATCATACTAGCCATGTTTCATCCAATGTTGTGCACCGTGCATAAACTTTCAATTGAAACAACTTCCCAATAACCAAAAGGCTCAGGGTGCGGATCTTTGTCCTGTATCATGCTGGAATGACGGACTACCAAGTTGTCCAAGTGAATGACCTTGACACGCTTTCACTTCGGGTGTTAAAATCTTAAAATCGCTTCTTAATAAAAAGATATTTGTTGATATTGGTTTAGTAACATGATTTTAATTTGATTGGATAAAGGGCTATCTAATTTATGTAAGCAATTGACCTTGACCCACTTTCAAGGTCACTGGGATCAAATCTTTCAATTTCTAGTTTACAGATATTGATAAAGTCTTCTGTGTAAGCTATTAAACCTGTGATCAATTCAGGACCATTGAGCCTTATCATCTAAAGTCAGATGACCATTAAGGTCCATGGTGCTTTTGTTGTCTTAGTATGTTTATATTGTTCTGTGTGATTTGTTTTAGGGATTAATAAAGTACAAGTAGACAATACAATGTGTTTTTAGTGGTAATTGATGATGAGTGTTCTGTATTCTCTTTACTTCTGGACACAATGATTATCCGTTCCAGATGAATGTATCAACAATTAGTGAAACATGTTGTTATTACTCTTGCTGTAACTTCAAGAATTAAAACAAACTGAGGTCGGTATTAGCAATCCTACTGTTGATAAAAAAAGAATGGTCAATGGTTGAAATCTGCTTACAATCACTAGACCCGAAGGGCTATGTGAGCAATGAGAGGCTCATAGGGTCTATAATGCTTGCCTGGTTTTGCTTTATCCTATCCAAACTAAAGGGACAATACTCTTAAGATTTGCAAGTTCCAACTTAGGTCTCCTAAACAACCCCGTAAAATCAGAATTCTACAAAATGGCACTTACCTATTTAAACATTATTTTGACATGGTTTTTGTTTGAAAATTTCTCTTCCAGTAATAAACATGGATCTATCTGATGAACACTGAGCTGATTAATAGGAATAAAGACATTAATAAAGCCATTAGCACAACACCAACCACACATATATTGACAATGCTGTTCAATCATTACATATGTACTTCCTTGGTAGATTTTATGATGATTTACTTGATATCAAGACATCAATATTTACTTAAAATATAATGCACACCACCAACCATGCTCTAGATTAAAGAAGTTTTCGAATTGTTTGTTTGAATGTTTTTATATAACATTCTCATTCGCATCACTTTGTTGTGCCAAAATGACCTATCAGCTTTATGATCATGATGTCACCTTATTAGCAATCATACCTTTACTATCCTGTCATAAACCAAGGGATATTGCTGGACAATTAAATATTAACTTTAGCTCACAATTTCAATGAACTGCAACACACATAGGTGGGCTTATCATTGGATATATACAGTATGATGCTTATAATATGATATGGTCAAATAGTTACTCTGCTCTTGGATGAATGTTTTTCAAATAGGAATGACAATGGCTTCAAGGAAGCTGTAATACAATGGTGCAATGGCTGTTTCTGGAGAGTCTTGAAATCCCCCGACATACACTACATCACGGCAGGTAACTTATTCTGTAGTGGGAGCATGCACAAGTTGCTGGTTACCCTACTGTTGCCCTGAAAGCAGTCATCATTATAATCTTGAGGATGATCACCAAACTTATTTCATCACAAGATGGCCGCAGTTGGTAAAGTGGAGGTAGATATATTGTAAAGTAATGAAGGTTTTCACTTAACTCCAACACTTTCTAATTTTTTGTATTAGAAGAGAAAGTGTATGTGGAATATTCTCGTGTAAAACACTGGCATTGCCATGCTCACTGGATGCCAGCTGCTGATTTGCAGAATATACAGGTTCATGGTGTTTTGCCAGTATTTTTAGTACATGGTGTGATGTGCATTAGTATCATAATGTATTTTTTGATGTTGCAGGTTTGCTTTAAGCAGGAAATAAAGCATTTCTCAAGAGATGTCTTTATTTCATCAGATGCATGTATAGCATCTAAATCAGTTATATGGACTCCAGCAAGTTTAGTCATTCTGCCTAGAGCCACATATGCCATACCTGATTCGAAAGTATCTTCAATGACTCTACAATTGGTTGTCATTTCTTGTACCTTGTGTATTGTGGCTACCAATCCAAGTTTTAGTGGTAGCTGTTTTCACATTACATTTTTACACCTCAACATATCTTCAACAGGAATGATGCACACTCATCCCTGTTCCAGGTAGAGTTGACACTGTTTTCACACTGATATAAACATGTGTCTGTTCCAAAGCTCCAATGGTACTGAATGTGCCATTGACGAGACCATCTTTGGTATCCACGTGTTGTGTGAGTATTATTCATGCCCATTCACCTGATAACGTTTTGTAACTCGTCTAGTGATAATTTTTAGTAAGGGTGTTCTCATTGGCATGGTTTTTCACAAACTGTACCCCTGTAATAGTCATTGGCAGGCATGTATCATCACCATAGATTCATTATGCTACATCCTTATTGGCTGAGAAAATATGCAAGACGCTTGAAATCTATTGGTGGTCGGTCAGAAGTGATTGAGAACAATGTTACTTCCTCTGTGATAGATTCACCATGGAGTCGTACTCTCAGTCTATTGACCGATGATGTAACATCACCATCCTCTTTCTGTCCCATAACTACATCTAGAGTAACAATGAAGAAGATTCCATAAGTCAATCAAAAGTGAAAGTGTTATAGAGGGGATGCCCTCACAGGTAGCTGTTTAAAGTCCCCCCGAAGGCATCACAAAGTTATCAAATACCGTTTTTGACTGTTTTAGTTGGCAGAACTCTCCATGACTGTAGATAAAAAGATCAACCACAGAGACTTCGTCGATGATGACCATCCTGCCAATCTTGGACTTCATTGTATTGAGTGTGTTTTCTCCGAGTCGGGTTGTAGGAGAGTTTGATATTCTGGCTAATGTCAAAAGGAGGAGTGCAATGTAGATCATCCAGTGTTAAATGCTGCTGTAGCAGTTGGTGCTATTAAAAGAACAGGGCTGGAGTCAAGGAGTTTTTTGAAAGTATTCGCGAAGCTTCATGATAAATGAATTTGATCAAGTGAGATATTCCTGTTCGCGCACCTCCAGTTAGAAAGAGGTGGGAAGGTTGTGGATGGTCATTCCAGGTCACTCGGTACGTGGGAACGTCCAGTAGAAGGCGTTTGTTTCTCGTTCCACCTCTGAGAAGCTCATTTATCTCTTTTTCAGTTACTTGGGGTTTCTGATACTCAATGGTACAACTGCTGAATCCATAGTTATCAATATTATTTTTCAAGTGTGCTTAGTTCTGGTGAATCTTCTTCAGGGTGATCGTCATTCTTCAATGACTCCATTTATTTTTCCAGCCTTTGAGCTTCAGACACTGATGCATAAGTATCTATGCATCCTTACCTATATGCCCTTTTTACAAATCCTCCTATGATTTTTCTATATTATCTTCATCTACATTCAACATCTTTCTTTTATTGTAAATGAATTCAAATAAAGAGTAACTTCCTACTTCTTCAAGCCTGGCATACCCCTCAAAGTCATCAGATGATACTATCACAGAATCTCAATGAGGCACCTATAACTAAACTAGTGTCATGTAGTAGTCGTCAGGATTCTTAGCTTACGTGATACGAAGACCCAGTGAGCTTATCCCATACTGCGGGCGTCTGTCGTCCGTCTGTCCATCTGTCAACGTTTTCTACAAATCGCTGCTATTCATGAACGAGTGAGCGGATTTTTACCAAATTTGATCAGAAGCATTCTTTGGGGAATGAAAACCGAGTTTGTACAAATATCGGTTCTCGGTCCCCAGGGGCTGGTGGGCGGGACCTAAATGAGGAATGTTTTAAAGGACTTTAAAATTCTATTCCTCTTGTAGGAATAAAATGGATATTGCCCAATTTTTTTCTGAAACATTCTTGAGTGAAGTGGAATCGCCTTTGTATAAACAATGGGTCTCATGGGCCCCTTGGGCCAGAGGGGAAATAGATAAATTCTTTAGGATGCTACTTCTCCTATAGGAATGATTGGATTTTGCCCCATTTTTGTCTGAAGCATTCTTGATTGAGGGGGGCATCATTTTCTTTCTTTTTTTTCTTTTTACAAACAGTAGGATTTGCTCCTTGGAGACAGAAGGGCGGGGCCCAATACGGGAAATGGAGCAAATTATTTAAATCCTACTTCTCATGTAGGATTTATTGGATTTTGCCCATATTTGATCTTAACCAACCTTGGAAGAGGACCTACTTTTGTAGGTATGATTTAAATTTGCCCAAATTTTGTCAGAAGCATTGTTGTGTGAAGGGGGAATCAATTTTGTATAAACGGTGGATCACGGCCCGATGTAGCCTGAGTGGTGTGACCCACTAGGCGAAATCGAGCAATTTATTTTAAAACGTACTTCTCCTGTAGGAAGGATTTGATTTTGCTCAAAATTGGTCTGAGAATACTGTGCATTTACACTAGGGGAATAAAGAACATCTTATTTTTACACATCAGATATTGTATCTGCTTAAAATTGCATTACTGACAAAATCTAATTCTTTTATTAGAGAAAGTTTTGAAGAAAAACAAAAGGCTGAAATTGCTTTGTCCAAACAAAAGGAATGGAACGATACCCACCGTTCATACAAAATCACCAATAGATGTCTCAGACCAAATTGGAACAGAACTGACACATTATTACAGAAGATGGATATTAAAGAATTTGTTCTATATCCCTTATTGGGCCCTGTGCCTGCACCACCAATTGTTTTTACAAAATTGATTTCTTGACCCAAGGATGCTTCAGACCAAACTGAGACAGAGTACAGGCATCATTATTGAAGCAAATTCTCTATTTCCTTACTAGTTGGTGAGACTTCACAAAGATTTCTGATATACACAAACTGCCATGGGTAGAGAATGTCGACCCCTGCATCTAATTACAAGAGGTTAAAGTGTATATGAGTGAAAATAGAAATTAATATGTTAGTTTTACTATCCAAAATCAAAACGTTTTAAAACCACATCAAAATAAGCCTTCCCGATACCAAGTTATTGACGTGTATAGTGTACGATTTTCACCTGTCCCTCTTCTTCTAATTAAGAACCTATTGGCTGTGACGTCATAAGTTCAACGACTAGTAACAGCCGCCATGAATTTTTCATAGTTGAGGAATTAGATAATTCTGACGATAACATTATGTAGACGGTAAACAGAGATATGAAATTAGCCAGAAATGATCAATTAAAACATATTTATTGTCAACACTCGAAGCAGGGATGAGGCCCCGCTTATTTATTTTCAACACTCGAAGCAGGGATGAGGCACCGCTTATTGTCAACACTCGAAGCAGGGATGAGGCACCGCTTATTGTCAACACTCGAAGCAGGGATGAGGCACCGTTTATTTATTGTCAACACTCGAAGCAGAGATGAGGCACCGTTTATTTATTGTCAACACTCGGAGCAGGGATGGGGCACCGCTTATTTATTGTCAACACTCGAAGCAGGGATGAGGCCCCGCTTATTTATTTATTGTCAACACTGGAAGCAGGGAAGCAGGGATGAGGCACCGCTTATTGTCAACACTCGAAGCAGGGATGAGGCACCGCTTATTGTCAACACTCGAAGCAGGGATGAGGCACCGATTATTGTCAACACTCGAAGCAGGCATGAGGCACCGCTTATTGTCAACACTCGAAGCAGGGATGAGGCACCGCTTATTGTCAACACTCGAAGCAGGGATGAGGCACCGCTTACGAAGCAGGGATGAGGCACCGCTTATTTATTGTCAACACTCGAAGCAGGGATGAGGCACCGCTTATTTATTGTCAACACTCGAAGCAGGGATGACGCACCGCTTATTTATTGACCACACTCGAAGCAGGGATCACGCACACGCTTATTGTCAACACTCGAAGCAGGGATGAGGCACCGCTTATTGTCAACACCGCTTATTGTCAACACTCGAAGCAGGGATGAGGCACCGCTTATTTATTGTCAACACTCGAAGCAGGGATGAGGCACCGCTTATTGTCAACACTCGAAGCAGGGATGAGGCACCGCTTATTGTCAACACTCGAAGCAGGGATGAGGCACCGCTTATTGTCAACACTCGAAGCAGCACCGTTTATTTATTGTCAACACTGAGCAGGGATGGGGCACCGCTTATTTATTGTCAACACTCGAAGCAGGGATGAGGCACCGCTTATTTATTGTCAACACTCGAAGCAGGGATGAGGCACCGCTTATTGTCAACACTCGAAGCAGGGATGAGGCACCGCTTATTGTCAACACTCGAAGCAGGGATGAGGCACCGCTTATTTATTGTCAACACTCGAAGCAGGGATGAGGCACCACTTATTTATTGTCAACACTCGAAGCAGGGATGAGGCACCGCTTATTTATTGTCAACACTCGAAGCAGGGATGACGCACCGCTTATTTATTGTCCACACTCGAAGCAGGGATGACGCACCGCTTATTGTCAACACTCGAAGCAGGGATGAGGCACCGCTTATTGTCAACACTCGAAGCAGGGATGAGGCACCGCTTATTGTCAACACTCGAAGCAGGGATGAGGCACCGCTTATTGTCAACACTCGAAGCAGGGATGAGGCACCGCTTATTGTCAACATTCGAAGCAGGGATGACGCACCGCTTATTGTCAACACTCGAAGCAGGGATGACGCACCGTTTATTTATTGTCAACACTCGAAGCAGAGATGAGGCACCGTTTATTTATTGTCAACACTCGGAGCAGGGATGGGACACCGCTTATTTATTGTCAACACTCGAAGCAGGGATGAGGCACCGCTTATTTATTGTCAACACTCGAAGCAGGGATGAGGCACCGCTTATTGTCAACACTCGAAGCAGGGATGAGGCACCGCTTATTGTCAACACTCGAAGCAGGGATGAGGCACCGCTTATTGTCAACATTCGAAGCAGGGATGACGCACCGCTTATTGTCAACACTCGAAGCAGGGATGAGGCACCGCTTATTTATTGTCAACACTCGAAGCAGAGATGAGGCACCGCTTATTTATTGTCAACACTCGAAGCAGGGATGAGGCACCGCTTATTGTCAACACTCGAAGCAGGGATGAGGCACCGCTTATTGTCAACACTCGAAGCAGGGATGAGGCACCGCTTATTGTCAACACTCGGAGCAGGGATGAGGCACCGCTTACATATATTTACATATGGAAGCAATCACTATCACGGAAATATGCATACATGTATATAATATATACATACCTCACTATTAAGACCTCCTCGCTATTAAGACCACTTTTGTCCAGTCCCAAAAGTGGTCTTAATGGCGAGGTTTCACTGTAATTCAAACAGAGGCTGGTTAAGGTGCAGATGATGTTTCTTACTGATATGCATTACCTGTAAATAAAACGTGTACAAAGGTTTTTGAGTACAGAAATATTTTTGTGCGCCGTCAAGAAAAGTTGAGTATTGGAATGGACCAGTATGGGTGTGCATGGATAAATGTTCATTTGTGTTTTATGTACATATGTAGTCAGTATTTTTTATATTAAGAAATTAATTTGTAGAACCCTGTATAGAGTAAATGACGTGTAGTTGCCGTGCACATGTATATATACATACATCTTATTCCGATAAATGAACAAGTGTTGACTAAATCTTATGTCTCATCTTTAAATATACTTTCATGTTTAATTAAATGTTGTAGATTGAAAACATGTAATTGAATTTAAATGCAATACATTATTAATCGTATTTAAAAAGTTTATGAACACATCTGACTTTGTTAAACTGAATAAGGGTAAAATTAGATTTCACGAATGATGGCTGTACATGTATATATTTGTTGATAAATGATATTGGATATTGCTATACCGTTAGTGTATTTGGCGAGTGTATCATTATTGTAGATATATTCTTACTTATCTCAAAACAGACCAGAATTTAGATCCAAAAGTATTTTTTATATACAGGGCTCAATTTCGGGTTATGGTTAAAGTTTGTCCTGTGTACATGTGCGCACGTCGGGAATATGAATGTCAATTTTCCCTTTGCTACATTAAAGATTTAAAATGTATGTTTGGGTTTCTCGTGTGGTTTTTAACATTTTTTCTCACCTATTTCTTACCTTCTCCTTCTTTTCCTTTTATATTCTCGTGTGTTGGTAAATGTTAACTTTACTTATTCTAATGGTGACTATAAATATGTATTTTATAATTTACCGTAGGGGATATGAACGCTATTTTGATTCTTTTTAATCCAACTCTCGATGTGTTGCAGTTCTATTAAACAACAATTTTTACTTAACAGTCAAGAAAGAAAAAAGGTTTGAATGGGATTTTAGCTAGAGAGGTTGAGCTGAAAAATATGAATATGAAATTAATAACAATAAACGGCCCAATTTCAGACGAATCTAATTTTATATCATTCTTAGATATACTGCAGTACCTCTGAGTTGGGTGTTAAAGAACTGAAATAACAGTATACTCATTCTAATTCTGTTTCCTGTTGTAACATGGAGTGAGTATTTTGTTAAAAGTATATGTGATATTTCTTATCCTTCATATGAGATTTTTTTCTTTTTATTCTATCACCCGAAGGCCCTGACAGTTTGCCGAGAGCACACATATCACTCCCTAGTTGTCGTTCCTAAACAGTCACACTACTACTTACAGATCCGACACTTTTCATTAATTTCGTTTTCTAGGTTTTCTTAAACGGCACTGAATTACGTCTCTTAATTTTTGGGTTAAACTTATGTATTAACAAGCAGATAGGTATAATTATCGTTTAGAATTAAAAAAATTAAAAACAACTCGTAAATTAGATGTAAAAATGCTAATAAATGCTAATAAATAAATGTAATGTGCAAAAAAACAAACGAAAATTTTCAAGGTTGAGTGCGGCGTACAATTTTTCCGCACCCCATGAAATAAAATGGCCGATTTAAGGAAATATAGAAAATGAAAGTAATTCATTCAAAATGTCAGATTCGTTAAGAAAATTAAAGCGGATTTATTCAGAAAATTGAAGATTTATTAGAGTTTTAAATTTATTTCTATATTTTAAATAATTTCTCATAGTCCTGGTATGGGTTCGGGGCCGGCGTACACAATCCACCGTCACACAACAAGACCTACACTCGCACATGTTCAGATGAGGAGTAAGACAGGTAACCTCGAGATGATGTTGTTACACGTTGTAATGTTGTTCAAAGAACTATACGTTGTAATGTTGTTTAAAGAAATGTATTTCTTTATTTCCGGAGAATTGCCACTAATTGAAGGTTGTTTATTGCAGAGAAAACTCTCGTGGTACAAACGCCTTCCTACACAATTTTTATAAACAAAAACAGGATTTCTTTTGATTACGATGGTATAAAATGTATTAAAACCCTGCTTTACTTCTGCAATAGGAGTCGGTGTAGCATTTATGTAATGTCAAATACAGTTTCTATCACCAGGGATGCACAAAACGTAGAGATAAGAAACTCCTTGAGCACAACATTGGTGACACATGGCCGAATGTGTAACAGTAACTGTTAGTTCCTATTTTTGGATCTTTTAGGACTATCCATTAGTTTCGTATTTTCTGTTTTACTGGTTTGCGCAGTGCACTGTTTACTTACTTTCACTTTGTGCCAAAAGCGATCGTCGCTGTAGAAATCCAATAGAATCTGGTTAACAGCTGAAATTTACGGCCTGTAGGTCTTTATCTCCATTGCTATAATATTATGGAAATAGCCCATCTATGATGTGAATATGTCCTATTTATTTTTCTGATCAGACATATTATTTTTTGTCATATAGATGTATATATTACCTATATATATATAATACCTCATTAGACATATTTGTGAATACATGATTTTGCCACGGACTTGTATATTAGATATATTATCTATATTAAAGTCTGTGATTTTGCTAACACTGATGTAGAAATTACTTATAATTCTGGAATGATGAACTATTAGAAACCCGAACTCTGCAGAACTCCAAGAATGGAAATGGAATCATTATGGATGTTATTATCATACAAATAATCACGAAGAGTTTGAATTTGCAAGTGTCTCTCCCCGTTTATTTACTGTGAAAATAAATTCAACAGAGAATATCAGTGATGTAATCTTTGGTTGTTTTTGATGGACAGGTGAATTTTGATATGCTTTTGTATCTCCCTGTATCCTGTGTTTGGTAAACAGACCTGTTTATATGTAACCCCTGGAAACTCGTGGACGAGTTGTTTCCTGGAGGGGGAGTATGTAACCGTGGTAAACTACTAGACGCAATATACCACTCGGCAAGAGAGAACTTCTCTTTAGCTTGATCGGTTGAGCGTCAGACTAGTAAGCCAGGGGTCGTCGGTTTGATTCCTAGCGGAAGCATTGAAATAAATAATGACCTCTGAAACATATAATTCAAGGTTCATTTGTCAGAGTTTGCCAAACCTACGTTTAGTGAGTTCATGTGCTAATGTCCAAGATCTCAAACTCGAATCTGACGGAGTTACCAGTTCATTTTCATTAGAAAACCGCCTGACTGATATTTAAATTGACAAAATTGCCCTGTAGTAATTGTACTTCACATACAGTTTAATTACAGTTGTTGGAAACATTCAAGCTTACAGAATTTTGTGGTCAGTGTTTATTTTATATATACCTACTTCTTTATTAATTTATATTTAAATGGACTTGGGTTATCCACTCTTTTGATGCAAGATAGCTGTGTTGGGTGCCAATAAAACACCACAGAACTAACATGATGATATAGTGAGCTATCTTTTTTGTGGTCCTTCCCCTATTTTATGTGTGTATGTCCCATATTTAATTTATAAAGTATAAATATCATTAGGATTTCAGTTAGGTAGTATATGTCCAGATTGGTGTATCTTTATTTCAGTTTAGGAGCCAAATTTTTCTCTATATAATCTGTTTGCCATATACTCTATCAATATTGTGTTTATTTGTCTCTCCTGGTCACTATAGACATCTGTACAATATTTATGTAGCCTCACTATACATATTATTTTTGTTCACCCTAAATACAAAAAAAACATGAATATATGAGTTAAATTGTCTTTGGTATCAACCTTTCAGATGTGTTATTCCCTGTATCATAAATACAGAAATGTATAAGGCAAGTTTTGTCAGGGTTGAATGGCACAGGTTACACAAAATTATGAAACAATTATTAAAACATTAAAAGAGAATTTCTCTTGCAGCCATTGTGTGATTAAACAAGAGGTCTGTGTCCTATGCCTTGTAGATTTAGAGAATTTAGCATTACTCATGAAATACTGACAAAAACAAGGCATCACAACATGAAGCATCATTGTTACAGTTATTTGGAAATGAACCTGCTTGTTTAAGACAATTCTTTCCTGAAAGTAGATCAATGTTACCCTTGTAAAGTTTGGCCTCTCTATAGCAAGCAATGAAAGTAAGTCAGGAACAAGATAAGATTTTATTAATTTTCCTTCTTCGGATCTCCAGTCACTTTATGTGAAAATTTCCCAAAATTGGTGTCTTGATCTGGCCAGATGTCTTAACATTGGAATTTCATGGTTTTAAGCTTAGGATGTTTCTTTAGACATGTATTGTTTGAAACTGAACTCTTGTTAGTGTGTGTTGTTAGGGTCTCATCAGCCTGTTATCTAGTCACTGGTCTTATATACCCTATAGTGTTTTTCATTGGCTGTGCCATTCAGAAATCAATTGGGACTTCATGGTGTGGACAATTACATTATATTTTATTTTGAATTGAAAAACGGCATGTTAAAATCTTTTACTATAAAACCAGTCAAAATTTAAGTTTCCTGATTTATGTGATCAGTTTTTTCAATTTGTTTTCATTTTGTTTAAGATTTCAGGAAAATCATCTTGAAGGTTTGATTTCTTCTTGCCAAGGCTTGCAAAAATAAAAATGTCTGAGACTTGTTTCATAGCATCTGATATGGAATAAAAACTCCTTTAAGATCCTATATATACCCCTTTATATCATATGAGGGATATAGGGATGTTCCTACACATACACACAACATATGAGGGATATAGGGATGTTCCTACACATACACAACATATGAGGGGTATAGGGATGTTCCTACACATACACAACATATGAGGGATATAGGGGTGTTCCTACACATACACACAACATATGAGGGATATAGGGGTGTTCCTTCACATACACACAACATATGAGGGATATAGGGGTGTTCCTACACATACACACAACATATGAGGGGTATAGGGATGTTCCTACACATACACAACATATGAGGGATATAGGGGTGTTCCTACACATACACACAACATATGAGGGATATAGGGGTGTTCCTACACATACACACAACATATGAGGGATATAGGGATGTTCCTATACATACACACAACATATGAGGGATATAGGGATGTTCCTACACACACACAACATATGAGGGATATAGGGATGTTCCTACACATACACACAACATATGAGGGATATAGGGATGTTCCTACACATACACAACATATGAGGGATATAGGGGTGTTCC
The DNA here is from genome assembly GCF_031769215.1 of Ylistrum balloti. Lineage (NCBI taxonomy): Eukaryota > Metazoa > Mollusca > Bivalvia > Pectinida > Pectinidae > Ylistrum > Ylistrum balloti. Next base: position 49,945 of record NW_026782582.1, read on the forward strand.
TACACACACACACACACACACAACATATGAGGGGTATAGGGGTGTTCCTACACATACATGCATCACTTATCCTTGTCAGCACTCTTGCGATTTCATTCCTCCTTTTTTTCTGAGACCATATTGGGTTTTTACAAAACTTTATACTGTCAGCTATCATCTTTACTGCACTCTTGTCATGATGGTACCATGCATGTTGGAACCATGCTGGGATTGGTAACATTTGCAATACCTTGTTATATAATATCAGTACCAACTTATTTTTCACATACATAATTTCTATCATTAAGTTTTTTGTGTAATATTACAACTCTGTCTGATCGAGATAATCTAAGATTAAATTTACACACTGGTCTAATCTTACAGATGTTGGCTCTTCGTTGTCCACAAATACACTACATGATGTGAAAGTAAATCATGGAACTTGGCCTAGCATTTGATGATGAAGATTTAGAGGAAAACTCTAATAAAGCTAAACCAAGCAGACCAGTGTCCTACAATGCCAAGTTTTGCCCACCAAACGTAAATTACTGGTATTTTTTATTATAAGTGTGATGATCAAGGAAATAGAATATTGTTGTTTATTTCAAAACAACATGATATGAAAATTCACAGAAAAATACTCTGCAATATATGTTAACATAATCCATTTGTCTACAACTGTGTTAAAGATCTTACAATGAGTTTGTATGAAAAAGTCTTAAGATGTTTTTTAAATCAAATCTTTCAGACAAGTTTACACTTTTCACTCTTTACATTCAGTGAATTGTAAGGGGAGGTCACTCTCTACATATATTTAATTGTAAAGGAGAGGTCACTCTCTACATATATTTAATTGTAAAGGGGAGGTTACTTTCTAGATTCAGTGATGAAAGGGGAGGTTATGTTCTTCTTTCAGTGGTTCGAAAATGCAGATACCACTGACAAAGACACGGCTGTACAGATATTAAAATACAGGGGAGATCATTCCTATTTGAAAAAAGAGTACACTTCGGCAATTGACCACTACGAGGAAGCTTTAAGTAAGTAGTAAACTTAAGTAATTTAAAGTTTTCTGGTGTTGCTTTGATAAACTGTGTTAGTATTGCTTGTATTTCCAGTGATGAATCAATTTAGGGTGGTGTAACTACCACAATAAGACCATATCTTTGTAATCCCACATGATTCTTAAGGAAAGGAAATCAATTTTGTATAAAAAGTGGGTCTTTGGGCCAATTGCAATGGGAGGGACGGGATCTGATAGGGGAACTACAGCAAATTCTTTAAAATCCTTTTTCTGTAGAAATATATGGATTCCGTCCTGATTTGGTATAAAGCATCTTTAGTTTAGGGGGAATCAGTTCGGTCCTGGTACCCTGTTGGAGGGCCTAATAGGGGAAATAATGCAAATACTTCAAAATCCTATTTCTTTGGGCAGGCGTGGATGTTCTCCTATTTTAGTTTTGTATAAACTTTGAGTCTCACTCCCTTTGGATGGCAGGGGTGAGAAATATAGGAAAGACAGGAAATTCTTGAAAATCCTTTTTTTTCATTAGAAATATGAGGATTCTGAATTTCCCAACTTGGAATGAAGCATGATTGAGTGAAAGGAAATCAATGTTGTAAAAAGGAGGGTCTTTGCCTCCTTGGACAAGAGGGGCAGGGCCCAATAGGTGAAAAACAACAAGAAAATACCGAATTGTCCACATAATCATATTCAATAAAATGAAAGAAAGAGACTCCTGTAAAAAGACAAGGATGATAAGACCAGGAGTTTCGGAAGTATATGTGTCTTTTGCTAAAGTGATTACACCCGCCGTGTAAGTCTTGGTCAATCCACATAAGTAATGTCATGTTTTCAAATGAGAACAAGGTATTCAGCAATGAAACCAACAGGCAAACTGATGATAATCAAACACGTCCAGCTTCATATCCTACTGAGAAATGTGAGATCACAGTGTAGGCCACAAAACCTCCTGAACCTTTGAAACACTGTGTTATGGGTTTGTCTGTCTGTTGAAAATTTCTTAATGGTAACAGGCCCTTGAATATTGAATCAACTATGACATGTAGACACCATAGGTTGTGGATACAAGGATGTTGGTATTAAGAAATGAAAAATTTACAATAGGGAAATTGAAGTCATCACACTTACCTTATAGCTTGGTGGAAGCTGTCCATGTTTGGTCAAATTTGGTCTAAAGCATTCTTTAGAGGAAGAAAATTAATTTTGTTACAAGTGAATGGTGAGTGTCTGCCCCCATGGACTGGAGGAGGTGGAGTCCAATAAAGAAAATAGCAATACTGCTCTCAAATCCTTCTTCCATAGGAATGCCTGGATTCTGTCCTTATTTGGTCAAAGGCCTTCTTTGGTGAAGAGAATAAATCTAGTTTGAACCGTAGGTGTTGGCGCCCCTGGGGCAGGGCCCAATAGAAGAAATGGAGCAAATTCTTTATATTTCTTCGGTTGGAATGATTCAGTTTTGTTCAAATTTTCACAAACAAAGAAAACTTAGTGTTGTATAAACTGTGCATCTGTTGCATCAGTTTATTAAATGTTTTCATTGAAGGACTTGTATAATACTTTTCCCCGATCAATTACCACATTTTTGTAACACTTAAATGAAATTAAAATCTTTAATTCTGACCAAATACTTGCATCTTTATCTCTTTTCTTATCACAGTAAATAAAAAAAAAACAAAGACGATATTTTACTTTTATAACCAGGAAGATACAGTTGATGATTGTTGGTTGTAGGTAAACTGCCAGAAAACAACAAGGCTATGAAGAGGGAGTTAATGGAGAGTCAGGCTAGGAGTTATGTGGCCCTGCAGCAGTACAATCAGGCCCTTCATCTAGCATACCAACTGGTGAGAAACTTAAAACTCTCGAAGAGCCAAAAGGCTGTACTTGTGAAACAGATAAATAAATGAAATTGAAACAAGCATATCAGCAAATCATAATGAGTGTTGAATATTTTATTCATAACTTTTATACATTCTTATAAGTGTTAAATGTTTTGACTGTAACCAAATGTATCATCCCAGCTAACTAATGTTACTAGAATACCAGGCACTGCAAGTGATGAGTGTTTGGCCCTGTAACTAGCATACCAGGTACAGAAAGTGATGAGTGTTTGGCCCTATTACTAGAATACAAGGTACTGCAAGTGCTGAGTGTTTGGCCCAATTACTAGCATACCAAGTACTGCAAGTGATGAGTATTTGGCCCTGTTGCTAGCGTATCAGGTACTGCAAGTGATGAGTGTTTGGCCCTGTTACTAGCATATCAGGTACTGCAAGTGATGAGTGTTTGGCCCTGTTACTAGCATACCAAGTACTGCAAATGATGAGTGTTTGACCCTGTTACTAGCATACCAAGTATTGCAAGTGATGAGTGTTTGGCCCTGTTACTAGCATATCAGGTACTACAAGTGATGAGTGTTTGGCCCTGTTACAAGCATACCAGGTACGAAAAGCGATGAGTGCTTGGCCCTGTTACTAGCATATCAGGTATGGAAAGCGATGAGTGTTTGGCCCTGTTATTAGCATATCAGGTATGACAAGTGATGAGCGTTTGGCCCTGTAACTAGCATATCAGGTACTGAAAGTGTTAGTGTTGAGTGTTTGGCCATGTTACTAGCATACCAGGTACAGAAAGGGTTGAGTGTTTGGCCCTGTTACTAGCATACCAGGTAGAAAGTGATGATGAGTATTTGGTCCTGTAACTTGCATACCAGGTACAGAAAGTGATGCGTGTTCCACTCTGTAACTAGCACACCAGGTACAGCAAGTGCCTTGTTACTAGCATACTTTGATGATAATTCTTCAACCTATGAGTACATGCATTATTAGGTATGAAATGTATTCACTTAACAACTAATGTAAACATCTGCAGAAACAAGCTTTTATCATAAATAAATGCTGTCTACATTAATGTTTTATTTATTACAGAGAGACATCTCATCCAGTCCTGACCAGATTTCTCAGACCTTGGTCCTACTAACCTTTATACAAGAGGCTTCCCAGGACTGGCCAGGTACACTTTTGTAACTTTTATAATTTTCAAGATCAGACAACTGAAAAATATTGGTTGACAACTACTACTTTTCTGTATCAGTTGAATTTTGGATGTAAATACATATTTGGATGATGTTTATGTACAGAATTAAGTGATGAAACATTGTCCATTTAAACTCTTATGAATTTGATGTTGTGTGATAAAATATAGAATTTTTTTTTATAGAAATCTGTAGTAGAATATTTTTCATATGCTCATCTTGTCCTTTTATACCAACATGAATCGTTAAGATGTGACTCTGTATTAAGTATGGGGAACACCTGCAGATTTCTGAATCAATTTACTATATATATTGATTTCCTCTGAAAGCAGATTTGATCATATGTTTTAGAGTTTGAAGTTTTCATGAAAGAGTTGATATGCTGTCACCCTCATAGTGCTAACCTGTGGAGGAGGCTGGCCTTGTGTTACTGGCAATTGTATAGACATAACAACCAGGGTTCATTTGAGTACTGTAAACTTGTCACATGTCTGATACGGTCAAGGTGAGTGATCAAACTTGTCACATGTCTTATACAGTCAAGGTGAGTGACCAAACTTGTCACATGTCTGATACGGTCGAGGTGAATGACCAAACTTGTCACCTGTCTGATACAGTCAAGGTGAGTGATCAAACTTGTCACATGTCTGATACAGTCAAGGTGAATGACCAAACTTGTCACATGTCTGATACAGTCAAGGTGAGTGACCAAACTTGTCACATGTCTGATACAGTCAAGGTGAGTGACCAAACTTGTCACATGTCTGATACAGTCAAGATGAGTGATCAAACTTGTCACATGTCTGATACGGTCGAGGTGAGTGGTCAAACTTGTCACTTGTCTGATACAGTCAAGGTGAGTGACCAAACTTGTCACATGTCTGATACAGTCAAGGTGAGTGACCAAACTTGTCACATGTCTGATACAGTCAAGGTGAGTGATCAAACTTGTCACCTGTCTTATACAGTCAAGGTGAGTGACCAAACTTGTCACATGTCTGATACAGTCAAGGTGAGTGATCAAACTTGTCACATGTCTGATACGGTCGAGGTGAGTAATCAAAGTTGTCTCATGTCTGATACGGTCGAGGTGATTGGTCAAACTTGTCATCTTATACAGTCAAGGGGAGTGATCAAACTTGTCACATGTCTTATACAGTCAAGGTGAGTGACCAAACTTGTCACATGTCTGATACGGTCGAGGTGAATGACCAAACTTGTCACATGTCTGATACAGTCAAGGTGAGTGACCAAACTTGTCACATGTCTGATACAGTCAAGGTGAGTGATCAAACTTGTCACCTATCTGATACAGTCAAGGTGAGTGACCAAACTTGTCACCTATCTGATACAGTCAAGATGAGTGATCAAACTTGTCACATGTCTGATACGGAGGAGCAGTCACGTCTAACATCTCACTTGTCTGATACAGTCAAGGTGAGTGACCAAACTTGTCACATGTCTGACTTGTCACATGTCTGATACAGTCAAGGTGAGTGATCAAACTTGTCACCTGTCTTATACAGTCAAGGTGAGTGACCAAACTTGTCACATGTCTGATACAGTCAAGGTGAGTGATCAAACTTGTCACATGTCTGATACGGTCGAGGTGAGTAATCAAAGTTGTCTCATGTCTGATACGGTCGAGGTGATTGGTCAAACTTGTCATCTTATACAGTCAAGGGGAGTGATCAAACTTGTCACATGTCTGATATGATCAGGGTGAGTGACCACACTTCTCACCAGCCTGATATGGTCAGGGTGAATGACCAGACTTCTCACCTGTCTGATATGGTCAGGGTGAGTGACCACATTTCTCACCTGCCTGATACGGTCAAGGTGAGTGACCACACTTCTCACCTGCCTGATATGGTCAAGGTGAGTGACCAGACTTCTCACCTGTCTGATACGGTCAAGGTGATTGACCACACTTCTCACCTGTCTGATATGGTCAGGGTGAGTGACCACACTTCTCACTTGTCTGATACAGTCAAATGTTTTTGATGATGGCGTCAACAACATTCAACATCCAGAGCATCCATTTACACACCACCAAACTTACTCCATGTCAGCAATGAATCATGGGAATGCATGTTCCTCGTAGAAATCTCTACACTTTAGAGTTATGAGTCTGTTTTTCTTTGGGCTGTAACTCAGTTCTCTATATACAAATAACCATACAGTGTGTTGGCAGAACATTAGGATGTATATATACAAAGCTGTGTTGTCATTGTTAGAGTGTTATATTTTGTTTGACTGATACATACTTAATTACACCAACATGGACCCGACATTTTACAATTATGTATCGTGAGAAGAATGCAAATCATTTGTTATTGGTCAATAGTAATTAAGGCATAATTTGTCAGAACTTCAGATGAATGTTTCAAAACTTGTCACTGGAGATTATTTCTATAGTAAACCAAAAGTCAAGCAGGCTGAGAAGCTAATGTGTACGTTCCTCAACTTCTCAATCTTAATACATGTAGTAAGGAATCAAATTTTTAAATCTTTGTGGAGAAGTGGGATTGTTAGTTAGAACACTGTTTGTGGAGAAGTGGGATTGTCAGTTAGAACACTGTTTGTGGAGAAGTGGGATTGTTAGTTAGAACACTGTTTGTGGAGAAGTGGGATTGTCAGTTAGAACACTGTTTGTGGAGAAGTGGGATTGTTAGTTAGAACACTGTTTGTGGAGAAGTGGGATTGTTAGTTAGAACACTGTTTGTGGAGAAGTGGGATAGTTACTTAGAACACTGTTTGTGGAGAAGTGGGATTGTTAGTTAGAACATTGTTTGTTCAATAGAAACAATGACTTTCTGTCTAGTCAATTTTAAGCCTCGTCAGTACATACATTTTATATTTTAGACAATAGTCTATGTGAAAACTACTTGTAATAACAAATGTCTTTATTTCTCAGACTGCTGTTCTTGAGTGTGCGAAGGTCTGTTGGAGAATTTGTAGCCAAGAGACATGAAGAGTATTGCAAAGAGGCAAGTAAAATTGTGTGGACTAAATCTTTGAATATCATCTACAAGCAAGAAAAAATTCTGTTTTGATTAAAAGTTTATTGAGAGGGCACCAAGAAGATTGATCTCTTTTGGCAGCCTTCTTTTTTCTCTTCCCTTGTGTTCATCTTTGTGTCTCTTGGCACCTAACCTCATCAATCTTAAAATGCCTGTCAAAAGTTTTGAGGGTACATATCATGTTATGGTGTTGTCCATCATAAAATTTTGTTGTCTAGAGATCTATTTTCAAATTTGGTAGACTTAAACACCATGGCATGAAGTTGTAGTTTCTTGAAAGGCAGCTTAATGCCACTGTATTTGGAAGAGTTACTGTCCTTTATTATTTTCATACTGTTTCTATTTTCTGGATCTTTCCTCCCTCAGTTTTCATCCTGATTTCTTTGAAATTTTATAGGGTTTATCACCATGACAATGAAGTTGGGTTTTCCTTAATGGCAGTTTCATTTGACTCTGTTTGGAAGAGTTACTGCCCCCTGTTCTTTTTCTAATGTTCATGCTGTCCAAAGATCATCTCCTTCAAGTCTGTCCAATGTTCATCAAAAAACAAATGTTGTTATCGCTTTCTCTTGAAAAGTACTGTTGGTTTTTCTCGGCTCTTAGATGTGTTGATTTGGTTTTGGGACTGATCAGAAAACCAAAGGCGTTCAGGCAGCCATATTGGATTTTGAAAAAGAAAGGTTTTTATCAGTATTGCTTGAGTAGTACTGGATGGATATCTCTCAAATTGCATTTGTAGGTTTCCCTCTGTCCCTAATTGTGATCGGCTTATTAGAAAAAACAAAATGGATGACAGGCAGCCATATTGGATTTTGAAAAAGAAAGGTTTTTATCAGTATTGCTTGAGAAGTACTGGATGGATCTCGCTCAGATTTCACACATAGGTTCCCCTTGGTCCCTAGTTGTGCCTATTAGATTTTTGTACTGATCATGAAAAACAAATTGGCTTCCAGGCAACCATCTTGGATTTGGCAGTATCTAAAAGGATTAATCAATTGATTATAAGAGAAAGGGAAAAGATCAGACCAGGAAGGGCAAAGTAAGGCATTATCCCCCACACACAACTGTTTGTGTAAAACCCAAATATGATATATATATAGGAGCCACAAAGCGAGGCATTATCCCCCTCACCCAGCTGTTGGTTTAAAACCCAAATAAGATATATATATACATCATATTTGGGTATATATATATATAGGGGACACAAAGCGTGGCATTATCCCCCACACCCAGTTGTTGGTTTAAAACCCACATATGATGTATATAAGGGAGCCACAAAGCGAGGCATTATCCCCCACACCCAGCTGTTGGAGTAAAACCCAAATATGATATATATATTTGAGCCACAAAGTGAGGCATTATCCCTAGCACCCAGCTGATAGTGTAAAACCCAAATATGATGTATATATAGGAGCCACAAAGTGAGGCATTATCCCCCACACCTAGCTGTTGGTGTAAAACACTAATATGATATATATATTTGAGCCACAAAGTGAGGCATTATCCCTAGCACCCAGCTGATAGTGTAAAACCCAAATATGATGTATATATAGGAGCCACAAAGTGAGGCATTATCCCCCACACCCAGCTGTTGGTGTAAAACCCTAATATGATATATATATTTGAGCCACAAAGTGAGGCATTATCCCTAGCACCCAGCTGATAGTGTAAAACCCAAATATGATGTATATATAGGAGCCACAAAGTGAGGCATTATCCCCCACACCCAGCTGTTGGTGTAAAACCCTAATATGATGTATAGATACTGGTATAACAGTTTGTGATGTCATTCAATTATGTACCACTACTACCACCTGAAGATCTAATACAGGGAAAGCGCGAGTGCTAAATGTAATGTCTTCTTTAGTTAATTATCAATTAAATTTCCTTGAATCTCCTCAACTTCAACATTATATATATATATATCTTATATATCAACCTTATAGTTAGAGTTCATTTCTTGATGTAGATCCTGTGTGTTTGACTGTTGATATTTGAATAGAGCTTGGTATGGTCCATAAACAAATTTATTTGACACTATAAACTCTGGAGTAACAAAGTCACAAAAAATAAAAAAAATTGATGGCTACAGAAAAAAGATATACAATAAAATGTCCTTAAGACGAAAAGGCACAACTAGGGCACTAGGCTAATATATACAGAAAGTTTTGTGGAGTTGAATGGAATGGTTTCAAAGTTGAAGTCCAGAAAGGATAGTTAACACTAATTTGTTTTTTTTTTGCTATGTTTCCATGGAAACACCAAAAATATATAAAATGAAATATCGTCAATAGCTAAAAGGGGCACTAACTTAATATATACAGCAAGCTTTGTGAAGTTGAGTTGAATGGTTTTGAAGTTATAGTTTGGAGAAATCCTTAGATGGACTGATGGAGCCCAAATTAATATCCCCTGCAAACATTTTTGCAGGGAATATTAATGGTGGGTGCCAAGAGCTCTCTGGGATCTCATTTGTTCTTAATATATTATGATATTAATTATATCTTATAGTCCAGGTACAAGTTTCTGTGCTGGGTATGGCATATTCAAATTCAAATTCTAATATATACAGAAAGTTTTGTGGAGTTGAATGGAATGGTTTCAAAGTTGAAGTCCAGAAAGGATAGTTAACACTAATTTGTTTTTTTTTGCTATGTTTCCATGGTAACACCAAAAATATATAAAATGAAATATCGTCAATAGCTAAAAGGGGCACTAACTTAATATATACAGCAAGCTTTGTGAAGTTGAGTTGAATGGTTTTGAAGTTACAGTTTGGAGAAATCCTTAGATGGACTGATGGAGCCCAAATTAATATCCCCTGCAAACATTTTTGCAGGGAATATTAATGGTGGGTGCCAAGAGCTCTCTGGGATCTCATTTGTTCTTAATATATTATGATATTAATTATATCTTATAGTCCAGGTACAAGTTTCTGTGCTGGGTATGGCATATTCAAATTCACCACCACCAATGAATATCACACGAAGATGGGATTTCTTTTTTTTTTCAATTTCCATAACCCAGTTTGATATTAGGTATGAGCCTGGATTTTCATCTTATTTGTAGTACATGTTATCTCTTTAACTTTGTTTTAGATGGAGCAGCTTATCTTGGAACTAAATGCCAGTGAGGAACTTATACACAAGGCCAAGAAGGTAAAATGGGCCATGACTTGTAATGTATGCTGTAGTAGATTCATCATTCTAATCTGAGACTTCAGAAATATATGGAACTTTTTCAACCACCGTTAATTTCCTGTTAACAGATAAAGGTCAATGATCCATTCCACAAAATAAATGTAGTCTTTGTCCTTAAAAATGGCTTTGATTTTACAACTTTTTGAATTTTAGTTTCTGTGTCATGACATGAGTAAAGTGGAGCAACAAGACGGGGGAGATAATGCTGTACAAGTAAGTAGTAAGATTAAATCTTTAAGGGCCTGTATTGCTCACCTAGCTTTGTTGGCTGAAACTGTTTATCCAAACTAAAGGAAAGGGAATTCAAAAAGTATAAGTATATAGTTCCCCATCCCTCTGTCACCTCCTCCCAAGGGGTCAGTCAGACCATTTATATAAAAGTCTCCTTCACACAAGAATGCTTTAGACTAAAAAAATTTAAAGTGTTTGCTCTATTTCCCCAGTTGGACCCCCGTCCCTCCTGCCCAAGGGGACCCTGAGACCCGCTGTTTTTATTTCCCCAGTTGGACCCCCGTCCCTCCTGCCCAAGGGGACCCTGAGACCCGCTGTTTTTATTTCCCCAGTTGGACCCCCGTCCCTCCTGCCCAAGGGGACCCTGAGACCCGCTGTTTTTATTTCCCCAGTTGGACCCCCGTCCCTCCTGCCCAAGGGGACCCTGAGACCCGCTGTTTTTAAAGAATTAATTCCCCTTAACCAAAGGATGCTTCAAATGAAATTTGAAAGAGCAAACTCAGGATCACATCATGTATATTTGATATCATTGCCGCTCCTTAATTATGTTTCAGACCAAATTTGGTTGAAATCCATTCCAGCATAAAGGAAGAGAAGCATCTTAAAGCAAAGCATTTTCTTACTTCCCCTTTTGGGGCTTTGCTCCTAGGTCCTTAGGGTGTCAAATCAACTTTCTGAATTTACTAGGTCCTTAGGGTGTCAAATCAACTTTCTGAATTTACTAGGTCCTTAGGGGGTCAAATCAACTTTCTGAATTTACTAGGTCCTTAGGGTGTCAAATCAACTTTCTGAGTTTACTAGGTCCTTAGGGGGTCAAATCAACTTTCTGAATTTACTTGGTCCTTAGGGTGTCAAATCAACTTTCTGAGTTTACTAGGTCCTTAGGGGGTCAAATCAACTTTCTGAATTTACTAGGTCCTTAGGGTGTCAAATCAACTTTCTGAATTTACTAGGTCCTTAGGGTGTCAAATCAACTTTCTGAATTTACAAAATTATTTCCCTCCTTACTCGTTTAGCTAAAATTAACCCAGGAATTAGTAGCATTTTAGAGCAAAATATTGTCCAACTTTCCCCTTTGGTCCCCATACTTATGTCCTTATGGGTCAAATCAACTTTCTGAATTCAGGAAATTATTCCCCAACCCCTAATTATGTTTTATATGAAATCCATTCAAGCATTAGGGAATAGTAGCACTTATATGCAAAATATTGACTAGCTTCCCCTTTTGGGACCTCATCACCAGGTCCCTTGGATTGAATCAACTTTCTCAATTTAGGAAATAATTCCCAAATCCAAATGATATTTTAGACCAAAATTGGTTGAAATCAGCCCAAGTTTTAAACAGGTGTAGTGTTATACAGGTTTATGGATGAAGCACAACGACAGATGAAGCATGATAGCTATAAGCATTATTGCTTTGTTTCTAATAGAAAAAAATGGGTCTTTCTTCAATATGAAGATTATTCTGAGCTGTGCATAGTCAATGTGTTAAAAATCTGATAGAATGCTGGGTACAGTTGTAAGCCTATTCAAGCAAATCGCCTACATAAAAGACAACAGGAACTTAAAGATCTGCCAACAGACATCAAGAAGTGAAGAACGATTTATAGAACAAGTATTGGTAGACTTCCACAACCACAAAGCAAAATGTGAAAAACATCTAATATGAAATTGTTGTATGATTGGTGGATTTTGTTTAATTCAACAGAAACAAATGGATGTGAAAGATTTTGACAAGCGGTGGTATTCCTGGACAGACAATTGTTTGCCTACCTAAACATGAAGGTTAGTTGTACAGTCGATGAGAAAAGAAGACTTTGGATTTCTGAATACATTTAATACAGGCACAAAACAATTCTCTTACAACACAAATACTTTTGACACAAATATTGCACTTTATGTAAGTTCAGCACAAGGTCCAGATAGTGGAATGATTTATAAATATCACCAACAGAGAAGAATCACAGTCCTACTTGAAAATTAAGCCATTTTAAGACAAGCGACAGGGAAGCCATCCCCCTTGTAACGACTGACCAGGTCCAGAAGAGCCTGTTTCTTGTGAAGGGCACGAGATGACTCCAATTCATACAGAGTACAAAGATTAAAAAGAATTCCTTCGTGTAGGTTCCTTATAGGATCCTCGTGTACCAATACCTCCAGCGTCTTCAGGGCATCCCGTAGCTTTCCTAGGTACAGTGAACACACAGCCATGTTGTTGACCGCCTGAAACATTGTCATCATTAGAGACATCATGAACAACCATCATCACTAAATATATGTGTTGTTTTATTCTGATGAAAGAAAGAGATGATTAATGCATTGGCAGATCAATAAATAAAATACGCAAGTTAACGGGTTACTTAGAAAACATTTAATTTTTTGCTGGGGGCACTTTTACAAATTCATTTTGCTGGTAGCAAAGCTATTATGTCCTAGATGTAGACAGGGTACGGTTTTCACACACATAAATAGCAAATATAATTTATGAATCAAAGACTGCAGCTGTAGTTTAGTATAGCATAGATACATGCTGTTCTGATGTAGACTATTAATCTTTACAGAAGTCTCAACACCATATAGAAAATGAATACTGATAGTTATGGAAGTGGATAAAATCTATCTATTAAATTTGATATAATTTATGGGTTGACATTATACTGTCAGTGTTGGTTCCTTTGTTGCAGGGATACACAAATCCGGACCCTTGCAGTGATTGACACTGATACCAATTAATCCTGGATTGACTGACTAATTCAACAACTATAATTCTGTCTGGTGAAAAATATACTGGAATCACTTCTTGTGTTACATCATAATCTACAGAGCTTTTGCAAAAGTCTTGATTGGAAGCAAATTAGGAAACTTTACAGAAGAACAAAAGTTTACAGTCATTTCTGGACAGAAACAAAGAATTAAAATCAGCAACACCTTGTGATGAAGACAAGACAATGATAACGGCTTCGATATGATACACAGAAGATACTTACTGAGGCATTTGTTGGGTCATGTTCTACTGCTGTCTTGAAATTCTGGTATGCATCGGAGAAACTGTTCGTACACATAGACTCTAGTCCCCTGTGGAAAAAAGATTGTTTTGTGGGCTATCTGTAATAATTTCATGACATTTCACAATCTAATATAGCATATTTTTACATCAAATTGTTTATAACACTTTATTTTTACAGTAATGACTCTATAAATAGGACAGCTCTATATTTCTATATCCTTCAAAAAGTCTTGTAATACCTATAGCATTTGCTTATACTTCTCCTGAAACTGCATTAGATGTTAGAGGGCTGAATACTCGGCATGGACATACGATTGCATACATCTAGTAAAGAGTGATAGCTACATATTTACTTCTCAGACTCAATAAACTTTAAAAGGACTGTATTATGTCTAAACACTGTCTTCATTTGTTTATACCTGAATATTCCATCATTACTTCATCAGCTTTATTATTCAAATCATCCTTTATCTGTTGATCAGTAAACAATTCTGTTAATGAGTAAACAATTTTTGTTTTCACCCTTTTTTAATGGATCTTTCTCCAATTTCATATGTAGGTTCCCCTTTGTCCCTTGTTGTGTCTATTTTATATTGGGACTGATAAATATTTGGCTGACAGGTGGCCAACATGGATTTTGATGATGTTTTGTTATTATTCCTTGAGAAGTATTGGATGAACCTTCTCAAATGAAGGTTCCTAGTGCCTAATTATGCCCCTTGATTTGAGGACAGATCAGAAAAACAAAATAGCCGATATGCAGCTTGGATTCTGGCTATGGAAATATGTTATCACTTTACTGGAGTAGTTTGGGATGGATCTTTCTCAAATGTTTAGCTTTCCCCTGGTAGCTAGTTGTGCCTATTTGATTTTGGGACTGATCAGAAAAATAAAATGGCTGACAGGCCAACATCATGGATTTAACAGTTACAAAGTCATTATTGCTATTTCTTAGGGAAATTAAAAAAAATTCATATTAAACAGATGAAAGAAGGAAAACGAAGGGAAAGATCTAACTTTTTTAAAGAATAAATAAAGATTGAACAATTGTGTGTGGCAATATCCCCCTGGGATCTCTTGTTTAGATATCGTGTAACTTCACACAACGTAGCACAACACGGGCATTCCTCACCCTTCAACCATATGTATTGTGTAAAGAATTTAACTTAAGTTATGGTTTAGACATATTGCTGTTATATAAAACAGTTACAAAAGTAAATTAATGTGTTCATGCTTGAATGGTAGCAAGTAAAATGTCTAAGTGGAGCAGAGCCAATTTTTGTCATTCATCTGAAGTGAATCAACTCTGTTTGCTGTTACCTTTCAACATCTTTACAAACGTTAAATTGACTTTTCTCTTCCTAACTAACCTGTAAATTCTTTGATTGACTTTTTTACTGACCCAGATATAAGTGATCTTATGGACTTCCAGATAATCGTTGGACTGCCACCGTCAGACGTTTGATTTGTAGTTGTAAATTGAAACAACTTGACTGTGTATGCTCCTATTTAAACTCCCTGGTGGAATTATTAATCTTCATACTTCTAAATTTAAATTTAAATTTTTTTGTGCTTTGGATCTTTGGGCTACTTTGAACTTTGACTTGTATTTTGACTGTTGTATAAGGGTATTAATAAATTTCTCTACTTTATGAAAATACAGATTTTAATTTACTTTTTGTTTTTAAAAACTTCAAATCACTTCCATATGTAATGTCCCATGAAGTCCAACTATAAATCACAGAAGTGATACTTTCAGGGCTATGTGTTTTGATGACATACTTGTTTAGGTAAGTCCTACATGTCTGTTTCTTGTCCGTTATATCTGTTAACACTTCCGCTTGTTTGAAACAGTCTGTTGCCTTGGAAACATTTCCCATCTGTGAAATATGAATCCAAAATATTACATAAAATGTTTCTTCATTCCATTTTAACATTTTTCCTCTCTCTAAGGAGCAATATTCTCTATTCGATTAAACACCTGTAAAATTATATACACTATTGTAGAGTGGAATAAACACCTCACCCTTAGTTATGGATACACAGAATATATAAACATCTTCACCAGCAGAAGATAAAACCTATACAGGTAAGACCTGTCATGGATACACAGTATATAAACATCTTCACCAGCAGAAGATAAAACCTATACAGGTAAGACCTGTCATGGATACACAGTATGTAAACATCTTCACTAGTAGAAGATAAATCCTATACAGGTAAGACCTGTCATGGATACACAGAATATATAAACATCTTCACTAAAAGTATGGAAGTATATAAACATCTTAATGGATCTGTCATCTCCCAAAGGATTAATCCAACAATTACCTGTCACTATAAAAACAATAGGCCCATGGATACACAGAATTACATCTGTCACTATAAAAACAAATCCCATACAGAATTACCTGTCATGGATACACAGAGTATAGAATAAAACCTATACCAGTAAAATTAATATATACAGAATCTGTCACTAAAAACAATAGGCCCCTACAGAATTACCTGTCACTATAAAAACAATAGGCCCATACAGAATAACCTGTCACTATAAAAACAATAGGCTCATACAGAATTACCTGTTGCTATAAAAACAATAGGTCCATACAGAATTACCTGTCACTGTAAAATTAATAGGTCCATACAGAATCACCTGTCACTATAAAAACAATAGGTCCATACAGAATTACCTGTCACTATAAAAACAATAGGTCCATACAGAATTACCTGTCACTATAAAAACAATAGGTCCATACAGAATTACCTGTCACTATAAAAACAATAGGTCCATACAGAATTACCTGTCACTATAAAAACAATAGGTTCATACAGAATTACCTGTTATACAGAATTACCTGTCACAATAGTCCATACAGAATTACCTGTCACTATAAAAACATACAGAATTACCTGTCACTATAAAAACAGAATTACCTGTCACTATAAAAACAATAGGCCCATACAGAATTACCTGTCACTATAAAAACAATAGGTCCATACAGAATTACCTGTCACTATAAAAACAATAGGTCCATACAGAATTACCTGTCACTATAAAAACAATAGGCCCATACAGAATTACCTGTCACTATAAAAACAATAGGCCCATACAGAATTACCTGTCACTATAAAAACAATAGGTCCATACAGAATTACCTGTCACTATAAAAACAATAGGCCCATACAGAATTACCTGTCACTATAAAAACAATAGGTCCATACAGAATTACCTGTCACTATAAAAACAATAGGCCCATACAGAATTACCTGTCACTATAAAAACAATAGGCCCATACAGAATTACCTGTCACTATAAAAACAATAGGCCCATACAGAATTACCTGTCACTATAAAAACAATAGGCCCATACAGAATTACCTGTCACTATAAAACAATAGGCCCATACAGAATTACATGTCACTATAAAAACAATAGTCCCATACAGAATTACCTGTCACTATAAAAACAGTAGGTCCATGCAGAAATACATGTCACTATAAAAACAATAGGCCCATACAGAATTACCTGTCACTATAAAAACAATAGGTCCATACAGAATTACCTGTCACTATAAAAACAATAGGTCCATACAGAATTACCTGTCACTATAAAAACAATAGGTCCATACAGAATTACCTGTCACTATAAAATTAATAGGTCCATACAGAATTACCTATCACTATAATAAACACCTAAGTCCATACAGAATTACCTGTCACTATAAAAACAATAGGTCCATACAGAATTACCTGTCACTATTAAAACAATAGGTCCATACAGAATTACCTGTCACTATAAAAACAATAGGTCCATACAGAATTACCTGTCACTATAAAAACAATAGGTCCATACAGAATTACCTGTCACTATAAAAACAATAGGCCCATACAGAATTACCTGTCACTATAAAACAATAGGTCCATGCAGAATTACATGTCACTATAAAAACAATAGGTCCATACAGAATTACCTGTCACTATAAAAACAATAGGTCCATACAGAATTACCTGTCACTATAAAAACAATAGGTCCATACAGAATTACCTGTCACTATAAAAACAATAGGTCCATACAGAATTACCTGTCACTATTAAAACAATAGGTCCATACAGAATTACCTGTCACTATTAAAACAATAGGTCCATACAGAATTACCTGTCAATGGAAAAACAATAGGTCCATACAGAATTACCTGTCACTGTAAAAACAATAGGTCCATACAGGATTATCTGTCACTGTAAAGCAACAGGTCAATACAAAGTCACTGTAAAAACTATAAAAAACATCTAAGTCCTATATAAACCTGATGTATTACAGTTCAGTTATACAAGTTGATGCAGTTGTAATTATCTGCAGTAGTCTGAGGTAACTGGTGGTAGGAAATGTAGACGTTACCTGGAGATAAATTAGTCCCAGACCACTCAAGAGTGATGGCTTGGACTGTGGATCCTTCACAAGCAGGGCTTCGTACACTGTCATTGAAGCTTCATAATCCTGAAAAATGTTCAAAAATATGTTCCTCTACACAAAACATGTTCATATTAAAAACAAATTACATAATTACATACCATACATGTACATGTTCTATACATATATAGAAAATACCTTCATATGTAGAAAACAGATTCATTTATACAAAATTTTCTACACAATACACATTTTCACATACAAGACATGTTCACACAAAACACATTCACATATAGAAAACACAACCACACACACAATACACATTTTAAAGACAGCATAAACACCACAACTGGAAAATGTCACTGATAAGTAGGGACATATTTGATCCCATCACAAAGATATCACCAAGAGTAAAACCTAAGTTTGATTGACTGAGGGAAATGTCTTCAATAAATACCTTTATAGCCAAAAATGTGTTTCCTATGATAAACAGGATTTTCTTCTCTCGGGAACACCATAAGTCTCTGGATGCTGCAAAGTATTTCCTGGTATTAATGAAGAGTTATGCAAAGCTGACATCTGTTTATAAAAATATTTTTATTAAGAAGTACTGTAAACAAACTTTTCTTCACATGTGATTTACTTCTTTACTTTCACAAATTTTATGAATGAAGCAAATTAAAACACAGGTAATGAACACCAAATTTAAAAGTTGTCATTTTACAATATTGACTATTTACCTTACATGCTGTTTATCCTGAATCTATGTGTGTATATGGTTAAATTCATTGTCAAGGACAATTTACTTCCCCAAGTATTCCATTCTGAGTACTGTAATTGGTGTGAGGTAAATGAAATATTCTGGTGGAGATCTGTAGCGAATTTGAATTCTATCAAATTACTTTGACCGACCTTCACATTGTTATCTTAAGAAAAATTCCGGACACTTGATGAGTTTAAAAGTAAATTAGACATGTATATTCCTTAGAGTATGGAAATGTATGTATGTTGTAAAGCGGGTATGAAAAGTCATTCTGGGCTATGAACAAGTCACTTCCAAACCCCTGAAGTAAGTTAACATGTTGTGGCCAAATTAACACCCAAACAAGGGACTCTCTACATATCAAGATCAACCATGTACTTTGAATTTTACAATGGTAACTCATAATTTGTATAGGTAAATTAATGTGCATATCTTATTAACAGAAATTGCAAAAGTTAGTAGCGAAGAAAGAAAATTGGTTCACAGTATTTCTCTTTAATAGAAACATAAAACAAGAGACCTATAGGGCCTGTATTGCTCATCTGGATCTAAAAGCCCAGCAATTATATACATGCCTATAGCTTGAGTATTCAAAATATTTCCAAATTAAAGCTCAGTCCAGAGGGGTGAGGCCACACCCAAGGGCCAGTCCTTACATTGTGAATGTGCTTATCTCTTGCCCAGCATTGCTATATATGGTTTACGGTGGAGATCTCCCCTACCATTTATACAAAATTGATTTTCCTTAACCAACAGGATTCACACCAAATTTGGACAAAATCCAATTATTCCTGCAGGAGAAGGATTTAAAATAATTTCCTCTATTTCTCCTATTGGGCACTGCCCCTCCCAATCCACAGAGATCCGCCACTTATACAAAATTGATTCCCCATCACCCAAAGATGCTTCTGCCCGAATTTGGACAGAATCCAATCATTCCTACAGCAGAAGTAGGGAGTAAAATAACTCCTTTTGACGGATGGACGACAGATGCCATGGTATGCCGTAAGTTCACTTGGCCTTTTGGGCCAGGTGAGATAACAAACAAAGATTGTTCTTCTGACTACAAATGTATTGTCAGTATACAGTTGTATAAACCTACCAAATTCAATTGTGATTGTACCTAATTTCCATAACTTTATCTCATCATGATGTGATGTCTCTGCACTGACAGTATAGTAAAAACATACAAGAGACCCATAGAGCCTTTAATGTACATCACCTTTGGATCAGGTGATCTAAAAAGTAAGTATATTGGATCATATCTTAGACTGCATTTCTGTCATATTCAAAAACTGAACATTTCATACTGCACAACTGCTACCTTTTCTACTTTCTTCTGGGATTTCTACAGCACTGCCATCTTCACTTAATCCTTCATCCAGATTCTTGATAATCTACAATCACAAAACAGCCTGATCAATCAATTTATCAGATTCTGGAATCAAAATCCAAATAACCTTTTGATACTCATTCTCAAATATGCCTGTAGTCAAATCTTTTGAGAAAAATTTTGAATAAAGTGCTCAAGTTCACTACAAGTAAATTGAATAAGATTTTATTTGTTCAGGAGGACTCATTCACCTTGATAAAATGAGTTCTACTTTGGGTATTTTAAAACCAACAGCAAAGAAACAATAATAAGCCATACATATATAAGTAAATCTCAAGTGCATAACTTCTGGAAAACAACTTCATATATGAATTCAACTATCTAGACAAACTTTTTGTGTGACTGCGAGTATATAGTGAAGTCGATCCAATGCCTCCTGGGACCGTCCTAGGTAGTGTGGCAGTTCTGCATGTAACAACCGCATCCCAAAGGATACAATGGAACCTGACCAATCAGAATTAAAGGTGATTATTGAAAACCTCGAATCAATAGCACAAACTTACCAAACAGTACTTAATTAACCTGCAAAGAAAACTTTATACAAGAAATTCAAGATATTCATATTGGTAATATAACAGGCTTAAATTTTGTGTATCTGTAAGAATTCCAAATATTCACGTCTTGAACATTAGCATCTAATTTATCCACCAACAAGGGAAGTATAACATTGCAACTCTGCACTAACAAGCTTGTAAATGAAAATTACTTGCAGCTTCCATTCTATCTTTTGAAGGGTAGTATAGGAAATTATATCAACCATTACATTTTGCAGGTGCCTAAATATCACAGCTTAAATAGATGAAAAAGTGGGACATTATTCTGTATAAGCAATGATGAAGACATAAACTGACCTTTACGTCCAGGGTAAACCTGTGGGTAGTAATCATAGTAGAGGTCTGGGGTATCAAGGTTCTGGAAACCCTGTAGTTCTGACTCAACAATGTTGTACAGCTTCAGTTTCATCAGCAGAGACAGACGACAAAACCACAGCTGTTGGAGGTAAAAGGTACAGGGATCAGAAATTCATCAGATAACTGATAAGTAACAAAAGTCAGAAATTACCTATATTCATCGGAGTTCTCTCTGATTAAAAGGCATTCTTTTCTGTTTCAGTGGATTCTAGGAAAGAGCTTTACATTTTGTAAGTGGTAAAGGGACTCGATTTTGAAAAGCATATTTTGAGAAAAACAGCCAGTTCTTGTCTGTAAATATCAATAGATTATTCAATGTGAGGTTTTGTTATTTATAGAAGTGACTAGATATACTGACTGTACATCAAAACAAATAAGAGTATCTGTAAAACTCATGAAAAACTGTAAACGACTTTATTGGATACAAAATTTAAACAAAGGACAATAATTCTGTAATAAAGGGGTTGCAAGCCCTGAATCTGGTATACTACACACTGTCTTAGTATGACACATTTATATTCCAAGTTTCAAGATCCTAGGTTTAATGCAAGCAAAGCTATGCTCATGACACAAAATCTTAACAAAGGGCAATAACTCTGTACTGACTTTACTACACAGCAACTTGCTTTTGTATAAGTGATGTATATATCATGTTGATATTCTAGTTTAAATGCAGGTAAAGCAATGTACTGGAAACAAAATTTTAATAAATGGGCAATAACTCTGAAATTACGGAGTTGCAAGCTCTGAATTTGGCAATTAATAATTATTTTGGGAATTAAGGGGTTTCGGGCCCTAACATTGTTACACTATCTTTGGATGATTAATGGATACACCAAGTTTCATAATCTTTGCTTAGCTGTTGGCAAAGTTAAGCTCCAGACAAGAAATTATTAACTCTGTAACTGAGGGGTAAATGGCCTCGAATTTGATACACTGCACATTGTCTTAGTAGCATCAATATATCCACCAAGTTTCATTATCCTAGTTTAGAAGCAAGCAACTTAAAGTTGTGCTCTACACACAAAATTTTAACAAAGGCAATAACTCTGAAATAAAGGAGTTGCGAGCTCTGAATATGGCATACTGCACATTGTCTTAGCGTAATCAATATATACATCAAGTTTCATTATCTTAATTTCAATACGGGCAAAGTTATGCTCTGGACACAAAATTTTAACTAGTATTATAACTCCTTGTATATTTACTATTTTCACGAACAATGGTTCAATCATTACCTGTAGTGTATGAGATGTATGTTGGGTAGGTGGTGTTGTCTCCCCTTGATTTTCTGACCCTTGTCCAGCAGCTGTTAAAAGTCGCCCTGTCAGTTCTACAGCAGACCTGTAACATCCTCCTTCCTATATCAAAAATACACACATATTATCAACAGAGTACCTGACTTGATACATCAGTGAAACCACTCTACCTATATCGGCATTAGATAAAGAAAGATTTCCTCATTCTCATTTAGCACAAAACTAATGACAAGGTATATTAATTAGCATAAACGATATCGGTTTTTATAACATATTTTTACAACAATGAGTCATTTATATTTATCATGCATTGTTATAAAGTAAGACTATAGGTGCATGGAGTGTTATAATGTAAGACAGATTATTAAATACCAAGAGTTTTTTCAAGCCATCCACATCTTGAGTGACACTGTCGACTGTCAGTATCTGTCTTTTGATGGCTTCCTGTTCTCCCATGTAGCGATGTACCAGGTCACGTACTGGGTCCCCCTATGTACACAAGTTTACAACAATTTACATTCTATCTTTACGATGTGTATCTGATGTAGTAGGTTTACAACAATTTACATTCTATCTTTATGATGTGTATCTGATGTAGTAGGTTTACAACAATTTACATTCTATCTTTACGATGTGTATCTGATGTAGTAGGTTTACAACAATTTACATTCTATCTTTACGATGTGTATCTGATGTAGTAGGTTTACAACAATTTACATTCTATCTTTACGATGTGTATCTGATGTAGTAGGTTTACAACAATTTACATTCTATCTTTACGATGTGTATCTGATGTAGTAGGTTTACAACAATTTACATTCTATCTTTACGATGTGTATCTGATGTAGTAGGTTTACAACAATTTACATTCTATCTTTACGATGTGTATCTGATGTAGTAGGTTTACAACAATTTACATTCTATCTTTACCATGTGTATCTGATGTAGTAGGTTTACAACAATTTACATTCTACCTTTACCATGTGTATCTGATGTAGTAGGTGATATTGACGGTATGGTTCAATATTGGTACTGTATCCTAACAAACAAATGTTTTGTATGTATGTGACTGGAATAGATGTATAATCAATGAAATAATAACAGCATTGTGGACAAGTAAATTGTCAAATTTTCAAGGCAATCTGATCCTTTATCAAGACACAAAATATTACAAAAGTAACATCACATACAAATAGAACATAAAACAAACATAAAGCTACAAACTATAATTAGTGTAAAGGCTTCTGATAATCTCTTCACCGGATGAACTCTGATTGCCATGAAAATTTGACAACTTCCTTGTCCATATTGTCATTGTCTAAAAAATTGAATCAATACTGGCCAGGAACTAAAACATTCCTGTGTTCAGAGACTCGTCAGGTTTATTTTGATTATGTCACGATTGACGTAATGAATCTGTTTTAGGTTTATACAGTCATACATATTCTGAGTTCATGACTTGTTTGGCAGATATAAAATTCATCACATTTAGAACAAATTATAGCATAAATTATTTTCTTTGATTTGAAATTCATATTTGATTTCACTGTGAACTTGAATCCATCCTTAAAACAAAATTACTACATTGAATTACATCACAGAATACGTATCAGACATCGGTGTCTTACATCAACCAGTACCTAACCACTACGGGTGGGGAAGAGGGAAGATTTCTATGAAAACTCTCATACTTTTGTTTACCAGGTATCAGGTATTCGATTCCATAAAGTTATCAAATATGACATGCTCATTAATTTTTTTGTGCATAGACAATTACAGCTAGTTTACACAAGAGTTTGTTTCTATAATAACCATAACGTTTACCTGTGATTCATTGACTACGATACTTGGTGTACTGATCTGATCCTCTGTCGGTACAAAACCTCCCGGTGACGTTGTCACAGTTACTAGTATATGTCGAGTTGCGTCTGATGGAAGCCAAGCATCGTGTTGTCTGTCTGCATCACTCATGTACAGAGTGGTTGAGAAGGGATCTGAAGCACTGCCATCTGTCTGAAATGCTGATGCCAGACTACCAGACTTGGGTGGTGAACCTGCACTTTCACCTGTTGTTCAAATACATGTATATACTTACATTTTATTTTCATTTTAAATAATTATCATCCAATAACATACATTTTTGACGTGGCCGGCAAAGTAGTATTCTAATTAATAATCAAGACTACTGGTATAAAGGAGTACAATCCACAATCTAAATAGTGAGAAAATCTACATATGGCATGTTGCCATATGTCTGTATTCATAAATCAAACCAAAAAATAAATCCTATTACCATCCTTAACAATCCATTACCTTTGACTTTTATTTAAATCCTTTTTACATTCAAAGCAGATATTTTTTTAGAGTTTGTTTGTCATTTACAAATTATGTTGATATGGGTATGCATCTGGTGGGTTATACAAATATTAACTATCCTGAAAAGTTGTATCTTTTCATTCCAACCTTTCAAATTCTAAGTTTTTCATATGAAGAAATTAAACCTCAGAGAGCTATGACAAAAAATTACAAGATGTCTAAAAAAGTGGCCAATAAGACCTGTATCCCTCATCTGGCTTTGTTTGGTTGAAATTCCTTTATCCAAACTAAAGGAATAGGAATTCTAAATATCCAAGCCCATACCCTACACTATATCTATTTCCCCATTGTTTCCTACCCCTCTGTCTTAGGGGGTCAGCCAAACCACTAATGCAGAAGACCACATTGGGACATAATCAGAGCATTCTTACAGAGAAGTAGGATTGTAAATGTAACCAAATTTGGGCAAAGTCCAAACATTCCTACAAAAGAAGGATTTTAAAGAATCTACTCTATTATACAGGGGTTGAGACCTACTGTTCATACACAGTGTAGTCAGATTTACCCTTTTTACAAACTGATACCCTTTCACACTCGGAAGCTTCAGATCAAACTGGGACAGAATCCTGACATTCTTACAAAAGAAGGATTTTATAGAATTTGCACTATTTCCCCTATTGGTCACTGACCCTCCGTCTCCACTGAGTTCCACCATTTATATTGATTAAAAAACTGATTCAATATTTTGCAAGAATGCATCAGACCAAATGTAGGCAAAGTCTGATGACTCCTACTGATGGATGAATTGAATTTCAAAGAATCTGCATCCTCAATCTCAAAAAGCAGAGACTTTCTGTTAACAAATAACTGACTCCTCTTTACAAAAGGATGCTTCAGAACAAATTTGGACAAAATCCAATCATTCCTAAAGATGCAGTAGGATTTTAAAGAATTTGTTCTACTTCATCATTGGACCCCATCCCTTCACCCCAAGGATGCAATAATAATAATGAAAAAAACCTTCGCCAAGAATGCTTGAAGCTTTGGGTAAAACCCAATTCTCCAAGAGAAGGAATAAGATTATAAAGTATGTGCTCTATATTTAAATGGCTGTGAGCCTGAAAGCTTAGAAATGTAAGAACTGTTGGTATTTACTTAATCCTGTTACATGCAAGAATCTGAACATAACATACTTTGATGACATAATCTTACTTTGTTTTTCATCAAGCTGAACCTCCATATGATTGTCATTTGTTGGGTCTGTTGATGGAATTGGCTGATGTCCTGGTGTGGGGAAGGCAGACAACTGCATGGGTGGTAGAGGTGTGCCCTGGAATGGTTGGTGGACAGGAGACAGCCCCAAGTCTGGGTACTTATTAGACAGTTGACAATCGTAGCTAACTGGTCCCTTATCAGGGACAGTGTCTATTGGAATGGTGTCTGTGATGTGAAGTTGTGACATACGATCAGACATTAGTTTGTTTGATGGTGACATACTCAAGCCGCTCAAAATGTCCTGGTCACCATCACCAGTTCCCTCGGCTGTAAATGATTCAAAATCTTCCTTATCATCAATTACCTGAAGTGATGCCTCCATAATGTTAGTTTCTGTATCCTCTGGTACAACCTGGAAATCCACACTCTCTGGCTCCTCATGTGACAGTCGACTTTCGACAGCATTTGGGCATGAATTTGAAGCAACTGATACATCTGTCGCAGTTGAAACTGTATTTGGGGAAACTTTTTCTTCCCTTGCAATGTCTTCCAAATCACCAAATACATTGTCGGGGGAAGTAGAGTTAGTTTCCTGAGGAGTGTTACTGATATTATCAAAGAAACTCTGTCCAAATGGATCACTTTCAACAACTTGCGATGTCTCCGATTTGAAATAGCTACTAATATGAAGAGGACTTTGATTATCTTTATTCTCCTCAACATTTTGGTTACTGTTTTCTGCACTTTTCTCCACAGATTTAGAAATGTCCATTGATGGAGAGGTACCTAATAATGAAGAATCTGTTTCATTATGTGTCACATCAGATTGGTTAAACTCAGTCAATGATATATTTGTGTCTTTTTTAACATCCATTTTGTCTGACTGTGAATTACTGACATCATCAAGGGTCTCATCTTCAGCCGGAGAGGTTTCCAGGATGACAGAGTCTAGTGTATCTGTTGTAGCTGAATGCCGAAGTGTTGGTTCAGATGGAAACTCAACTAATTTAGAGGATGATTCAGCAAAACTTTCATCTTCAAGAAGGTCCCCAACTCCGGAATTCTCATCAGACATCATTTTGATTGTTTCTGTAAAATTGACAAAACTCATAATGTGTGATAACTGTGTAACTTGAAAGAGAAATGAAAAGCATACTGCTTGTGTTCAAGTTTGGAAGCTACACTATACCTGTAGGCAGGGCTTATGTCTCACTAGGTGTGGATAGAGGCCGACTCTCTAGTGTCCATGGAACACCTACTTTACCAATGAAATGGGACATTAAACCAGCCAACTTAAGAATTAGCCAACCAAAAGGCATGTTTAAGATATACCATACATGATGTGTGTTGTCTAGGTACAGGATAAATGATAAATTATTAGGGAATTGATGGACAGGAGAATAAGAAGAAAGAAGAGGTCACCTGACTATAAAGACAGATATACTGGTAACAGCAGTAGGAACGATTATGAACTGAGTTAAACAGTTTGGAATGTTTTAGCAGTGAGGGCACATTTCATTTCAGTTTCCCACCATTCCCACAAAATTTCAGCCCAATTGCATCAGTGAAAGGGGGAAAGAAATTTCAAATCTGTTTTTCAACATGGCAGCTATGACAGCAATTTTAGATTTTAGACCAACCCTGAAAAATAACAACACTTGGTCAGGACATTTAAGGATCATTTCAAGCAAGTTTTAGCTAAATTCTCTCAATGAAGCTTGAGAAATTTCATATAGATGTTATTCAGGGAAACCATGATTGTGCAGTCATGTTACAAAACTGAGTTTCAAATATATTCTCCAAGATGGCGGCCATATTAACTTCTAGACCTTAACTTTTGAGGAAGCCAGAAAATAACCACACTTTGTTGGCGTCCAGTCCTTAACATTCCCAACAACTTTTTGCTCCAAGGCACCAGGAGAATTTGAAAAGAAGTTTAAAATGAATTTTTCAAGATGGTGGCCATATTGGATTTCAGACCAACCCAAAAACAACCACACTATTTCAGGACTATGTCAGAATCCTTTCAAGCATGTTTCAGCTCAATCCCACCTGTAGAACTTGAGAAGATATTTAGCATAGGTATTGTTCAATGTTGTCCTAATTTTATAAGAGTTGCTTCAGTGGTGTCATAAGATATACTGAATACAACACGCTATTTCTGACCATTTTATAAGAGTTGCTTCAGTGGTGTCATAAGATATACTGAATACAACACGCTATTTCTGACCATCTGAAGTACCATGTACATGTATAGATCATCTCTTGTTCATGTAGAGAGGATAGCAGGTTTGGAGGTGGTTGACCCAGTGTCATTCCTTACTGAAGCTTTGCTGGTCACCCTAACTCCTGCAGAGGTTAATGGATACCACCTGCACATCATGCCACATATGACTTGGCATGTTGAAATGTCTTGCTACAAGCAGGTCCATGCATTTCTGTTTGATAGGACAATGGTGATTGTTGATCCTGAGATTAAGTGGTGTTTTGGTCTCCCCCACATACTGCAAATGACACTTATTATACTAAAGGTAGCTGACTGCAGTAAGGGAGACATTTTGTCTATTTTTGTGATTTAATCGTGACATATTGTAATATGATGTATTTCATATTACTGAACCATTTTTGGTCCTTGTCTGAGAGGAAACAACTGTTATACTGTTGACATTTAATTTAAGGGTAACATAAGAGTTTATTCATTACATCCTCTGTTACAGCCTTTTAGCAGAAGAGTAACCTCAGAGAGAAAACTATATATCTTATTTCAAATCTGGTAGGTCGTTTAACCCCAACATCAGTACAGAGAGTGAGACTGTGTGGTTGTGTGTGTGTGTTGGAGAGAGAGGGAGAAAGAGAGAGAGAGAGAGAGAGAGAGAGAGAGAGAGAGAGAGAGAGAGAGAGAGAGAGAGAGAGAGAGAGGGGTGGGGGAGTGAGTGAGAGTATGTATGTGCAACTCATTTAATCACTTCCAATGAGACTTATTGTATGCACGACGAGTGCTTGGTATTGATATCTCAAAGATTACAGTACTGTATTTTGTTCAATTACATGTTGTTTCTATTGGCTAGGCTATTACACTGGCAACATTGTGTATATATGTAGATATCTGGTTGATCTTTTATGGTTAATTATCTCATAAGCATTATTGTTAATCTATTTGACATGCAACATAATGCATATCTCATGTAAGGTGTATTTTAAATGTTATTTGTACGAACTTACAGGTGGATAGTCCTTTAATCTCCGTGTAAGGTTCATCGACTGCTTTACGGTGGTTTATGTCGCAAAGACAAATAAAAAGTCAGCGATTAATATTTTACAATTTCTGTCACTACTATAAGACAAAATATAAATATTTAACGCAATATATTTCAAAAATATTTAGAATTCATAATCCACTCAAATATGTTTACGACTATCAACTTCCGTCACAAAGTTTCAAGATGGACGACGAAGCGCCTGTCATATACGGACTTGAATTTCAGGTATGTTTTCATGCATCTTTGCGATGTTCTAAGGTTGCCTCTATCAGGTGTGTATTCCCAAATACATCAGTGATGTGAAACGTTAGGCTGAAAAGAAGTCCGTGTACTATTTTTGATCATTAACTTGTCTTGGCATGTGTGGATTCGGACGTGGAAACCACCGGTAGGAATAAATCACGATAAGGACCGAAAAGGAGCAATAATGACGAAAAGGAGTACATTTGTCGCGTTTCCCAGACAAATGACATATTTACCCCCTGATAACTGAAGAGGTTGATAGTTGTCATGAAGTAGATGATCAGGATGTGTTGCTATTATATTTAGTTAGCATAAAACCTGTATAGCTTGTTTATAGCAATAAATATGCCACACATTACTTTGTATTTAGTTTAAACAAGTTATTTTAACCCTAACGTGCGATTTTCGTTGTTAGGGATGAGATTAAAACACGGAACCGGACAAAGAAAAAACAGATGACCAAAGTTCCACGTATATCTCCATCAAATATGTTTTCCATTATCTTTATTATTTTGTTTTAAAATTTTATATGGTGACTACGTTTAAGTAAACTTGTAAACGTTGTATAACATAAATACATTTTTTATTTACGTATTTTCCAACATTTTAAAAAATTGAAATATAAATGAATACATACAATAACCTGACACAATTCAAAGTTGTATAACTATTTGCAATCAACTTTTGACAAGTATTTCTGTACCTACAATGAGCAGTTCATTGTTTAAACTAACTCATGAAAAGAAAATGAAATGATGTGCATCATTTAAACATTGAATTAAGTGTAAAAAGCAAAATTTATTAAAAATTAGTGAATGTAAAGAATATTGATAGAAAAAATATTTATTGTTATGTTTGATTTTGGAAAAAAAATGTTCAGACATTCATCGGAATGTTAATCTAATCTATAATTTGAAGATTTCTTCAGGTTGTTAATGTCAATAGAATAGAAGTTCTTATAACACAACTAGTAGAAGATTAGGGTATAAAATTTTGATGACTAAATGGTCAGAGGGTTAAACAGATTGTAGACCAAAAAAATACACACAATGGTAACATCTATGACCAAGTGTTAAACAGGGCATAGCTGAATTGTCTAAATTGTTACCATCCTGTGCACTTTCTTTGTCTATAAACTGTTTACTATCTCATCACACTTTTTTCATCCTTAGTGTACATAGGATTACTTTTCAGGTCTAAAGATAAAAAGTATAGCCTTCATGTTATTGTAGTAGAGGAGGATATTCTATATCAGATACTTTAAACCTTGACAATTGGTAGATATAGGCTACAATACATTCAAATGAGAATTGGGGACTGGTGCAGTTGTATTACTGTTATGATAGCTTGTAATTTTGTTGTTGATTCAGGCAAGAGCATTGTCTGCTCAAACAGCAGAGACAGATAAGATACGCTTCCTAGTGGGTACACAGTCACTCAGGGCAGAAAACCAGGTAAGTTTTATAATGATGCTGAGATTTGTTATTGGTTAATTATATGTTGTTGAAAAAGTCTTGTCTAGATGGTATTATAAATTAAACAAAAGGCTTCAATTTGATAAAAAATTAAAAATCTGCATATATACATCACAACAATAGGCAAAAAGGACTTCTTATTTTCATTTTGTCTGTCTGCATGTCTTTGTTGAAACATACTGTAGGCTTATAAGACACCAAGGATAATTTCAAATACATTTTGTAGGTAATGTATGGCATTTATATGGTAGCTGCAAATTATGTTGATGATGTGGTTGTTATACCAAGAATGTTTTCGCTATGGTGTTTGGGGGCAGTTATCAAAAAGGAAAAACTTTTATCAGTGACTGACATATCTACTGTTTTGTTTATAGATCCACCACATAGATTTTGATGATGAAAACAACATCATAAACAAGATTGTATATATACATCGAGAGGGCGAAATCTGGGACATCAGTGCTTCAACGCTTGACAGTAATCTGCTCACGACCTGCTACAACAAAAGTATATTGTCTAATGATATATGAAGAGTAGTCACACTACACATGTCTTCTTAGTTTTTTTTATGTAACTGAAGAAATATATTGAAGCCACAGTAGGAAAACATATTACAATGTGATTTGAGTTGATTTATGTTACATTAAAATGGATTTCAACCAATGGTAAGGTGTAGGTATCTCTTTGGACTGTAAAGTAAAACATTAAACATCAAACAGATATACAGAAAAGACCTTTTGAAAAAGATTGTGATACAGTGGACTTCAAAAGGAGATTTTATAAAATAACATCAATATCATTCAAGTATTGTTATATTTTTATCAAATACATTGTTACTAATGTACTAGTTCACTTATCTACCCAATTAATAATCAATAACCAAGATAAAATTGTGATACACAACATTCTTCTGTTATTGTACAAACAGCATCAGAATCCAAGACAGAGATGCGTGGAACAGTATGGAGACTTCCTTCAGACTATGACAGTTGTCAGGTTGAGGACCAGACTTCCCATCAGCCTTTGCAGCTAGTGTGTCACCTAGATAACTCTGAATATGGGGACATGAAAAGGTGAACAAAGATACACGGGTATAATTATTGATGTTGTCAGTAATCCTGATGGTCAAGTAAGGTGTATATAATCACTTGTTCTACCTTAGGTGATCTATATTTAGTCTTCAGTCTGTTTTTTTGTTTGTGTGCCCTCCCCCCCCAACCTCCAACCCCCAACCCCAAGTTTGGTCAGAGGCATCTTTGGAGGAAGGGGAACCAAGTTTGTGTAAATAGTGATTCTTGGCCTCCAGGAGCCTGAGGGATGGGTCCAAAAGGGTTATTAAGCAAGTTCTTTAAATTCCTTCTCCTTCTGTAGAAATGATCATATTATGCCTGAACTGAGGACAGTTGGGAAATGAATTTTGTATAAATAATGGGTCAGGATCTCATAGGACAGAAGGGGCAGGACCATTATAGAGGAAATAGAACAAATTCATCAAAATTTTTCTTCTGTAGGAATGACATGATTCTGTCTGAATATGGTCTGAGGCACAAATGAATTGGCAGACCCCACTAAGGACAGAAGTATTGGGCCCAATAGGAAACAGATATGTTGTGTGTTGTGTACTTTGATATTTAGAATTCCTTTTCCTTTAGTTTTTACACAACAATGTACTGTGTACTCTTCATAAAGAACTACATGTAATTGATTTTATCGATACTTGCTTACTAGATTCTCATACATTGTAGATAAGCATAAGCTATATCTAGTTGAGCTACCTCCTGTTTAGGTAAGAAGTTATGTACCATTTGGAAAGTGCTGATGTTGTGGGGAGTATGAGTTGGCTTCCAGACGACAGGTTTTGTTTTAGAATGTCAAGTACATTGCATATATTCTGAAGATAAGTAGATCATAAATGGATTTTGAATTTGTATGATTGAAGTGAAATAGAAGACCATTTTTTACCTTACTTAGTGTGTTGACTTCCTGGGATTATGACAGGATATACATGGGAAAGCACATAAACACCAACTTCATTCATAAGAGGGTTAGTGTGTTGACTTCCTGGGATTATGACAGGATATACATGGGAAAGCACATAAACATCAACTTCATTCATAAGAGGGTTAGTGTGTTGACTTCCTGGGCTTATGACAGGATATACATGGGAAAGCACATAAACATCAACTTCATTCATAAGAGAGTTAGTGTGCTGACTTCCTGGGTTTATGACAGGATATACATGGGAAAGCACATAAACATCAACTTCATTCATAAGAGAGTTAGTGTGCTGACTTCCTGGGATTATGACAGGATATACATGGGAAAGCACATAAACATCAACTTCATTCATAAGAGAGTTAGTGTGCTGACTTCCTGGGATTATGACAGGATATACATGGGAAAGCACATAAACATCAACTTCATTCATAAGAGAGTTAGTGTGCTGACTTCCTGGGATTATGACAGGATATACATGGGAAAGCACATAAACATCAACTTCATTCATAAGAGAGTTAGTGTGCTGACTTCCTGGGATTATGACAGGATATACATGGGAAAGCACATAAACATCAACTTCATTCATAAGAGAGTTAGTGTGTTGACTTCCTGGGCTTATGACAGGATATACATGGGAAAGCACATAAACATCAACTTCATTCATAAGAGAGTTAGTGTGTTGACTTCCTGGGATTATGACAGGATATACATGGGAAAGCACATAAACATCAACTTCATTCATAAGAGAGTTAGTGTGTTGACTTCCTGGGCTTATGACAGGATATACATGGGAAAGCACATAAACATCAACTTCATTCATAAGAGAGTTAGTGTGTTGACTTCCTGGGATTATGACAGGATATACATGGGAAAGCACATAAACATCAACTTCATTCATAAGAGAGTTAGTGTGTTGACTTCCTGGGCTTATGACAGGATATACATGGGAAAGCACATAAACATCAACTTCATTCATAAGAGAGTTAGTGTGTTGACTTCCTGGGATTATGACAGGATATACATGGGAAAGCACATAAACATCAACTTCATTCATAAGAGAGTTAGTGTGTTGACTTCCTGGGCTTATGACAGGATATACATGGGAAAGCACATAAACATCAACTTCATTCATAAGAGAGTTAGTGTGTTGACTTCCTGGGATTATGACAGGATATACATGGGAAAGCACATAAACGTCAACTTCATTCATAAGAGAGTCATACAAATTCATACTACTTCTAATCAGAACACTGAAGGCATCAACTTTAACCTGATTCTGAAAACAGTCTGGAAACCAATGCCTCTAGTGTTTTGATCAGGAGTGACTGATACCGAAAAACCTGATTGCTATTTATTGATTTTTCAGCATCCTTTGGCATCCGACTGGTGATAATAGCAATCTGATTGGTTTGTCAGACAATCATATTCTCCTCTGGGACCTGGAGAGTTCATCAAATACTGCAAAGGTTTGCTATTTTGGAGAAATAACATTGAAACAAATCTGAGAATTATTTGTCTTTACTGAGCTTCTGGCAAGTTAAAATGAACATTTGAAATGGAAAGGATTGTAATTAAGACTCTGTTTATCACAGAATTTAGATGATTTTCAAGCATTTGTGAAAAAAAGCATTTATTCTACTATACAAAATTGAAATAGGGGATATTCTCTTCTATTTCTTTGGTGACATCAAAGTGCATTTGATGTCATCATTTACAATGGGAACCTTCAGTCTGTCAGCCTGTCACAGCTCCACTCTAGGTGTTACAGCATGTATGGTCATAACATATCTATGTAAATGGATTATTACACTGAAATAAGGTATTTAATTGATAATTGATTTCCCCATTGTCAATGCAGTAATATATTTCATACCAAATGAATACGATCTATGTATCATAAGTCTGTTTGACATGTTTCCATGTTTTACCTGGTACGTACCATTGTTTAGGGTAAACAACTTAAACATATGTTGAACAAAGTTTGTTTTATTACTGTCAGTATCCATCCCACATCTGACCATTGATATACTTTTAGCTGTCTGCCTCTGTGGAGTTAGAGAGCAAGGGTCAGCCAAAGATGACCTGTGGTCGATGGAACCCACACCACAATAGCCAGCAGGTGGCCACAGCCAATGACACAGCCATACGAGGGTGGGATATTCGCTCCATGCAGTGAGTAATACAGGTCTTCAGTAATGATTAGCAGTGTAAGGGGCAGTGATAGCTCAGTTGGTAGAGCATCCAGGCAACACTGAGAACACTAAATTCATTGAAATTGCATTGTGTATTGATCTGTAAAAGAATTTTCTTTTAAAAAATTAAGAAATGAAAAAAAAATTGAAATTTGTAACTTTGGTCCAACAGGGAGCTTTGTTATATGACATATGTTATATTAACATATATGGAAAAAGTTAGATATGGAAATTATCTACAAATAATACAATTGCATGTCGGCTGTACTATCAATGATTTTAGAGATTTGACTGTTGACGGTCATATTGGATTTTTGTCCCACTTAAAACATTTTTCTTTGGCACATTCAAATATGTACCTAAAAGATAAGAAATAGACTGTAAACCTATATCTTACCAATCACACAAGTTTGAGTCCAAAATTTCCAGAAGAATGATGGTAAGAATAAGGAGAAAAATAAGAAGAAACAACAATAACAGTAGGTCTTTTCTCCAAGTGGTGAAAAGCCTTAATCAGAAGCAGAATAAGAAACAACAATAACAGTAGGTCTTTTCTCTAGAAAAGTCTTAATCAGAAGCAGAATAAGAAACAACAACAACAGTAGGTCTTTTCTCTAGAAAAGTCTTAATCAGAAGCAGAATAAGAAACAACAATAACAGTAGGTGTTTTCACAAACCCTAATAACCAATATGATCACATCATTTAGTATACATAAACACTGTAGCCTTGGTCCTTCAATATCTTACTTTAGAAAACTTTGAGAAAGCCATGAATATAGTTGAATGTACTTTCACCTACTTTAGTGTACTTCCTCCTGTACCAGTAGTTCAATGTACATTAATGTAGACAAGTTGCACATAATAATTCACATTAGACAGGATCCAGATTTAACAGATTTTACATACTTAGACTGAATATTGAAGTCAGTATAGACAGTAATCTAGATTCGATACGGACAGATTAAACAGGTTTTATCAGCTAAGACTAAATATTGAAGTCAGACTGTAATCCATATTAGACAGAATCCAGATTAAACATTCTTTACTATGGTGTATTTAACACTCTAGACAGGTGTACATGATTGAGAATGCTCATGGTCAGCTGGTCAGAGATGTGGACTTTAACCCCAATAAGCAATATTTCCTGGCAAGTTGTGGAGATGACTGTAAGGTCAAATTCTGGGACACCAGGAATCCCACCGAGCCCCTCAAAGTTTTATCAGAACATTCACACTGGTAAGTATACGCTCAGGAGTCCTTCAAAGCTTTATCAGAACATTCATATAGATTCACACTCATGAGTCAAGTATATGGCAATTCATATGAAACATTCACATTGAAACATTAAAAATGTTTTGTTTCACACTATCTGAATAAACGATCTGTAAAAGTTATCTGGTTTACTGTTGATTTGAAATTAAATTTTCAAATCAAGTAATGATGATAGATGTAAATGAGATTGATGAATGATACTTTGTGTTAATTTGTAGGGTATGGTCTGTGAGATATAACCATTTCCACGACCAACTTGTCCTGTCATCCAGCAGTGACAGTCGTGTCATCCTCAACAATATTGTGTCCTTATCATCAGAGCCATTTGGACATCTGGTGGAGAATGAAGAAGACAGTGATGAGGACCAACAGATCCAGAATCAGTGAGATCTTTATTGCTCATTATGTTTAAGTAGGGTAATCAGGTTGTCTGTGCAAATGTCTGTTACTTATCGTTAGACTCAATTTGAAGCTGCTTTCATATGTCTGAATCAGTTGTTTCATCTAGTTGAGCCAGAAAATAAATTAGTGCAGCTTATGACAGAAGGTGGCTAGCAGGAATTTTTCAGTGTTTTTTCTTTAAAATTTTTCAGCACAGCATAACCCTAATTTCTTGTTATTGAACCTCAAATTCTTCAAAAGATTGTTCCTTGAATGCCCTGCATTTGTTGAAATTACTTTCATCCCTGTTTCATTTATGTTCATTTAGTTTCCTCCTATATTTTTCCAACAGGTGTCAAAACTTACCTCTGTCATACTTGACTGCATCCAACTTCAGTGTTCTGGTTCAATCACTCTTGATTTTTTGTCAGACAAGACAGCAGATAATTATGGGATAAACCATGATTATATGCCTATAGTCCCATCCTCTGCATCAGACATTTGTTTTGTTAGACATTTCATTTTTTCATGGCCGTAGAAATAATAAACAGTGACAGTCCGCTTGTGATTCGGTATTTTTGAAAATAATTTATAAAAAATATTTCAAAATGGAATCAACTCATGATTTTTGACTTACAAACCAACAGATTGTAAAAGAACATTCTAGGTAAATTCTCCGGAGATATGCGTGATCCGAGTCTAATTTTCCTCCATTTTGTTAACTATATTTCAATAAACAAATTATCCAAATTGTATCCAGTATTGGGTAGTATTTTTTAGTAATGGGTAACATTGTGTAAGATTTTTCACCAAAACACAATAAAGTGAAACTACCTTCATATATAATTATTGTTTACATAATGAAGTATGACAACAAAAATAAAGGTTTTTTTTATTTAACTATATACAGTTACATGAACAGCCTTGTTCGAGATTATTCATAGCGGAACTTAAGTTAATTTTACTTTTATTAAGATTTTTTCATGATGTGTGTTTGTAGTGTGTTATGTATAAAAAAACAATATATAGTGTTTGATAAAAGTAGAATATTTTACTTTCAATCAAGGGTATCACGAAAAGTTAGGATCTTTGTTTAAAAATGTAGAAAGTTTAATCAGGAAAGTTAAAAATGCTTTCTATTATGATGACGGATTACAGAAAATAAATAAAAGTTTAGTGTTTTGTGGTATGATGATCAAGTTTTTAACAAGTATGCAACATAAATGTTTCAATTTTCATCATTAAACAATTCTTACTTTAAAACTGTTTGGTGGTTTTAGGTCTGGAGAAGTGCCAAAGGATGGAGTGATAGCTACTTACGAGGAACATGAGGACAGTGTATATGCTTCAGACTGGTCTTCAGCAGACCCATGGGTCTTCGCTTCCCTTAGTTATGATGGACGTTTAGTGATCAACAGAGTACCAAGGGTGGAGAAATATAAGATTTTATTATGATTGTTTAAAGCTATCAACAGAGATATTAACGGGAAAATCAGAT
The DNA here is from genome assembly GCF_031769215.1 of Ylistrum balloti. Taxonomy (NCBI): domain Eukaryota; kingdom Metazoa; phylum Mollusca; class Bivalvia; order Pectinida; family Pectinidae; genus Ylistrum; species Ylistrum balloti. The sequence goes on from NW_026782582.1 coordinate 88,029, forward strand.
GATTGAAAGGGATCTTTATTGACTATATTCAATTAATTTGACTTTGTGGGCATGACTTTCTGCAATATTTTTCTTGATTTTATCTGCAGTAATGTAATGTTTCAGTGATACATTTATAAATGTAATACCTTTTTTTTCTTTTCCTCAACTTTCCTCAAAAGTTGAAGACCAAATGGAACTCAAAACTTACAATTCATGAACACTTGTAGATGAAGTTACCCATTGTCTGATTCCATTTCTATTGTCTGATTCCATTTCTATGATGTGTGTAATTTACCCAAAGGTTTCTTACTACTGTAAAATGATTGTTGTTGAAGTTTCTGTTTACCATAGTTATACATTGTCACACAAATAGAAGATGGTTTCCATATAACTAAGATTATAGAGACATTTTAATGTTTCTGATGAACTAAAATGAAAAACTGGACTAATTTTTTGACAGGTTTCAGAAATCTCACATGAAATGCAAATAATAAGCATCGTTTTTATTGCAGGGTTATTTTATTTGATAATGAAAAGATATTTTGATAAGAACAACATTCCAGAAACTGAAAAAATATTTAGCATTGAACTGACCAATAGATGTCTGTATCTGTGTTTGACTTCATCAACAGCATACTTGATGTTTGACAGCTTCAGTTGTGAATTTGTTTACCAGCACAGTGCTCATGGATGATTGTGAAACAAGTGCTAATGTAACAGTGCAGTATGTTTAAATAGTGCATCAATGCCCACTAGAACAGGAGAGGTGGGGCCCAAATGTGGAAATGCAAGTTCTTAAAAATCCATCTTCCATAAAAAACGTATTGCCGAAGTTTAGTCTGAAACACTTTTTAGGAATAGTGAATCTGACTTCTGTTTGACTACAAGACTGGGACCAAGTAGAGAAATTACATCAGAAATTGTTGGTCATATTTGAAACTTTTATCAAATGGCTAAATTAGCCAGGTGAGGGATGCAGGCCCCTTGGGCATCTTGTAATATTTTGTAGGTATAATTTTAGAAGTTCATTATACACCCTGTAAATTATGTTTTCATTAAGATTGTTTGAAGAATTGATGAAATAATTGTATATGTACAAATGTTTCCTCTAAAGGGACAAGGTGCAATAAAAAATAAAACACTAGCAGATGTTTATGTTATCCTTGATTTAGAAAAAATCTGATTCAGGATGAACAAAGAGACATGGATCTATGTAAGTATGAGAGATTATGGTGGTGTCTGGGGGAGAAAGCAGCACAGGATTCTCTCCAGACTGGTGACCTAGAGGTATATTTTCCTACCAAAAAATGACAGCACCATATATTTACCTGACCATTTATTTTCTAATCTAAAGAAGATTGGGAAATGAAAGCTTCATAGAAGGAAAAATAGGCCTATTGATGTGAACACCGTTTGCCAACATGTTCTCTCCTAAACTGGTCAAATGCTTAGTTATGGTGGAATGTCTAAATCGGCCTCCAAACAGAAAAATTAACAGATATATCAGTCATTTTCATTCCCCGCTAACAAGTGATATTAAATGGGGCTCCATCCATCCGTCTTTGCATTCGTCTGTGCAAGGTCATTTTCTGGACCAGTGCTCTGAAACTTTTGCTATGGAGAAGTTCTCCATTTAGATACTTTCCTTTTTGTTACCATAGCAAAAGTTAGGCGGAATCACAAATTTCAGCTTTTTCCAGACCAGTGCTCTCAAACCGTTCGAAGTAATTACCAGAAACTTTGTACAGTTATCAAGTTAGTACTAAAGTGGTGCCTTTTGCTATGGATAAGTTTATGTTCAGATACTTTTTCTGTTACCATGGAAACAGATAGGCTGAATCACAAATTTCAGCTTTTCAGGATCAGTGTTCTGAAACCATTGAAGATAATTACTCGAAACTTTGAAAAGTTAACAAGTAAGTACTGTAGTAGCACCGTTTGCTGTGGAAAAGTTCTCCATTAAGATACTTTTTCTGTTACCAAGGAAACAGATAGGCCAGATCACAAATTCTGTAAAAGATATTGAAGTTCTCTACCCATTGTCCCACTCCTAACTTACAAGCAGAAAATACACCTTCAGCTCCTCACCTGTATACTCTTGTTCTCTACTGGTTGTCCCACTCCTAATTTACAAGCAGAAAATACACCTTCAGCTCCTCACCTGTATACTCTTGTTCTCTACTGGTTGTCCCACTCCTAACTTACAAGCAGAAAATACACCTTCAGCTCCTCACCTGGATATTCTTGTTCTCTACTGGTTGTCCCACTCCTAACTTACAAGCAGAAAATACACCTTCAGCTCCTCACCAGGATACTCTTGTTCTCTACTGGTTGTCCCACTCCTAACTTACAAGCAGAAAATACACCTTCAGCTCCTCACCAGGATACTCTTGTTCTCTACTGGTTGTCCCACTCCTAACTTACAAGCAGAAAATACACCTTCAGCTCCTCACCAGGATACTCTTGCTCTCTACTGGTTGTCCCACTTGATTTAGTTCTCTAGAACAAGACTGGGCAACTTCTGTGATTGCAGTGTAGAAGTATTCTTGCAAGTCCAAGATATCTGGTTTTTAAAACTCGGAGCAGAGAAATGAAAGGATGAATGATAATCACAAAGGTGAAAGAACTTTTGTGCATCGATAATATAAAGATTGACTTGAAAATTGAAATATTAAAAATTTATGATGTTTTAAACATGATTTTGCAAAATAGTTTAAATAATGTAATCTAGCACTTCTTAAACTTTCTTTAACATTACAAAGTAAGTTTGAACCTGATTATTTATTCTACTTTGTCAAGTCATTTTGAAAAACTATTATATCCATTTTTTTTTGCATATGAAAAGAAGAAGTCAAGACGAGAAATATTTCAAAGTTCACCCTAAGTGCTTGGTACCATTATCATAATACAAATGTTGATGTTTAATTATGTTTTCAATATGTATCATGTATGCAGTTGTGTTGAAGAAGGCCACACAAAGTTAATGTATAGTTTCTGACAATTGTTCATCACTTTTCTATTAACTACTATATGGCTTATTCCATTCCACTCTTCTATATTTTCTTGGCTGTAATAGCAAATGTTAAGCCCATTAAACTATAAATACAATGCTTCAGCCCCAATTTATATATGAAAACTAAATGAAGGATATAGTATTACCTAATATCATAGGGATTATTTCTTGTTTAATTAAGCTAATAATTTCTATATTTTATTAAATACATTATACCATAAAAGGGCAATAACTCTGTGGTTATGGAATTGCAGATCCTGAATTTGATACACAGCACATTGTTCAAGTATGAACAATGTATACACTTCCTTATCCTACTTTAAATGCAAGTGAAGTTATGCTCTGGACACAAAAGGATGGATGGAGAGATGGACAGACAGGGCAGATTATATGCTCATCAATAGGTGTCTGAATCCAACAAAAATATAATATCTCAACCATGCTGACAATTTAATGAATTTTAAAATTAAGAAACAATATGGAATCGCATATATATTTAAAAAAAAAAAAAATTTGCATGTACATCATCATCAACAACAACAGCTATTATTACAGTTTCGGGTGTTTACTTTCTATGTTGAAGTGGGAAAAAGGAATGAAATATAAAAAGTTTAAAAAAAAAAAGAATATTAAATAATAATACAAAAAAAAACCAAAAAAAACAAAAAAAACCAATGAAATGATCGTAATGATGAGCTTTTTTAGGTGTAAGGGTGAATACAAAACGTGATATTGTTATAAAAATTAAACTTTGTTTCAGGTGATATACATGTTCACCAATAATATTGATGCAAATCCTTATAGGTAAACAAGGATATACAGTTGCAAGAAATCCAAGATAATAAATTTGTTGTTACAATGGTGACTGGAGATTGATATGGTTTATAAGAAATGTATATTACAGAGGGATAAAAACTGCCTATATCTCTTCATGAAGAAGTTCCGATTAAATAGCTTCGCGGTGTTTATAAACCATTTTTCTCAACAACTACTAATCTTTTCAAAATAAACAGTAGTAGAAATCTTAATTTTCAAATTGTGCTGAACTGACGAAAATCATCTTAATGATATAGAAAGCATTTAAAAGCCGATTAATTTCCCAATATTGACTTGTATCATTTTTGTGATAGTCACTTTAATTCATTGCTGTACTTATTGTTCCGAAAATGATTTTCACTTCTCATTGGTCTAAAAAACTATGGCTGAGGTTAGGTCGTTTAGCGTAGCAGTGATTCACTCAACGGGTTTACTTCAACAAGTATTGCGGCTCTCGGCGGACGAACATTAGAAATGAATGGGCGTAAGTGTAGATAACAACATGGAGAAGAGGGTTTTCGCAGGTCAGGGCGCAAACACAAAAGCTAATGCATGAGAAATCTGACTTCGTCGTCGCAGCTATACAAAGAGAGGTAAATAATAAAATATCGATCTAAAATGACATACAATATAAAACATTGTTAGCGTTACAGTTGAGACAGGAAAAGTGAAATCGAAGTCTGTTTAATGAAAATTATAGCAGTCAAATAACTTTATACTTAAATAAAACCATTAAGAATACTACTACTCAATACATGGTATAATAGTAAGCCCAAATATCTAATTATTCATTGTTCGCGCCACCAATTCAAACTTCCAGCCATTGAACTTACATTCCTAAGCATGCGCACAAAGTTTTCACAGATGTATTGTGGGATTTGTAAGTTTCACATGCACAACAGAGCAAACCATTCAAAGGTTATTTTTCGTAAATATATGTTTACTCTGTCCGTCACTTTAAATGGTTCAAAATGCCTAAAAGGAAACAAGGTAAGCTATATAAAATGCACGATGACTGTGCTGTTCCTAAAAATACACGATAGAGAAGGAAATATGCAGTCTGAAACTCGTGTTGTATGCATGTATCCTGTGTATACTATATACAACAAAGTATGACTTTATACGTTTTCTTTTGATGTTATTTACATTGTTGAATAATGTACATGCGGTATTGGTTAGTACAAATGTTAATTTGAAAAGGGCACCTGTTATGTGAATTGTAAACAATGCATCTCGCCTACCTCGTGTTGTGCGACTCGCATATATTCCCGCCATTAAAGTTGCGCTTCTGTTATGATTTTCGGAACAAATCCTAGACGCCATCACACGTTGACATAATCACAAAGTTTTGAAAAGGTTGTAGAGATATATAGAGACATAAATGCACCTCTTGCATGAGATGTGCATATTTATTTGTGCGTTTGTCATTTCCCTTCGACTTTGTTTACGGATGACGACGATAGAAGGGTCACCAGTTTTGACGGATAATGACACTTTTCAGGAAGTTGAATGCAGTCTTTTGAACACTTTGATATTCTAATTCCTTCAAGTAAAGATTGTTTATATATTTCATTTAACTTTGCAAGATTGCCTTCATGACATATTTGTTTTTAGTTATCTTATTTTTGAAATGTCAAATTCAGCAACCCAGGCCTCTCTCAGAACAAGCATACATACTGTACATTGGATGAAAATAGTATTTTTATAGGATATAAGGCATACCGGAAGCATTTACTGATAATATGATTTTGAACATCAATAAGATTAGTTTGACATAAAAAGATATATATCAATATTTCATCGACATATCATGTTTTTTTCCCAACTACTGTTATTGCTGTTGTTGTAAATGTAAGTGTTAAACTGACAGCTGTTGGTAAATTGGCTCATGTCAGCTTATTCGAAAGGTGATATTTGGTGTTGGTTTGCGACCGATGGCCCTGAGACTGTACAATGGTTGTTTGGTTGGAGTGAAGTTCTGGGATACAGCCACAGTAATCTTTACAGCAGGAGCATTTTGACCATTCCTCTTGAATCAGGTCTCTACCTAGCTCTTCACAGATGAGCAGAGGGGTCCCTGAAATGCTATGCAGAGTATTGTTTCCCTGGTAGAACAGAAAGTAGGGACTTGGTCTGAGCAGGGACGTAGATCTGGTCTGAGGTATTCTATTGAGAATTGAACATGATGCAATAATCCAGATAATATAATATATAACCACTAATATATCGGCCAATGAAATGTTGTGTATCAAAACAGTTCAGCTTATCAGTCAATGTCAGAAAAAAAAGTGTAAACTGTCAATGTCATTTTGGGCTCTTTATTACATTTTCCCTTGACAAATGGAATGTGATGCTAAGTTGGTTATACTGTATCATATCTGTGTTATGATTTCATGAATTAATTTATTTAAAGGTCAAGGATTGATATATGCACAATTAATTGGATTTTCTGTTTTATTTCGGACATCAGCTTGTCATATTTATTAATTCATTATTATATGGGGCAAATTTCCAATATAATTACTATTATTTTTTTAAATGTATAAATATATCTGGTGTTTGTAGTATGATGTAGCATCTCTGCAAATCAGTTAATTTTGATAGAAAAAATCCACTTTTCACTTATAAATTATTTGAACACCAAATGCAACTTATTTGTATTTGATAATTAACATAGATTTACGTCTACAGCCTCTTGATTGCCTTGGCATGTTTATCAGTAGACATAAGTGGTATTAATTACCTGGCACAAAGTAAGTTTATTACATAGGGATGTGACTTCACTTGGAGGACAATTGATGTTTTGAACAAAAAATAATCCAAGCGAGATTGACTGGATTCTATTTGATATGATATGTTTCTTATGTTTCAATAGAGGCGTGTCTGTTTTAGTACAGGAATCAAATCCATGTATATCTAGGAATGGCATGTAGAAAATATGTTCAAGGATTTAAATCAATTTAAAATTGTTCGATAGAAGGTCTGGTTTTCTGTTTATGGGTATCGAGTCAAAATTTTCCAACACTACCTGTCAAAATGATGATCGATGGTTGTTCAGTCTGGTCGTGAATACAGCAAAAGGCCAGTGAACTCTACTTTAGCCATGGAACTGGAAATCTGTGCTTTAGTCGTATACCAAGTTGAGAGAGAATTTACCTTACTTACCAATAATCATGTCAAAGTGATAGTATTTGTTTTCAAAATCATCCCTCGGTGAAAAAATTTAACTGATCTATGGTAAAATAAATATACTGAATATAATTTGTCACCTCACGTTTGTCCTGACTTCGGCATACACATTGCAAACAAATCTGGAGGCAATGTGTGAGATGAAATATGATTCCTTGATAAAATTTGTGAGTCAGCCGTGTTCGTTTGTGATATGCCGTAATCAAGGGATGGTCCTCAACATCACATGACCAAATATCGGGTCACTATAAATAACACAACACAATGGTGGTAATTAATGGCTTTAGGTTATTAAACATTTCATAAAGAAAATAATTCTCTATGCTTATCCCCAACACCCATCCACTCAGAGTTGAGTCAATGTATACAGGTGAAAGCTCAGGTGTTGAGCCAGTATGAGCTGGTGTTTCAAGCAGGTTTCAACTGTGTATGCAAGTGGTATGGATTGAGAACCTACAATGTGTCTCTGTCATGTACCACATCATTTGATGCTTACTGTGGGATGAAAGGCTAGCAAGTTTGTTAAAATAAATCTTCTTTACCTACTTTCAAGGTCACAGGAAACCAAAACATCCAGGCTATGGATATTGACTCTGTAACTTTATTGGATGAATGGCTACTAAATATTCATTCAAGTGATACACCTTGACTAACTTTCAAGGTCATGGGGTTCAAATATGTTGTGAACTTAACATTTCTTCTGTTGACAAGAAACAGGTCCTGGATGATGTTAATTGGTTAAAATCATGTATGAGGATTAGGATTTCAGGTTTGCAGAAATTGACTTTATGAATTGATGAAGAAGTCTTTGTGAGCTATAGAGCAGGCCAATAGGGTTCTGTCATATGCAAGTGTTAAGTCAGATGACTGTTGAGGCCTACAATCTTCATTTTAGGTCATCTGACCTGAAGAGCAAGATGACCTTTAACCATCATATTTTGTCTTGTTTTTGCACTGTGCATAAATTTTTCACATTTTAAATTTCTCATGTTCAGCAAGAGGTATTGATCATAATGTTGTCTGAAATGATCCTAGATAGTCCTGATTAATTGCAGTTAGTTTTTTGGTTGGTCTGAATTCCAATATGGCTGCCATCTTTTAAAACATATTTGAAACTTCATCTCAAATACCCTCGCTGGCATTGAGCTAAACATTGTTGGGAATGTTGAGAAGGGAAGCTAACAAGTTCATTTATTTTTCAGTCTCATCAAAAGTTTGTTATGACTGCCATATTGGAACATTGTTTTCTCCTGACACTGTCTATTTCAAACTGTATCACCAGTTCCTGAAACTTGCCTGGAATGATCCCGAGATATCCTAGGTGTTGTTACAAAATGTCAAATTGAAATCCAATATGGCTGTCTTGGCAGCCATCTTGAAAAACACATTTTGAATTTCTCAAGGTCACTAGTGCAATTGAGAAGAACTTAGGGAGAATGTGGAGAAACTGTTTTAATTAACGAGTACTACAACCATTAATATTGCTACTATCATCTCATATAGTGGTGAGCAAATGATGAAAATAATTGAAAGTTAGTGGGAAGTAATAAAATTGATCATAGATTACAGTTTTTAAAGCCAATTAATTAAAAATGTCTGTAAGTGTAAATTCATTGATTTGCATCATGAAACTTTTGTGTTATGTAACCAAGAAGTAATCTTGTTGAATGTTTATTTTACTAACTGGTTCATTGGTTGTTTACAGTTTACTTAAGACATGAAGTATTTTAACAACTGTTAAATTGCTGTTTGTAAGTTGTAAAAGTGTGGAAATATGACCGCAAATAACTTCTTCTCAAGTCTACAACATCTAGAATCTTGATATGTTACGTGCAAGATGTGCCGGTCGTCAGCTATCGGATAAAATGATGACCTTGATCCACTACTGAGGTCGTTTGAATCAATTTTGTTAAAAAAAATTTCTTCAGGACCCCTTCAACCAGTCTATTTAATTGAAAGAATTATATTCTTGATATAATAATTATCATAATTTGTTGCATTTAATGTTATATTTCTGTGTTTCCTTTGGAACAGAGTTTTTTTAACCAGTTTGGATTTTATCTGTTTCCTTACTTAGCAATGACTGGAAGGATGGAGAGCTGTACAGAAGTGACCATCACTCCGAAGCCAGTAGATAGGAAATTAACAACTGCATTGTGTAAGGTTAGTAATTACATTGCTGTTTCGTAACTCATCATGTGGAATTCTACAAGTTCACTTATAAGATTGATTTTCCTGATCTTTTTATATCAATGTTACATTGCTGAGTACAGATCTTCAGAATTTTTAGTTTGGTGGGGGAGATTTCTCAGTTATTTGTTACATTGCTGAGTACAGATCTTCAGAATTTTTTATTTTGGTGGGGGAGATTTCTCAGTTATTTGTTACATTGCTGAGTACAGATCTTCAGAATTTTTAGTTCGGTGGGGGAGATTTCTCAGTTATTTGTTACATTGCTGAGTACAGATCTTCAGAATTTTTAGTTCGGTGGGGGAAATTTCTCAGTTATTTGTTACATTGCTGAGTACAGATCTTCAGAATTTTTAGTTCGGTGGGGGAGATTTCTCGGTTATTTGTTACGTTGCTGAGTACAGATCTTCAGAATTTTTTATTTTGGTGGGGGAGATTTCTCAGTTATTTGTTACATTGCTGAGTACAGATCTTCAGAATTTTTTATTTTGGTGGGGGAGATTTCTCAGTTATTTGTTACATTGCTGAGTACAGATCTTCAGAATTTTTAGTTCGGTGGGGGAGATTTCTCAGTTATTTGTTACATTGCTGAGTACAGATCTTCAGAATTTTTTATTTTGGTGGGGGAGATTTCTCAGTTATTTGTTACATTGCTGAGTACAGATCTTCAGAATTTTTATTTTGGTGGGGGAGATTTCTCAGTTATTTGTTACATTGCTGAGTACAGATCTTCAGAATTTTTTATTTTGGTGGGGGAGATTTCTCAGTTATTTGTTACATTGCTGAGTACAGATCTTCAGAATTTTTTATTTGGTGGTCAGTTATTTGTTACATTGGGAGATTTCTCAGTTATTTGTTACATTGCTGAGTACAGATCTTCAGAATTTTTTATTTTGGTGGGGGAGATTTTTCTCAGTTATTTGTTACATTGCTGAGTACAGATCTTCAGAATTTTTTATTTTGGTGGGGGAGATTTCTCAGTTATTTGTTACATTGCTGAGTACAGATCTTCAGAATTTTTTATTTTGGTGGGGGAGATTTCTCAGTTATTTGTTACATTGCTGAGTACAGATCTTCAGAATTTTTAGTTCGGTGGGGGAGATTTCTCAGTTATTTGTTACATTGCTGAGTACAGATCTTCAGAATTTTTTATTTTGGTGGGGGAGATTTCTCAGTTATTTGTTACATTGCTGAGTACAGATCTTCAGAATTTTTTAGTTTGGTGGGGGAGATTTCTCAGTTATTTGTTACATTGCTGAGTACAGATCTTCAGAATTTTTAGTTCGGTGGGGGAGATTTCTCAGTTATTTGTTACATTGATGAGTACAGATCTTCAGAATTTGGTATTTTGGTGGGGGAGATTTCTCAGTTATTTGTTACATTGCTGAGTACAGATCTTCAGAATTTTTTATTTTGGTGGGGGAGATTTCTCAGTTATTTGTTACATTGCTGAGTACAGATCTTCAGAATTTTTTATTTTGGTGGGGGAGATTTCTCAGTTATTTGTTACATTGCTGAGTACAGATCTTCAGAATTTTTTATTTTGGTGGGGGAGATTTCTCAGTTATTTGTTACATTGCTGAGTACAGATCTTCAGAATTTTTTATTTTGGTGGGGGAGATTTCTCAGTTATTTGTTACATTGCTGAGTACAGATCTTCAGAATTTTTTATTTTGGTGGGGGAGATTTCTCAGTTATTTGTTACATTGCTGAGTACAGATCTTCAGAATTTTTTATTTTGGTGGGGGAGATTTCTCAGTTATTTGTTACATTGCTGAGTACAGATCTTCAGAATTGCTGAGTTTTTCAGAATTTTTTAGTTGGTGGGGGAGATTTCTCAGTTATTTGTTACATTGCTGAGTACAGATCTTCAGAATTTTTTATTTTGGTCGGGGGGAGATTTCTCAGTTATTTGTTACATTGCTGAGTACAGATCTTCAGAATTTTTTATTTTGGTGGGGGAGATTTCTCAGTTGTTTGTTACATTGCTGAGTACAGATCTTCAGAATTTTTTATTTTGGTGGGGGAGATTTCTCAGTTATTTGTTACATTGCTGAGTACAGATCTTCAGAATTTTTTATTTTGGTGGGGGAGATTTCTCAGTTATTTGTTACATTGCTGAGTACAGATCTTCAGAATTTTTTATTTTGGTGGGGGAGATTTCTCAGTTATTTGTTACATTGCTGAGTACAGATCTTCAGAATTTTTAGTTCGGTGGGGGAGATTTCTCAGTTATTTGTTACGTTGCTGAGTACAGATCTTCAGAATTTTTTATTTTGGTGGGGGAGATTTCTCAGTTGTTTGTTACATTGCTGAGTACAGATCTTCAGAATTTTTTATTTTGGTGGGGGAGATTTCTCAGTTATTTGTTACATTGCTGAGTACAGATCTTCAGAATTTTTACTTTTGGTGGGGGAGATTAATAAGTTAATATGATACAAAGCTGAGTACAGATATTCAGAATTTTTTATTTTGGTGGGGGAGATTTCTCAGTTATTTGTTACATTGCTGAGTACAGATCTTCAGAATTTTTTATTTTGGTGGGGGAGATTTCTCAGTTATTTGTTACATTGCTGAGTACTGATCTTCAGAATTTTTTATTTTGGTGGGGGAGATTTCTCAGTTATTTGTTACATTGCTGAGTACAGATCTTCAGAATTTTTTTTTATTTTGGTGGGGGAGATTTCTCAGTTATTTGTTACATTGCTGAGTACAGATCTTCAGAATTTTTAGTTCGGTGGGGGAGATTTCTCAGTTATTTGTTACATTGCTGAGTACAGATCTTCAGAATTTTTATTTTGGTGGGGGAGATTTCTCAGTTATTTGTTACATTGCTGAGTACAGATCTTCAGAATTTTTTATTTTGGTGGGGGAGATTTCTCAGTTATTTGTTACATTGCTGAGTACAGATCTTCAGAATTTTTTATTTTGGTGGGGGAGATTTCTCAGTTATTTGTTACATTGCTGAGTACAGATCTTCAGAATTTTTATTTTGGTGGGGGAGATTTCTCAGTTATTTGTTACATTGCTGAGTACAGATCTTCAGAATTTTTTATTTTGGTGGGGGAGATTTCTCAGTTATTTGTTACATTGCTGAGTACTACAGATCTTCAGAATTTTTTATTTCGGTGGGGGAGATTTCTCAGTTATTTGTTAAATTGCTGAGTACAGATCTTTAGAATTTTTATTTTGGTGGGGGAGATTTCTCAGTTATTTGTTACATTGCTGAGTACAGATCTTCAGAATTTTTATTTTGGTGGGGGAGATTTCTCAGTTATTTGTTACATTGCTGAGTACAGATCTTCAGAATTTTTATTTTGGTGGGGGAGATTTCTCAGTTATTTGTTACATTGCTGAGTACAGATCTTCAGAATTTTTATTTTGGTGGGGGAGATTTCTCAGTTATTTGTTACATTGCTGAGTACAGATCTTCAGAATTTTTAGTTCGGTGGGGGAGATTTCTCAGTTATTTGTTACATTGCTGAGTACAGATCTTCAGAATTTTTAGTTCGGTGGGGGAGATTTCTCAGTTATTTGTTACATTGCTGAGTACAGATCTTCAGAATTTTTATTTTGGTGGGGGAGATTTCTCAGTTATTTGTTACATTGCTGAGTACAGATCTTCAGAATTTTTAGTTACATTGGTGGGGGAGATTTCTCAGTTATTTGTTACATTGCTGAGTACAGATCTTCAGAATTTTTAGTTCGGTGGGGGAGATTTCTCAGTTATTTGTTACATTGCTGAGTACAGATCTTCAGAATTTTTATTTTGGTGGGGGAGATTTCTCAGTTATTTGTTACATTGCTGAGTACAGATCTTCAGAATTTTTAGTTCGGTGGGGGAGATTTCTCAGTTATTTGTTACATTGCTGAGTACAGATCTTCAGAATTTTTAGTTCGGTGGGGGAGATTTCTCATTTATTTGTTACATTGCTGAGTACAGATCTTCAGAATTTTTAGTTCGGTGGGGGAGATTTCTCAGTTATTTTGGGTGATGAGTTATTTTTCTCCATAACTTGTTAAACAATGTTAAACACTGACAGCTGTGATGATGAACTTATTGTGTTATTACTATTGGTTCATGATATTTTTAGAAATTAAGGATGTATTGTTAAACTATAAGGTGAGGAAGTAATCCTATTGTGTAGTGGCCATAGTGATATCAGAACTGAGACATGTGTTTGAAATTTTTATGACATAGTTGACACCACTTACTTTCCTTGAATTTTTTCCCTTTAAATTGTTTGTAATCCAACTTCTGTCACATATGTCCATGTGTGCAACACTTAATATTACTTTATTGTGATGGCTATCACAAAAAACCACAGGTAAATAACAGGTAAGTAAGGACAAGAACAATGAATTCATGCCCCAAGAGCCATCATCATCTGGGATTACGTGGGAAAGCCCCGGTAATGCCAAATTTAGTCTTTTTTCCTGATTTGATACATCTACAGAATCAAGGTCAAATTTACCCTGTATTCCAGTAGCCACCCCTGATTAAACTCGGTAAAATCACAAATACTCTGGATCTTGACCAGTTGTGTCAGAGTTGTGGTTTGACACTGGTGCAATGTTAACACCCATGAATTCAGCTAATGAGGCTATTGTTGGAAGTTCTGGTTTGTCACTTGAATTAGCAGACCTCAGTCAAGTCATTCACACATAGACATAATAATAACAATTGATATGTAATGATGATAAATAGTAGTCAGCACAATTTTTAATAAAACAGACAAAGTGTCTCTTAAGTCATGAAATCAACTGCAGTGTTTTAGGCGAAACATAGATTTCAGCCTATTGTCACAGTCATTGGAAACGGCTGTTATTACTATTCCTAGCTTTCTGATTGGTGGAAATATTCCGACAGCTATCAGTGACACCTAGTGGCAGTCGTATGCTATAAACAATGTTGCCATCTTTTAAAACAGTCATGTGTGCATACTCATGGTATGAGACAATCAAGTATAACAGTTAAATCTTACCATAATTGTCAGACTAGGTGTTCATAAAAATGTTCAGATTGAGATTGATGTCAATCATGAATGAGTATTGCTTTGGTTCACAGAAGATTCTCAGAGTGGGACAATATGACAGAATGCACAGAATTGTGGGATCATTTAAACTTAGCAATATATCTAAAAGTCAGCAACAGGTGATAATCAGCAACAGTAAGGGTCGTAAAGACTTCAGAAAATACATTTCAAAATAATCAATATAGTTAGTAACATCATAGATATAATCACAATACATCCTTTTTACTGAGTTTTATGTTGATACTTATAAAATTGATTGAGTAATGGAGAGTTCAAGTTTCGTTGATCTTTGACGACACTGTACATCGTGTATCACAATTGTTGGCAGTGTCTTAAGTTATATATCTTAAGATATTTGATAGAAAAAGTGACATCAAAAGATATGTATCTAATATGACTTTAATACATTAATATACATAGTTTCAGTCTCATAGATGAAAACACAGAGTTACGACAATTTTACTCTTGAGGAGAACAACACCTTGACACGTGTGTTTTATACAAATATCATGTGTAATTGTGATGTGTACTCAGACATTATTGCTTAAATATTTAAGTAGTTGCTATTTACATCTTTGTACCGTTTCATGTTGATAATTGTAAAATTTGTTGTGTTGCAGAGAGATAAATTTTCATTGATTTACAAGAATAACAAGAAAGAATTTAATCCAAAATCATTTTATGACGGTATATAAATTGTTTATTGGTTTTTAGGCTAAATGAACTCAGTACGCATAGCCTATTGCGACGGCCTTTCAGACAAAATTTACCATTGGCCTGAAATATTGAAAAGAGTTAGAGCCCTCTAGCGGCAATTTTCTGCGTAAATAATGCTGCGATTTTTCAAATCGCTATTTTAAAAGTATCCACAATAAGTTTATTTTTACTAATAACAATACGATTACTATATATTTCTAAAAAGAAGCACAGTGTGGTTGAACTATTGATAAATTTTGAACAATATATTTTATGGAATTCTCGACATGACGTAAGCGTACAGAACACTGTACGTGTGAGTTGGCACCATGATAAGAAGCTAGTCTGGGGGCTTGGTTTGAATTATCAACTAACAGCACTGATAAACAAACAAAACTTACAAACAGAAGATCAATTTTGCTTTAATCCTTGTTGTTGTGGCAAGATCATCTTAATATATAACATCACCTTACCTCATTAGACGTCACAAAATTGGACTGTTCCTCCTACGCGCACACCCGCCGATATGTTGACTTTGTTATATTTTATATTTTTTGTCTTTTAGTTTTATTTGATGAAGGTTGATAGTGCTGATTTCTCAGGGTTTGTTAATGTCTATCAAAGGTCCTTGAAATGAAAATATTCCTTCAAACAAAGCGCGTACATAAAACCCCAAAATATTCATGTTTATAATTATCAATTAACTAAAACGAAATATTTCCATAACATATGTATTCATTTTGCGTGTCATGGTGACATTATCTAATGCATTGGAGATCAGAAAAAGTAGTAGCTATAGTGAAAATATTGTAAATTTTGTATATATATTTGTTCCTTGTCACACAATATTATGGGTTTGGCCAAAAAGGGAAAACTATGAAAGTTGTTTAAAATCCTATCCACCCGTAGGAATGAATGGATATTGCCGTAAATTTGGCATCCTTGTGGAAATGGTAACCAAATTTATGTAAATTTTGGTTGTGGGATGTCAGCAGCTGGAGAGGCTGGGCCAAAAAGGAGAATTTTGGAAGTTGTTTTAAATCCTACTCCTGTAGGAACAAATTCATATTGCCTAAATTTGGTATTAAACATTCTTGGGTGAAGAGCATTCAATCTTGTGTAGAAGTAAGGTCATGGCCCCCTGGGGTAGGAGGGGCTGGACCCAAAAGGGGAGATAGAGTTGAGTCTTGAAAATCCTACTGAAGTAATGAATGGCTATTATATTCATATGTGGAACTTCATACATTCACTATAGATATAGGTTTTATATTGTGATGCCAAAGTGATATGGACCTAATTTCAGACTTTTACAACATGGTAGATAACATGGTAGTGTGTTGACTGTCACAATACATGTAGGGTTAAACAATAAATACCTATAAAACTCTTCATCAAGTTCTTAACTTCCTTCCATCTGCCATCAGGTTCAGATTCCGTTACATAGTTTCCAGATAATCCAGTTAAATTTCTGTGTAATCTTTAATCCTCTTTAATTCAAGCTGACCTTGACATTACATTGGCCTGGACTTGTGTTCTAATTGTGTATAATCAGATCTTTAAGTGTCAATATGACTAGTAACATGAGCATCAGACCATCCTATGGGTCCATGAACAAGTCATGTTTCTCCATATAAACCACAGTTGTAAAGAAAACCAGAAGATTGTAATGAAATTCAATGCTTAATTAGGGAACATATCCCAACATATTAAGAAATAATCTACATTAATAATCTTAACAGACTTGAACCATCTTTCATACTTTAGCTCAATATTTAGAGATACTAGAATTCCAGATATTACAAGTAAGATGGACATTATTATGGAGTCACTTGAGTCTTTAGCAATTAATTGACATCATATTAGTTTTCCAGGAAAGAACATTAAAAAATGAATCAGAAGGCATAAAGCATATAAGAAAACTATACTAAATCTTTACATATGTAAGTTACATAAATGTACATTCACTCTGATATCTTTACACTTCTTAGATATACATATACAAATTCTTAGATTAAAATGATAAGGACATCCAGATTAATTCCTACTCACAGAAATGCACTTTCAGTACAAACGCATTCTAACTAAACTTCAATTCTAATATTTTTGTCTTAATACTTTTCTCACACATCTCTGTCACTACTAGGCCTAGTATAGAATTAGCCAACATACTCCTGTCAAACACTCGATAATGTTACCACTGACCAGTAATTAGATACTAATTAGGAATAAAGATAACCACCTGTCCTTTCCCCTAACAATGAACAGTCTGATAATACTCCTAGTACGTTTACCATAACTACTACTGTAAAAAATCTACATGATTTGAAAAATTACCATGAAACATATTAAATTAGTGTATTCCTATTAGTAATACCATCACAAAACATTTATAAGACAGAAGACAAAATTGCATCGGGATGAAGAATTCACCAAGTTACCAAGCAGAAAGTACAAACACTGCACACACACAACACGCACCTGCACAATCTGATAGTTACCTTGAAACTGAGTCTGGTCAGAAAAGACCAACAGATATTGGTCAGTTTTCACACGCTAATGTTCCACTGTCTGTTTATCCATTGAAATCCTGAGAGTTTATAACTGTGAGAAATGTTACACATGATAATTATATTATTTACACTTCTATTATCTATACTTACCAGATTTACAGAATCTTCCCATAAACATGGTGAAAATACTGCAGTGATATTAATATTATAAACAACTCCCACAAGTGTGGACACAGTTAGCATGTCACTCTGGTCAAAACACAGCATGGCACAGCATAAACACTCTCGACATGTTACTGATGAATTTTCATCATTTCTTCAGTCTATCAGGCTATCAAGAACAATTTACACATCTGTAAGAAAGGTTAAGGCATTAAATTCATCAATCATTTACCACCAAAAATTGATTTGTAAAAGCATAATGTAAAGTAATACTGGGTCAAATTACCATTCTGTCACAATATATACATGTTTCTTTACTGTACTATTTCATACCTACAAACATAACAAATAGGGGGGAAAAAATGCCCAGTGAAAGCATATGGCGGAGTTATGTGGCTGAATTTACTAAAAAATAACTATCAGAACAGGTAAAAAAATCTTGTGCAGTTCTTCAAAATCATTTATAAAATATTTCATTTATTCTCAACATGGCAACTGTAAAGTTTAAAATCTTGAATGCTGTAAAGGGCAAGCATTCTAGATGTAATAGATGATTTATGTGGTTGAAGAAAGCAGTATTTGGATAAATGTACCTCAAGTATATGCTTTGAAATGCCCAATAATTGATAGCATTGGATTTTGACAAAGTTTTGAAACTTGGCACATATGTTATACATGATATGTTCTTTTGTCTTCGTTCTTAGTTCAGCCACTTCCTACCAGAGTTATTGCCCTTGTTGAGTGATGACTATAGCACCAAGTAAAACAATATTTTTTCACTAGTGCATATTTTGTGTGACATCAAGCAAAGTTGGGTGCAATTAAACAAGGAGTTGACTGACTGAAAAAGTCATTGTCACTGCAGCAGAGGTTAAGGTCAGGGGTCAAGTTCAAATTTTGTATTTTTTTTTTGCACGGATGCATATTATGTTCTGACACTTTGAAGCAAATTTGGTTGAAATTTAACAAGGAGTCAGTTGACCAAAACTGAAGATCACTGTATCTGAGGTTAAGGTCACATTTGGTATCTTTCCACTGATGCATATTTGTTATGACATTATGAAGCAAAGTTGGTCAGAATTAAACCAAGAGTCAACTGGCCAAATGTCCAGGTGACTGGGTCAGAGGTCAAGGTAATATTTCTGTCTTTTCATCATGATAACGACATTATTCTGCTGAAAAAGTATTAAATTATGATTTCTTTCTTATTTTATTTTTCCTGTAATACTGTGTATGGTTTGATTGTTTAGGGATATCTTACTGTAATACTGTGTATGGTTTGATTGTTTAGGGATATTTTTTCCTGTAATACTGTGTATGGTTTGATTGTTTAGGGATATCTTACTGTAATACTGTGTATGGTTTGATTGTTTAGGGATATCTTACTGTAATACTGTGTATGGTTTGATTGTTTAGGGATATCTTACTGTAATACTGTGTATGGTTTGATTGTTTAGGGATATCTTACTGTAATACTGTGTATGGTTTGATTGTTTAGGGATATCTTACTGTAATACTGTGTAGGGTTTGATTGTATAGGGATATCTTACTGTAATACTGTGTAGGGTTTGATTGTTTAGGGATATCTTACTGTAATACTGTGTATGGTTTGATTGTTTAGGGATATCTTACTGTAATACTGTGTATGGTTTGATTGTTTAGGGATATCTTACTGTAATACTGTGTATGGTTTGATTGTTTAGGGATATCTTACTGTAATACTGTGTAGGGTTTGATTGTATAGGGATATCTTACTGTAATACTGTGTAGGGTTTGATTGTATAGGGATATCTTACTGTAATACTGTGTAGGGTTTGATTGTTTAGGGATATCTTACTGTAATACTGTGTATGGTTTGATTGTTTAGGGATATCTTACTGTAATACTGTGTATGGTTTGATTGTTTAGGGATATCTTACTGTAATACTGTGTATGGTTTGATTGTTTAGGGATATCTTACTGTAATACTGTGTAGGGTTTGATTGTGTATGGTTTGATTGGGATATCTTACTGTAATACTGTGTATGGTTTGATTGTTTAGGGATATCTTACTGTAATACTGTGTAGGGTTTGATTGTTTAGGGATATCTTACTGTAATACTGTGTATGGTTTGATTGTTTAGGGATATCTTACTGTAATACTGTGTATGGTTTGTTTACGAGTATTTTCCTGTGATATACTGACAAGTTTGATATACTTACAGCTGCCCTGGAGGTTGCTTGTAAGTTCACAACTTTTCAGCTTCTAAGAATAGAGGCCAAGTATTGATGTTTTCATCCAAGTAATGTATTCAGAGACTTGTGCAAAAAATCAATACATGTGGTATTTCATTAACTAAATGGAAGTGTTATAGAAGACATAGTAATAGCCTTGTTCATCAGTGACTGGGCACAGGTCTGCCTTAATACCACTGTCGTCCTCGGGGTCAACTTAGTCAGCACAGACCTCTTTCTCCCGTCTTACCAGTCAACACCTGATCACTTTCAAAGTTAGTCTGGTACTGTTACCATTACAAGGAAGAGGAAAAACTGTATTCATGATGTATACTATTAACAGCTGTATGGTTCAGATCTCTAAATATCAGCTGTAAAAATTGTAGAATTTGTTAATACAGGCAAAGATATGGAGATTGAAATTTTTGTTTTTGACTTGCTTAATGTAAGAGTAAGGAGAGTTTTGATAACACGTTAACACTGCCATGTATGTTGACAAGATTCCAGGAAGTAATTTACTCGGTTGATTATCCTTATTATGATTCATGGTTTCTTAGGGTCATTAATAGAAAACATATCAGAAGAAAAAAATTGAAGGCAGAACTGTTATTTTGTACAAGGAAGCATTGTAAATTACTTTTATTAATGAATGAAATTGATCAAAATAAAAAATGAAAAAAAAAATTAGAAAATGAAATGAGGACATGGATGCATGTAGGAGTGTCCTATTTGAACTTCACATTTTCCACTGAATTTCTATGTTGAAATACATTGAGACATAGATTCTGTGGAGGTTTCATCGTGAGAAAATTCTGTTTAATTTCTATACAGAAAAAAAATATAGAGATTGCATAGAAGATACCTTCGTATAGTATCAGGGGTAGATTTTCAATGGAAATTCAATGGAGATTTGGTAGAATTTTTATCCAAGGAGTGTCGCGATGGTGATTCCATGGAAGTTCCACAGAAATAGATTACTTTTGTGGAAATTTTGTCCCATTGGGACCTGACTTTTCCCCTAGAAAAAAAACCAAATAACACACATCTTCCACCTTTGTTGTACATAAGTGTGTTTTAACATTATACCTTGATGGGTTTCATATGATTGGTAGCATTAGAACTAGAACTGATAAAGGACTAGTGTATAATCAGCCATAACAATGTGTTTTATCTACAAGTATTTCTGACTTTATCTAGTACGTGATACTATGCTTCTTGGTTTACACTTTCCTGGGTGTAAGAAAGTTTGCGCATAATGATGGACTAGGGGAGGCTACTTGAAAAAAAATGAAATAATTTCAATGATCTCCTGCTTCTTGATGTAAGAATCTCTTCATAAAGTATTTAACACCCTCATTTGTAGGGCAGTAAACTTTACATCCACCTTTTAATGAACCGATAAGTTTTTATTGAAATGCTGGTTCCCAAAAGGTTTGCCCCCTTCAATTTTTTCATATTCTGAAAACATTCAAGCAAAATGTCTTACTTAAAAGAAAAGTGTTGCATCAAAATCATGGGTCCACATTTTCCTACCGAAAAATGCATGCTGATCTATGATCAATGCAAAAAAAATCAATTAATTTATCTTGTGTATTTAAACTATAATATTGACCCAGAAATTTTGTGGAACTTATGTATAAGAGGTTCAAATATCTCTACCTAAACAACATCACAACAACATAGTATATATTTGATATTTCAGGGAGGAGCATTGGTTCCAACGTGGACATGTAGATGTATGCCATCACACAGGTGGTGTTACCCTGCTTCTTAAAATGTGGCAATGACTGAGTTTAATTTTAATATAGCTGGAAATGTTCTTGACATGTCTCTCCTGAAATAATATTTTAAGACTTGTCGAAAGTTGCCTTCTGACATGTGATATGTTGTCGAATTTAAGATAGAAATTTGAAATGTTTTTCAAACATTTCTTGTAATAAGTCCTTACAGTAAAATAAAAGATGTGAGAAATCCATGATAGAGACCAGGCAACCTGTACTACTTTCAACTGTTTCTTTTTTGTTGTTATATTGTTTATATATTGATGATAGGGATTTCTGTAAGCTGTCCTAGTGTAGTAGAACCTCCAGTTACTTTGCTCAGTGACTTGATTACATGTACAATTACTGATGTATGAATGTATTATTACAGATACAAGAATGATGACATAATAAACACGTAAACATGGATTTCATGGACAGTTTTAACTTCTTGAGAAATTCTGTATTGATTGAAATTCTTACATTTCAGATGTCTGGCCCTGGTTGTTCATTATGTATTTTGAGAGTGATTAAAACATCATTTTGATATGGAAAGTAATCTTATGTATGTAAATACTGGCAAACTGTCTTAATGGACTCGGATAATGGTGGGCTATTCAAATTGTCGTAACTCCGTGGTCCATCCGTCTGTCAATAAACAATTTTTGTTATGGCTAATTCTTGAAAGGTGCATATGTAGGTCCCCCTTGGTCTCCAGTTGTGCCCATTTAATTTTGGGACTGATTCGACAAAGAAAATGGCAGACAGGTGGCCATCTTGGATTTTGACTTGGAGAATTTGTAATCACTATTTCTTGAGAACTGCAGCATAGATTTTTCTCAAATTTCATGTCTGTCTCTTAAGAAGTACTAAATGAATCGTTCTCAAATCGTTCCTTTTGGCTTCTACTTGTGCACGTTTGATTTTGGGACTGATCAGAAAAGATAAAATGGCATTCAGGTGATCATCTTGGATTTGGCAAGTAAAGATTATCATTGCTATTTCTGCAAAGGAATGTTCAAATTTCTTATCATTAAGAGCAAAAACAGAAGGGAAAAGAAAACAAGGTAAAAAAAGATACAACTTTTATAGAACAAATAAAGATGAAACAGTGGTGGGCGCCAAGATCCCTCATGGATCTCTTGTTTTATAATTTGTTATATTTCTTTAAATTTCTTGCATTGAGAATTACTGGATAAATGATTTTCAAGTTTCTTTGTATGTTTTCCTTTGTCCCTCGATGTGTGCACATGGATTCCAAGTATTCTCTAGGATCTATTGTTTAGCCCACCTGACATTGGAATAACACATCAACTTGAACATACCCTATTAAATAGTAATTTTTGTGGTAGCTTAAATAAGCCAATGTTTCAACATTTTAATTCTATATGTATATCTGTTGAGACCTACCTACATTAGACAAGCAAATGCATCTTAGGTTAAAAGGCCAACAAATCTCACTGGTGATGCTTGATTAAACTTCCTTGGATTAATTTTGCTGTTTCTTTCATTGCCCTTCATACCTGTTGACATCCAAACCCAGTGTGCAGTGCCCAACTTATGAACTAGCTCACTTTGAACTGACATCACTCTATGTTTTATTTTTTGGTTTTATTTTGGTAAATGTTAATACACAGGAGTAGCAAGCAAGGTGGATGTTCTTGTTAAGTGTTCTGTTGATGCATCGAGGGTGATTTAGTAATGTTTGAGATAAATTGTTTGAAACTGAAATGCTGATTGTAACCATGCTAAAGGAAATGACAGAATTTGAATGCTCTATATCAGAATGTTTATGACAATCCTCGTTCAAGTGATGCTTTATTCTATTTTCATATTTTTGTGATGATTTTTCAAAACTTTAAAGTGAGCTGAATCTATTCCAGTTTTAATTGCTGCACTTTTTGAACGAGTTGCTTAATTTGATGTTACAAAGAAGTAGGTTAGAGCAGAGAGTGAATGCGTGAGCATGCACAGGAAAGATGGCCAGGAAACAGAGCCTGATGGCTTGATATTGTGGTAATGATGGATGATGATGAGAGAAAACATTTTAGATTGACCTCCACAGCTGTTGTCTTCACAGGTGGCTGTTCACTGTTTCTTTGTGCTGATATGGAATTAGATGTCCATAATCAGCTAAATCTAATTATGTTATATAGCTTTTATTCACTGATATACACAGGTACAGGCTTAGTTTACCTGCCCTGTCCTTTACTGTAACAATCTTCAGCTGCGACCGTCATGTTTCTATGGTAACACTATTTTGACATGAAGGCTGTGTTGACGTAGAGGGCTGGATGCCCAAGTATTGATCGGTGCTGTATCTGTCATCCTCACTTCGAGTCTGGCACTTGGTTCTCTCTAGCTCACTGATGGAATTTTCAACACTGGAAACTTGGATGTGTAAAGCCTGTGGTGGAGAAACCATGACAATGGTCCAGTACTTCACTCTACCACAAGCCTGGTCACTAATTACATCTACAATTTGGTTTTATGGGTAAAGATGAAAATGATAGACTTGTAAATTATGACAAAATTTAATCTGAAGTTGTTGAATTCTGTTACATATATACACTTATAGTTGGAAAACTTAAAAGTATTAAACAGTTTAACAAATATTATTTTTACTGTAACTGATGTCACAGCTGAATAGTTGTGTGTACTGTAACTGAGGTCACAGCTGAATGATTTTGTGTACTGTAACTGAGGTCACAGCTGAATGATTTTGTGTACTGTAACTGAGGTCACAGCTGAATGGTTATGTATACTGTAACTGAGGCCACAGCTGAATGATTTTGTGTACTGTAACTGAGGTCACAGCTGAATGGTTATGTATACTATAACTTATGTCACAGCGTAATGGTTTTGTGTACTTTAACTGAGGTCACAGCTGAATGGTTTTGTATACTGTAACTTATGTCACAGCTGAATGGTTTTGTATACTGTAACTTATGTCACAGCTGAATGGTTATGTATACTGTAACTTATATCACAGCTGAGTGGTTATGTATACTGTAACTTATGTCACAGCTGAATGGTTATGTATACTGTAACTTATGTCACAGTTGACAAGTTCATGACCTTGGTAGTGGAAGCATTTATATCTGAAATACATTTTTCAGTTTTTCTTTAGTAGGAATGACAGGATTCTGTACAAATTTGATTTTAAGCATGCTTGGGTGAAGGAGTTTGTATTAGTGGTTTGACTGACCTCCTTTGGGTAGTGGATGAGGAAGTAATGAAAAATAGACATAAACCTTTCCACAGCTTTAGCCAAACAAAGCGAGGTAGGTGATACATGCCCTTAATGCCTCTTGTAAAATTTCCTTGTTTGGATGAAAACACTGGAGATAAATGAAGTTATTTTTGTTTGGAATGTTGAGTAAGTAATTACTCTGATTGTTATAGAATATTGTTCTATAAGTGAATGATGTGAAGTTTTCAGGTCACCTGACAAGTCTCATGGTGACTTATTGCAATACTCTATTGTCAGGCATCGTCAGTCATCCATTGTCTGTGGTGTCTGTAAACTTTTCACACCCCAGAACTGATTTGTATGAGACTTGGCAGAAACCTTCCATGGTCAAAGGTTAATAAAAAAAATTGTAAATCATTTGCCATCCCCCGTCCCCCCTTCCTAGGAGCCTTAGGGGCAGGACCAAAAAGGGTAAAAATTGGTTGAAAATTAAAAAATAGTCTTTACCCAAAATGTAAATTTCATGACCCCCAAGGGAAGGGGTAAAGTTTAAAAAAAACTTCACACCATTAACTTATGACACATTTTTTTTCTGTTGAAAATAGTTCAAACTTGATTAAAATTGATAGAATAAGATGGCAAAAACTTTGATACAGCAGCCAGGGAGGGCATTTTGTAACATGGTTGCACAATCATGGTTTTCCTGTGCAACATCTAATTCAAACTTCTCAAGTTTCACCAGTTGGATTGAGCTCCAACTTTACTGTTAAGAAATAGGTAACACTTGTCACAGTTTCCTACTCCTAAACAAAACTACCATCATCAGAATGGGAAACGGATTTCATTCAAAGTAGAAAAATAACTTTACTCCCTCCTGAAACTTTTTGTAATCAGGTGACCGTTAAGGCGTATAGGCCTCTTGTTTACATTTGCTTTACATGTACAATGTAGTTCAAGTTATCTTGTTTTGTTAACAAGATTATTATATATTACATATATTACACGATTAATGACAGCATAGTAACTCGGGTGACTGTTAACACCTTTGAGCCTTTTTTAATGTGTTTATATACATATAAGCAGTAAGTTAATTTACAACAAAGTGATATTAGGATGATTACATGGTAAACAAACATTATTCACACTTTGTCTATAAACAACATGGCATTAAATCATGTGTTGGGAAATGAGAGAATTTTAATTGGGTGTACAATAGATATCTATATAATGCAAGACAGATACAGATGTTTTCATCATGTACACTTCAAAGAAAGTGAATTGTATATCAGGTGAATAAATAATTCCAGAATCTGCGAGCAGTGAGACTCACTGCTCTGCGGCTAACCAGAATTTACACACTGGTGTATCAGATGTCTCTACCTCCTTCCTGTCTACCTGTTGGAGGTGTAGGTATTGTTGACATGATGATAAACTAAATACGTTTTAGTAACATTTCTATATGTCGGCTAGTGGATACTAATACGAGTGCACTGGTTTTAAGTTCAGTGTACCGTACAAGAAGAAAAGGTTCAAAAGTTTTCCTGAACACAGGTGTTTTGGGATTGTGAATGATGCAGTGACTGACATACTGAAACAGTTACTTGTGGGTGTGTTTTGATCAGATGCACTACAAGTTAATGTCATAATCAGTATTTCTTCTGGGAATTGACGAAATGGACTCATTGTCAATTACAGTAAAAATTGTATTATCACATAGATATATAAATATTAGTGGTAAAGGTAGTGGTAAACTGGACCAGTTTTAAATATTTTGTCTGTAGCATTATATGGTGACTTTGCCTTAATGGAAACTGGACCAGTTTTAAACATTTTGTCTGTAACATCATGTTGTGACTTTGCCTTAGTGGTAAACTTGACCAGTTTTAAACATTTTGTCTGTGTAACATTATGTAGTGACTTTGCCTTAGTGGTAAACATGACCAGTTTTAAACATTTTGTCTGTAACATTTGCCTTAATTACAAATAAGTTTTAATTCTGGTGCACATCTGAACTTTGTCATGATTTTGTTTCAATCATATATATTTTTCTATGAAGCTTTTGTTGTTGTCATATTCATGGTATACAGACGTAGTAGTTTTGGTTAAGTAACAGACAGCGACTCATTGCATTTCTAATTAAGTAAAACAACACAAGTCAAATACTGTTTTCTTCATATTTAAAGATTAATTAGCTGGAAAACATTGATTTTTGATCAGCTACAACATCTGAAAAGTAAACAAGCCTTCATCAGAAGTTGAAGTGGTTTCTGGTACAACACATACTGTATCTTGTCAACTTGTATTACCTAAATTGTAGAAGTACAAAACGACAAGGCATCACTATGACATTTAGCTGTAAACTTTTATACCTGTTGTGTAATTATAATCTCCTACACTTGTCTTTCTGGTGTGGGGTGGATAAAACACCCAGGTGGAAACACGGGCCATACTTAATCCCCTACACCCAGGTAACACTCTACACCCAGGTACCACTCTCTACACCCAGGTAACACTATCTACACCCAGGTAACACTCGACACCCAGGTAACACTCTACACCCAGGTACCACTCTACACCCAGGTAACACTCTCTACACCCAGGTAACACTCTACACCCAGGTAACACTCTACACCCAGGTACCACTCTACACCCAGGTACCACTCTCTACACCCAGGTAACACTATCTACACCCAGGTAACACTCGACACCAAGGGGTTGTTTGAATACCACAACACTTGATGTATACTGTAATTGAGACAATGTAAAAACTGTCTTATATGTGTTTATAAATCAACAGACTGTAGATAAATACAAATTTAAGGATTTAATAAGATTACTAAATTCACAAAAATTAGATACATGCAAAAAATACATGATATACTACTGTATGTATTTACAATAGTTAACAATTAGGATATCAGAATGAATTTATGAGGCAGCATGAGTACTTTTTGTGACTAGAATGGGTAAAGTTTTTGTAAATATTATGTTCCTTGGAAGAAACTGTGAACAAAGTAGGTTCAGCTCTATTGATTTCTGGAGGCAGTACTTGACATGCATAGAGAATTTCCTGCAGTTACTGTTTCTCTGAGAACTCTAATCAAAGTCAAACAACTTCACTAATTACTGTAGTGAGGAGTTGAGTGTACTTTGTCCACTTCATTGTACCTCAGAGAAAAACATCTGCACGATGACAATGTAGAATCTGCCTGTATATTCCCTCAGATCAATACTTGATAACTGTTCAAAGTGCCCTAGATTTTGTTGGCTGGTCAATTATAATAATTAAACTGACAGGAGTATCCACCAGTGCCTTAGTGTCAGTACCTACCAGTATACTGTAGTTTATAGATAATCAAGTGGACAATGACTTTGTCCTTGGATAAAGGACAAGTTTATTTTCACTCTGTACCAAGTTGTTTAAGAATGAACTGGTATAGGCACTATACTTTTTATGGAATTTTTTTGGATGGCACATGGCCAGGGGTACAAAGCAGATCACTGACTGGCTACTACAGAAAAAAGACAAATAAGTTTGTGCCTCTCCTCAGGGTGTTATTGTCCAACATCTGTTCAACGTATTCAATAATTCAAGTAGTTGATAATAGAGATTCATTACCATTCATAGCTAAAACTCTGGTAGCCAATCAGAGCCCTCGACTCATAGGACAAAGGCGTGTGTGGCAGCTCTCAGAGAAGCAAGCACAGCAGCTCAGAGGGAGCTGGGTACACGGCATACACAAAGCAGGCATAGTGCTCCAATAGGCTTCATGTTAATGAAGGAGCCTCACTTGCGATACTTGTAGGCCATCACTAACTACCCTGCCACTTTGTTCCAGCATATTAATTGTTCAAAACTACCTGTGAAAAGTGGGAGTATTCAGGTAAGATCATTTGTGGACAGATGTTGCACATGTTTGTGATACTTTGGAGGAATTTGGATGGAACAGAATCAGGATTGTGGTGTGTTTTGACAGTTAAGTAAAGTCGTCCAAGTCTCAGACATTTCTACAGAGTTGTGCATGAAAGTGATTAATTATTAATGAGCCTGAAAGTGTTGGTGGTTGTTTGTGGAACTTTTGTCACACCTGTAAAGTGGTAATCAACTTCCTTAGACAGTGTTTAACATGTAGATAAAGTGACCAAGGGATTGATTGTCACAGGTGATCATTCAGGAACTAGTGGTGACAATCTCCAAGCTCTGCAACTTAGTCCCGCTGAAATTTATGTTAATGACACGAGTCAAGTTGTGCTAGTTTGATCCAATATGGCTGATTCCAGAGAAACTTGTTGATGTCATATACAACAATAGTTTTGCTGTGGATGAAAATGTGGTTTAAACTCTCTCCTATGTGTTTATAAGGTGAGGTTTATGGATTTACCTATTGATTTTTGACAGAATCAGACAGTGGAGCAGAAAGTAATCGTCAACACCACTGAAGCGACAAATAGATCAAGAAAAACAACACCTATTTCAGTAGCAAGTAAGTAATCTTGAACAAAATTTATGATAATATAACTTGGTAAACAAATAATCTTGGTTATATATACTTTGGGGCCAGATGAGATTTGATACAGGATAACTAGTCAGAATGTTACTGGAAAACCAGCACTTCTTTAGGAAGTTACCTTATTGATTTTCTTCTAACTTTGTTTGGTGAATGTCCTTTTTTAAAAATTGAAGTGTGTGCAATATCAGATTTAAATAATTTTGAGACATGATTGAATTTTATATGGAATGTTTACAGACATCTAGGTACATATGTATATCTGGAACCCTTATTCATTATCAGTAGATTATATAATATCTTTTAATGACAAATAAATTATTTCAGTTGTATTTTTTAAATTTGTACTTAATCTGTGAAATTTCCTCTAAAATGTTTTTTCTCATATAATCAACAAAAAGTTATCAGTTAAACTCCTTAAAAATTTAACAGGGAAAAAAATAAACAGAATTAGTGGTTGAATTTCCTGTTGTTAGGACTGATATTTGATATAGGAACCAACTCTGTGTATATTGACTGGATTTCATTAAATGAAATATTTTCGTTTACTATACCAGTGGAAAGAAAAGTGAACTTCTTTTGTGACTTAGATACAATCTATTGATTTTTCATTGTCAGCTGTGAGGATACCTGACTAAAGCTGTGTGTCACACACACACTTAGGTGTGTAGCTGTGTAGTAATATAACTGTAAGGGCAGATGTCGGGCAGGTAGAGAGAGTTAATACAAGCAGGTGTTAGACAAACCCAGAGTAAACAGACAATTGACTGGTCGCGTGCCGGCTGCCTCCTAGGCCAATAGACACAGAATCACACTTGTACATAACTTCACAAAAGATAATCATCAAAGTTATGGCCGGCTGACTCTAAAAAGTTTGAGAATCATTACATGGTTATAATTTCCTAGGATGTAGACAAAGAGACAGTCTGTGGTGTAACATAATGGTGCAAGAAGAAAAAATCTGTGTGCCTTGCTGTACAAAATATTGCTTTATTTAATTAGTCAGCCAGTATTTTTTATGTACATATAAAAATTATTGTAGAAATATGATGATAAAAACATACACAAATGAAATTTTTCACTCTTTCAATGAAAGAAAATTGCTTGGTTATTTGTAATTATCAGAAATATAATGTTTCATATTTTGAAAATTTTTGTACAAATATTAAAATGGAAATCTCACTCAATAACCGACAGAAAAGATCCATCAATTTAACGGGAACAAAACATCTGTTAGGGAACTGGAATAATCATACCTGGAAGTAAAACTCTATGGTACTTACCCTCAAGGTAAGTGTGAGATCACCTGTAGGCACAACACTGGCAGATAATGAGGTATCATTGACCTGTTTCTGTCATATTGATCAGGATGTCACAATCTTGTATTACTGGAGAGATAATCACCAGCCTTTATCACCTGTATTTCTGATTTCTAATACAAAATAAAAGGATGCTCCATATCGTGAGCTTTCCTCCATTCAATAAATCTTAGTTCTTTAACCTCCTTCATAAGAAATCAGTATAATATATGGTTATGTGACATCTTCCTTACTACATGTCATTAGCAGTACACTGATCTCAAGGTGACCCCCCCCCCCCCCACTTTGAAAATTGCCAGGTGTGTGAATTTAAGACCTGAATAATGATTGAAAAGATATGCACACTTTGTTGAATTTAATTAAATGAATTTACCAAATAACAGAGTTCTTTTTAAGAAAACATATATTTCTGAAGATTCCTACCTCATACTGTCTTAATTGCTACAGAACTTAATTTCAAACTCTAATGGAACTTTCTTACTTCAAAGTAAAATAGTTTGACATCAACAGAAGACATTGGGCCTTATAGCTTAACACCACCAAAATATAAAAAATGACTTCATAACATTCCTTAATTTTCTCTCTTTATAACACACCTCATTCCTTAACTTTCTCTCTCTATAACACACCTCATTCCTTAACTTTCTCTATCTATAACACACCTCCTTCCCTAACTTTCTCTCTCTATAACACACCTCATTCCCTAACTTTCTCTCTATAACACACCACATTCCTTAACTTTCTCTCTCTATAACACACCTCATTCCCTAACTTTCTCTATCTATAACACACCATATTCCTTAACTTTCTCTCTCCATAACACACTTCATTCCTTAACTTTCTCTCTTTATAACACACCTCATCCCTTAACTTTCTCTCTCTATAACACACCTCATCCCTTAACTTTCTCTCTCTGTAACACACCTCATTCCTTAACTTTCTTTCTCTATAACACACCACATTCCTTAACTTTCTCTCTCTATAACACACCTCATTCCTTAACTTTCTCTCTTTCTCTCTCTAACACACCTCATTCCTTAACTTTCTCTCTCTAACACACCTCATTCCTTCTCTATAACAACTTTCTTTCTCTCTCTATAACACACCTCATTCCTTAACTTTCTCTCTATAACACATCTCATTCCTTAACTTTCTCTCTCTATAGCACACCTCTTTCCTTAACTTTCTTTCTCTATAACACACCTCATTCCTTAACTTTCTCTCTCTATAACACCTCATTCCTTAACTTTCTCTATAACACACCTCATTCCTTAACTCTCTCTCTCTATAACACACCTCATTCCTTAACTTTCTCTCTAACACACACACTCTCATCTCCTTAACAACTTTCTCTCTCTATAACACACACTCTATAACACACCTCATTCCCTAACTTTCTCTCTATAACACACCTCATTCCTTAAATTTCACTCTATGTAACACACTTCATTCCTTAACTTTCTCTCTCTATAACACACCACATTCTTTAACTTTCTCTCTCTATAACATCTCATTCCTTAACGTTAACTCTCTCTGTAACATGCCACCTTCTCTATAACACACCTCATTCCTTAATTTTCTCTCTCTATAACACACCTCATTCCTTAACTTTCTCTCTATAACACACCTCATTCCTTAACTTTCTCTCTCTATAACACACCGCATTCCTTAACTTTCTCTCTATAAAACACACATTCATTCCTTACACTTTCTCTCTCTATAACACACACATTCCTTAACTTTCTCTCCTTAACACACCTCATTCCTTAACTTTCTCTCTCTATAACACATTTCCTCTCTCCATAACACACCACATTCCTTAACTTTCTCTCTATAACACACCTCATTCCTTAACTTTCTCTCTCTATAACACACCGCATTCCTTAACTTTCTCTCTATAACACACCTCATTCCTTAATTTTCTCTCTCTATAACACACCTCATTCCTTAACTTTCTCTCTATAACACACCTCATTCCTTAACTTTCTCTCTCTATAACACACCTCATTCCTTAACTTTCTCTCCCTATAACACACCCCATTCCTTAACTTTCTCTCTCTATAACACACCTCATTCCTTAACTTTCTCTATAACACACCTCATTCCTTAACTTTCTCTCTCTATAACACACCTCATTCCTTAACACACCTCATTCCTTAACTCTCTCTCATAACACTCTCTCTATAACATTAACACACTCATTCCTCTCTCTATAACACATCTCATTCCTTAACTTTCTCTCTCTATAACACACTTCATTCCTTAACTTTCTCTCTCCATTAACCACATTCCTTAACTTTCTCTTTCCATAACACACCTCATTCCTTAACTTTCTCTCTCTTTAACACACCTCATTCCTTAACTTTCTCTCTCTATAACACACCCCATTCCTTAACTTTCTCTCTCTATAACACACCACATTCCTTAATGTTCTCTCTCTATAACACACCTCATTCCCTAATTTTCTGTCTATAACACACCTCATTCCTTAACTTTCTCTCTCTATAACACACCTCATTCCCTAACTTTCTCTATAACACACCTCATTCCTTAACTCTCTCTCTATAACACACCTCATCCCTTAACTTTCTCTCTCTTTAACACACCTCATCCCTTAACTTTCTCTCTCTGTAACACACCTCATTCCTTAACTTTCTTTCTCTATAACACACCTCATTCCTTAACTTTCTCTCTCTATAACACACCTCATTCCTTAACTTTCTCTCTCTATAACACACATCATTCCTTAACTTTCTCTCTCTATAACACACCTCATTCCTTAACTTTCTCTCCTAACACACCTCATTCCTTAACTTTCTCTCTATAACACACCTCATTCCTTAACTTCTCTCTCTATAACACACCTCATTCTTTCTCTATAACACACCTCATTCCTTAACAACTCATTTTCTCTATAACACACCTCATTCCTTAACTTTCTCTCTCTATAACACACCTCATTCCTTAACTCATTTCTCTCTATAACACACCTCATTCCTCTCTCTCTATAACACAACATTTTCTCTCCCTATAACACATCTCATTCCTTAACTTTCTCTCTCTATAACACACTTCATTCCTTAACTTTCTCTCTTTATAACTTTCTCTCTCCATTAACTACATTCCTTAACTTTCTCTCTATAACACACCTCATTCCTTAACTTTCTCTCTCTATAACACACATCATTCCTTAACTTTCACTATAACACACCTCATTCCTTAACTTTCTCTCTATAACACACCTCATTCCTTAACTTTCTCTCTCTATAACACTCATTCTCTCTCTTAACACACCTCATTCCTTAACTTTCTCTCTCTCTCTGTATAACACACCTCATTCCTTAACTTTCTCTTTCTCTCTCTATAACACACCTCATTCCTTAACTTTCTCTCTCTCTAACACACCACATTCCTTAACTTTCTCTCTCTATAACACACCTCATTCCTTAACTTTCTCTCTCTATAACACACCTCATTCCTTAACTTTCTCTCTCTATAACACACCGCATTCCTTAACTTTCTCTCTATAACACACCTCATTCCTTAAATTTCACTCTATGTAACACACTTCATTCCTTAACTTTCTCTCTCTATAACACACCTGATTCCCTAACTTTCTTGCTCTCTAACACACCTATTTCTTTATTTTCTCTCTCTATAACACATACTGCAGTTTATTCGCAATAATACATACTTAATGTTGGGATGAAGGGCTAACAGACGGACAGCTTTCAGTTAGCCAGGCATGTTCTTACTATTGTTACAGGGGATGTGTTTCAGATGTTTGTATCTTTCAAAATAAAATGTCAGAAGTAAGCAGATGTTACTGATGTACTTAATTGTTTATGCATATTTGATAACATGTAAGATATGGCAGAAAGGTGCAGGTCTGAAGAGATATTCGGGATCATTAATAATTAAAATTCTGGGAAATAAGACATCGGCTAATAGCCGCACCAGGATAAACCATATCATCAGATGGTGAGCTTTTCAAATCACTCTACATCCATGGTCTGTCGTCCCTCTGCTTGTAAACAATTTTTCTCCAATTTCATGTGTAGGTTCCTCTTAGTCTTAAGTTGTGGCCATGTAATTTTGGGACTGATCAGAAAAACAAAATGGCCGAAAGGTGGCCATCTTGGTTTTGACTTTAGAAGATTGTTGTGGCTATTTCTTAAAAAGCACTTGATGAATCTTTCTTAAATTTAATTTCTATGTTCCCCTTGGTCTCTAGTTGCGCCCATTTGATTTTGGGACTGATTAGAATAACAAAATGGCCAACAGGGTGGCCATCTTGGATTTTGACCATGCAAGTTCGTTATTGCTATTTCTTGAGAAGTCCAGGATGGATCTATCTGAAATTTCATGTATAAGTTCACATTGATCTCTAGTTGTGTCCATCTAATGTTTGGACTGATCAGGAAAAAAAATTGGCCGACAGGTGGCCATCTTGGATTATGACTTTGAAAGTTCGTTATCGCTATTTCTTTAGAAAAAATGCATAGATCTTTCTTAAATTTCATGTAAAGGTTTTTCTATGTCCCTAGTTGTGCCTGTTTAACGTTTACACTGATCAAAAATTTTAAAAAATCGGCAGCAATCTTGGATTTTGTTGAGTAAAAGTTTGCTATCCCTATTTCTGAAGAAGAATTGAATGGATCTCTCTCAAATTTCATAATAGGTTCCCTTTGTTCTTTGGTTTGCTTGTTTGATTTTTGGACTGATCCTAAAAACAAAAATGGCAGGTGG
The DNA here is from genome assembly GCF_031769215.1 of Ylistrum balloti. Taxonomy (NCBI): domain Eukaryota; kingdom Metazoa; phylum Mollusca; class Bivalvia; order Pectinida; family Pectinidae; genus Ylistrum; species Ylistrum balloti. The sequence continues at coordinate 123,366 of NW_026782582.1, forward strand.
CCATCTTGGATTTCGACAAAGTTTGTTATTGCTATTTCTTGAGAAGGACTCAATGAATCTCTCTTAGATTTCGTATATAGATTTCCCTTTCCCTTTTCCCTAGTTGTGCCCATTTTAATTTTGGAGAGATCAGAAAAAACTAAATGAATATGTGACTATGTGAAGTGATGTTTATAAATAAGCATTGCTCATGCAAAAAATAAGTGACCTTAGATGTTAGATTACATGGAATATTTTTAATGTTTCAAAGATATTACTGTATTTGCTGGGCTGCTTTTTTCCTTTGCAGTCAGGCATGCGGCTTATATACTGGTGCGGCTTATAAGTGGACGAAAAAAATGGCAAAATGAAAAAACAAAAAAAATGAAGTGTATCATCTGGAGATCAATTCTGGATCGTTATGTTTTTCGGAATGGAATTTTGTTGAGGCTTATCACATGCACTTATGACCTGCGTGACCTTGCACCCTGATAATTTTGGTTGTTGTAGCAAGTCACACTTTCAGAAAGAATTAAAAAAAAAAGAGATTTAAACCAAAGATACCAGTACATCAGTAAATGATGTCGGTACCAAGTATTTAGGAGTGGGTACCTGTCCATCACATGTTTGTGACTGAAACAGATCATCTAGAACTGTCATTCGTAATGGTATACAGGATGATTGAAATAAAAATGATATTCTCATGGATTTAATTAATCATACATTTTAGTATAAATCACAGTAATATCTTCTGAATTTTCGTGGTTGCTTCGGATGCCAAAGCGGAAGTTTACAATAGCCTGTTGCATCCTGGGATCAATAGGTCATCGAGTTCAATTCAAGAATGACCGTCATGCTTGTTAACCATAAGAATGGCTTTGTGTAACTTATCAGAAAAAATGTTGAACTTTAAGAATTTGTTAGCATGTAAGGGCCTTCGCCGATATCTAACAGTACAGACATTGATGGAGATATTGTTAAGTAAACAGTACGTAACTTCAGACCCAATATCTGTGCGTAGACAATCTTTGAAAGCTCCAAAGCCAAACAAGTTCAATAATTGCTGTTTTACATTTTTCAAACACGTCAATAAAATAAAAGACTATCTGTGTATATTTCATTTGCAAACTGATATCAAATGTTTCACTGACATCTTGATAAATTGCCCTCCATTTTCTCTTATATCAACAAACTTTGGTCAACATTACGGTAACCATATCCTCAGAAAGGGTACAGTTTATATATTGATAAAATTGAAAAAGTTGGCTTATACTTGGGTGTGGTTTGTTTATTTGCCCAGAAAATATACTAACCATCGTGGCATTAAGTGGTTTCCATTGTTTCCAGCTGTTCATGGAATTATAAACTCTGAAAATGATCAGCTTTCATGGCTGTACTAGTTCAGTGGGAGAGGTCAAAATTCATATATGTCATGTTGGTGAATAGCTTCAATGAGCTACTTGAAACCTGTCAGTCTGGAAAAATTTGATATTGATGTTTTGTTCAGCAAAGATATTTTTGCCCTGTACCAGTTACAGAAAAGCTTGAATACCAAGAATGGTATTGATTTTTTTTAATCTTTGAAAAGCTTCCACAATCTAGTGTTTTTCAGTAACAGTTCTTCTGTACTAGGATGGGATCTAGATGGGAAGTCCTGAAATAGAAACTTGCCTCAGCAATGAGAGGGTTGGCAGAGCCTCCAGAAAGCACAATTTTTAAGGGGCTGAGATAGCATAGTTTGTTGTAGGATTGGTCTGTTTAAACTCCTGTGAAGATCTGAGGTGTGTGGTTCTTTTCTGTTAATTTGCTGTTATTTTTTTTATGTTTCTCAGAAAGCTGTGGAATGGGACAGGTTGTGTTGTCATTGTTTTGACTTGGATTTTGAAGGACATTTTCTTGATGGCATGTTATTTGTCTCCCTTATGTTGTTCCATAGGCTACTTGAAAAAGACCCTACTTCAAAATGTCCCTTGATGTCCATGAGGTTGTAAATCCTGCTAAAAAAAATTCAAAATCCAAGGATTTACAGAAATTTTGTCTCGTTGCAAGTTTGAAGCACTGTAATGTTCAGCTCACCGTCCATACATTAGTCAACAAGTCATGAAGGACTTTGAAGATTTTGACACAGTTTGGTCTGAAGCATCCTTAGGGTAAGAGGAGCAAATTTTGGACAGGGTCCCGGCCCTCTGGAGACAGAAAGGCAGGGCCAAATAGGTGAAGAGAGTATATTTCTAAAAATCCTACTACTCTTGTAGGAATGATAGTATTTTGCCCAAATTTTGTCTGGAGCATTGTTGGGTGAAGAGAAATCACTTTTGAATAAACCATGGGTCTTGGTCCATTGGGGCCAGAGTTGTGGGGCCAGATAGGGGAAAGAGAGCGAATTCTTTAAAATCCTACTCTTCCTTTTGGAATGTTTGTCTTTTGCCAAATTTTTGTCCAAAGCATTGTTCAGTGAAGGGGAATCAGTCTTCAAGGGTTTTTCGTGTGATGCATAGCTGACTGGATTTTTGCTTGTATTGTTTACGTTCCAGATACAGGTGCCCGTGTTTACACTAAGCCGTTCTGTGATAAACAAGCATGGTGATCTTTCTAAAATGTGAACTATCATGCAAAGACTTATCAATCTAGGCTATTGCATATTCTGCCATGCTGTCTGGTAATTGCTGTGAAGATGTTATGGTTGTGATTTTTATTTAAAGGTACGAGTAATTAAACCCACAAGAAAGTTATTTTAATTGCACTTTTCAAATCTTCCTATATATGGTTACAAGTGACAGATCTATGTGATCTGTTTCAGTCACAAACACACGATGGGCAAGTATTTGTGAAAAACAGTTATGTTTTATAATCCTGAAAATATGGAGCTGGGAATTTTAGCCAACCTGGATTGTAGGAATGGGGCCCAATACGAGAAATAGCAGAAATTCTTTAAAATCCTACTCCTTCTGTAGGAATGATTTTGCCCAAATTTGGTCTGAAGTATTTGGTGCAGAGGAATCAGTTCTGTGTAAATGAAGGATACAGGCCATTTGGGGCCAAATTGGGGAAATGTGAGTTCTTAGAAATTCTTCTTTTGTACAAGGATGTTGTTCAGATTTGGTCAGAATGATTTTTTTTATGAATAGTGAATATGACTTCTGTTTGACCACAAGGCTGGGAGCCAATAGGGAAATTGTTTCAGAATATGTTTGTCATATTTGAAATTCTTTGTTAAATAGTGGAATTAGAAAGATGGGTGATGCAGGCCGCTTGGCCCTCATGTCCTTTAAGACTTTAGTATTCAAGATATTTTGGTGATTAATAAGTTTTTGTTTTCATTTCTTCATTCCAAGATGTTGTAAAATGTGCTGTATTCTAGGTTTTACCAGTATTTCCACGAGTTCCTATGGCTGGAAAAATGGGACTTGTGTAAAACTGAATATTCATGATGTAAGCGGTACTTTACTGAAAACCAAATGTAACATGTATATATTATAATTTCAGATGCAGAAAATACATGTAACCTGACAGAGGTAAGTGCATATCATCAGAAGATTTGATGTGTATAACTGTGTTTGTGTCATTTATCAGACCATTTTGAAACCGAAGCTGATGCATTTGGTGGTGTCATATTGAGAGATAATTATATGACTATTTGGATATCACACCTCGTATCAGCCCAAGAGCCCTGATGGCCGAAGGCTGATTTAGCAGTTTCTTCAAAACACTACTTTCCCTTAATGCTTCAATGGATTTCATACAAATTTTGTCTGAAACATCATTAGGCATTGAGTCCCAAAAGGGAAAGTTGGTCAGTATTTTACTTTCAAACACTGCTTTCTCTCATTGCTTGAATGGATTTAATTCAAATATTTTCTGAAACATTATAGTGGTGGGCAATTAATTTTTAAATTTAGAGAGTTGATTCAACTTAGAGGCAAGTCCCTAAAGGGAAGTTGGAAAATATTTTTCTTCAAAATACTGCTCCTTCTTAATGCGTGGGTAGATCTGGCCCAAATTTGGCTTGAGTCATTACCAGTGAGTGACAATGATATCAAACATTCATGAAGTGATCCGGAGATTGTCCTGACCAAATCTTATATTTAGGTTTGGTCCAAATCCAACGTAACTCATTTTGAACAAATAGCCTTTGACAGGGTTGAAAAACAACATAACATCTGTTTGTTTTCCTTAACAAATTAAACTCCAAATATTTTTCTCAATGGTGTGAATGAAACTGGAGAAGTAGTTCTTAATGGCACAATTTGTGACATGATAACGCAGTATGTTCAAAATTTGAATTCATCAGATTTGTTAGACCACCATCATCAAGTTCTGTGGTCTGTCTATCCATAGATTGTCAGATGATTGTTAAGACTCACATCTCTCTTGTTAGCTGACTTAGTCAGAAGGACCGATAAGCTTATGTCATGGTGCGGCGTCTGTCATCTCTCCACAGTCCATTGTCCAGCTTCAGGCATCAGTCAGCTTTTTGCTCAAAAAAATTGCTTCTAGGCATGAACAACCAAACAGATTTGGTCTGAAGCATTCTTGGGTGAGGGGGAAACAATCTTGCATAACCTTAGGCCCTATGGCAGAAGAAGTGAGGCCCAATAGGTGAAATGGAGGTAAGGGCAGAAGAAGTGAGGCCCAATAGGTGAAATGGAGGTAAGGGCAGAAGAAGTGAGGCCCAATAGGTGAAATGGAGGTAAGGGCAGAAGAAGTGAGGCCCAATAGGTGAAATGGAGTTATTTCTATAAAATCCTACTTTTCTAGTAGGAATGACTGGATTTTGCCAAAATTTAGTGTGAACCATTTTAGAGTGAAGAGGAACCAAGTCTTGGTTCTCAACCAAAAGGAAAAAATTTTCAAGTTGTTGAATATCTTACTCCTCCTTTAGGAATGAATGGATATTTTTGAATTGCTGGAATTTTAACTGAAGCATTCTTGGATGAAGATGTATCAATGTTACATCTTGGCCTGTTTGGGAGGGACCAATAAAGGAAATAGGGCAAATTCTTGCAATTCCTCCTTTTCCTGTAGGAATGATTGAAATTTGCCCAAATTTGGTCAAAAGGATTCTTGGTGAATGAGAATCAGTTCTTTATAAACAATGCATCCTGGCCCTCTGGGGCAAGAAGGGTGGGCCTCATTATGGAAATGTAAGTTCTTAAAAATCCTTCTTCCATACAAGGATAATGTCCAAGTTTGATCTGAAGCAATTTTTTTGTTTGACTACAAGGCTGGGACCCATTGGAAAATTTTGTTAAGAAAAGATTTGTCGTATTTGAAATTCTTTGTTAAATGGCTGAATATTTATAGTAGCTAGGTGAGTTATGTAGGCCTCTGGGGCATCTTGTTTGAGGAGTGTTTGATGGTTCTTTCTCAATTTGAATGTATTGATTCATCTCGGCCCATATTTGTGCCGTTTTGATTTTGGAACCAATCAGGAAAACAAAATGGTTGCCAGGCAACCATATTGGATTTGGCAGGAAAAGATTATAATCACTATTTCTGCAAAGGAGTGTCAAATTTTGTATCTTTAGAGAGCAAGAACAGGAAAAAAGAGAAGGAAATTAAAATATCTTGACGTTTAAAATACAAATAAAGGTCAAACAATATTGTTTGCCAAGATCCCCCTGAGATCTCTTATTACCTTTTTCTCCAGTTCTACCTGTGGTATTGAGCTGAAACTTGCCTGATATAATCCTGAGATTGTCGCTTTGTTATTTTTTATTGGGTCAATCCAAACTCAAATATGGCCTCCATGTCCACCACCTTGAAAATTCTGTTTTGAAATTCTTTTCAAACTCTATTTGCTTGAAATAATCCTTAGGTAGTCTGACCAAATGTTAGTTTTTGGGTCTGTGTGAAATCTTAAGAGACTATCATGTCAGCCATCTTGAGAAACACATTTAAAATTATGGTTTCTCATCTATTTTAATGTTCTCAATTTTCACCAGTGGGATTTAGTTGAAACTTGTCTGAAATGATCCAGAGATGGTCCTGATTATGTATTGTTATTTGTTAAGTTGGTGTGAAATCTTAAAAAACACATTATAGACTTTTCCCCTTGTTCTGCTGATGGTCTAAAATTTCGTGGGAATGTTGAAAAATTGAAAGGTCGAATGTTTTTGCTCTTATTAATGAAATATTCAGAATAATTTTACTGGGTAAATGATTGTTCCCACTACTACTACTGTTATCAGTGAATAATATAGCTGTCTTTATATCGTTAGGTCACCTTCATCGCTTTATTCAGAAATATTTTACTGGGTAAATGATTGTTCCCACTACTACTACTGTTATCAGTGAATAATATAGCTGTCTTTATATCGTTAGGTCACCTTCATTGCTTTATTTATAATTATTTTACTGGGTAAATGATTGTTCCCACTACTACTACTGTTATCAGTGAATAATATAGCTGTCTTTATATCGTTAGGTCACCTTCATTGCTTTATTTAGAAATATTTTACTGGGTAAATGATTGTTCCTACTACTACTACTGTTATCAGTGAATAATATAGCTGTCTTTATATCGTTAGGTCACCTTCATTGCTTTATTTAGAATAATTTTACTGGGTAAATGATTGTTCCCACTACTACTACTGTTATCAGTGAATAATATAGCTGTCTTTATATCGTTAGGTCACCTTCATTGCTTTATTTAGAATAATTTTACTGGGTAAATGATTGTTCCCACTACTACTACTGTTATCAGTGAATAATATAGCTGTCTTTATATCGTTATGTCACCTTCATTGCTTTATTTAGAATAATTTTACTGGGTAAATGATTGTTCCCACTACTACTACTGTTATCAGTGAATAATATAGCTGTCTTTATATCGTTAGGTCACCTTCATTGCTTTATTTAGAATAATTTTACTGGGTAAATGATTGTTCCCACTACTACTACTGTTATCAGTGAATAATATAGCTGTCTTTATATCGTTAGGTCACCTTCATTGCTTTATTTAGAATAATTTTACTGGGTAAATGATTGTTCCCACTACTACTACTGTTATCAGTGAATAATATAGCTGTCTTTATATCGTTAGGTCACCTTCATTGCTTTATTTAGAATAATTTTACTGGGTAAATGATTGTTCCCACTACTACTACTGTTATCAGTGAATAATATAGCTGTCTTTATATCGTTATGTCACCTTCATTGCTTTATTTAGAAATATTTTACTGGGTAAATGATTGTTCCCACTGCTACTACTGTTATCAGTGAATAATATAGCTGTCTTTATATCGTTATGTCACCTTCATTGCTTTATTTATAATTATTTTTGTCTTGTTCGAGGCCTTCTTGGCCACAGTGGTGTTATGAAGATGCTTCTGCATGGGAAATAGGCTGATTGTAGAACTTATTAAAGTAGGATTTAATTTTGATTGGTTTAAATATTTCAGAAGACTTTGTAGAATAAATGTTAAAGACAATATTTAGCAATATGATTATGTTTTATTTTGGCTAATTTACTTGTCACTTGAAATGAATGCACAACAACAGGTAAAATGAACAGCCATTTTGCTTATCATTCTTTCCTGTTTTTCATTGTTAGAAACTCAGTTACAAGCCTTTCCAACTTTTTTCCAGGACAAAAATGATGAAAGTGATGGAACAATGAAGGAGAGAGAAGGTAAATTTTCCTGATCATGTAGAAATTTAAAAAATTCTCTTCACGCAGAACTCTAATATCCAAGAATCTGTCATATTTTTTATCAAAGTAGATTATTTTCTGAGTTGTGTATTACGGGTAATTGATCATTGTGTTGTAACTTTGTTATAGATGCAGTAATCACCAGTTTGACTTTTTCCTGTCCCTCCCCTGGCCGTAAGGGATTAGGGCATTCAACTGGAAAGTATTCTCGTCATAAAAGGTCAGTACCAGATATTTTCACAAAACAGTCTCCTAAAATTCTCAAAACTGGTCTTTTATTTGATCACCAGAGACAAAGGCTCACGGCTCAATATTGCGATTGCATTTGGCGTGCATCTGTAAAGTTTTTAATATTTTGATTTCAACCAATATCATTGGAAAGTTTGCAGAAACATTTTCTGGCCAAAGATGAACTGAAACAGTGAATTATAAGGTTTCTATCCCATAGGGACATGAGGGGTTGGGGCCAAATTGCTCGAATTGACTAAAATTTCAAAAATCTTCTCAACACTGAGATATGTTAGAATCAAATGCTTTTCATGGATGGAAGTGTATAAGGTGCTCTACCTAAATTCTGAATCAATGGTTCCAGGGTCTTACATATACCCCTTGGGAGGGGATCAAGTTTACTATAGTTTATATAAGAGAAGTACATTTTCAGGCATAATTTATTTAATTTCTGTTGTAAATATTTAGAATTATTAATGTAGGATGATGACTTGTTGATAGGTACAATAAGCTCTAATTTTAAAAATCTTCTTTTCAACACCTAAATATTGTAGAATTAAATGCTCTTTGTTGTTGGAAGGGTCTTCAGGTACTTTAGCAAAATTTGGAACTCCATGCCCCAAGGGTCTCACACGTCCCCTAGGGAGAATGTAAGATTTACTAGAGTTTTGATAAGAAACTAGCATTCTGATTAGAACTTTTGTTTTCTGTTGGAAATAACTCAAAATCGTTAGTATAGGAGGACAGTTTTAATACATATATTAACATATGGTAATAGTTGTAAATGGTTTTTAATTCAGTAATTAACAGTTCATCTTTGTGAGAAATGTACAGTACTCTCTCTCTCTCTCTCTCTATCACACACACACACACACACACACACACACACACAAAAAGCCATCATCATTGATGATACTCGTGAAATCAGTGTTTTGTACAAGCTCGTCTTTCTTCATGTTATTTACTCAATGATGATATCATGACATAGGATAAGCACTTGAACTGCAATGTGACTCACTATTTCAAAAACAATCAGGTTTGACATCAAGCAACAAACATAAAGATGACAGCCATGTTTACGTGTACAATGCAGTACGGACAACAGATTAGATGTTAAAAGATTGAGAAACTATTGATCATATTTGAAATATAGCTACCTTATAATGAACATGCACTTTCTGGATTAAATATGGTTGAAAGTTATCTGTTATGGTTATGTATAACAACTAAATGACATGTAAAACACAGCAAAAATTAGGTATTAATCAACTTTTTTTTTCACATCGGAGCCTCGTTTAGAAATGGCCTATTACAAAGTGTCTGTCGATGTCAAGCTATGTTATTGATTGGACCTTTTGAATTAATAATGAGAATGAATTTAAGAATACTTTGCTAATGAATTTTGATATTTATCATAAGGTTCAAGCTTTCAGCGATTAGACTGGCACGGTGCTGCTTAGCTTTTGTTTATATAACTAATTACAATCAGCACAGTTTCTGACACTTACAAAAGCGACAGGTTAATCCCACACCAGTAACTCTTATTTTAATACCACCGATCCCTTCTCTTGGATATCAAAAACGTAATTAATGAACAGAAATAATAATTATCTAAGCAATTAATTAATTAATTATCTGCATGTGTGAGGTAGTAAATGGTTGAAGTCATGATTAAATTAATCATTGAACTCCTCAAACAAGCAAAATTGATCAGAGTTTGATTCATTTTCAGTGTAACTACGTGTCCAATGGCAGCTAAAAAAAGGAAGCAAGAGGAATCAGGAGTGGAGGCTGATGTACCTGCTGCTAAATGTATCAAAGTGGAGAAAGTTGACCCTACTGGTGAAGTGGTGGAACTGATCAAGGTCAAGGTTGAGGAGGAGGTGGAAAATGAAACAGATGATCTGGTTATGAACTCATCTAATGAGGGAGTGAAGTTGATAGTAACAAAAAAACCAGCACTAGAATCCCTTAATGAGGAACAGCAGTGTTTTAGGGAGGCAGAGAGGGCTCTACGAAGTCTCTCTGGAGAGTTAGACTCAGATGTGATCATTGAACATACAAGTGTTGAGGATGAGATTAAGGAAGAACATTCTAGTGATGGAGAGAAAGAGGAGGTTGTGGTTGGAGAAAGTTCAGAGGACATGTGTGTGATCACAAAAGTGATAACGGCTCCAAAACCTGACATTGTGGAGATTAAAGTAGAGAAAGCAGATAAACCATCAATATTTGTGTCACAATCATCAGAAAAACAGGACTTGTCTGGTGTTGTGTCGCAGTCATCCAGTGAGGAGGAGATTCTTATAAAGATTGAACAACAGTGTGCCACCATTCAGTCACAGACAGGTCAGGCCTCCACCACACAGACAGATGCCACAATCACGAAAGTGGAGATAGGATCTGATGTACAAACTGTAGCCACATCTAAAGCTATTCCTATATCTCTGATCAGTAATCTTAGCCAGATCCAGGCCTCCACGATAACAGTCACTCCCAAGGAGGAGATGGAGGACGAGGAGGAAGAAGGCCAGTTCCAAGTTGTAGCAGAATGGAGCGGGACAACGACAGGAGAAACAACTTCAACTACAAATACAACCTCTGTTGCTAGTCAAAGTGTGAAATCTGAGGAAGATGTTAAGCCTATGTTGGCACCAGATGATAGCAAAGACAAAGGTGTGTACATTTGTTTGTGTACGTAGAAGCAGTATACTTGTGTAAGCCTATTGCATATCAGCACCTGAGTTTTCTTGGGCCTGCTGATAGGTTACAAGGAGTGTTTGTGTTGGTGTCCAAGCAGTCCCCAATGCATGATTTGTACGTGGCTACTAAAGTGGGATCTGATTTTCAATAATTATTTCCTTCCCAATGTCTCCCTTGACAGTGTCTCATTTTGGCCTTTATTTAAGAGTTCACCCCTGCAAGGGTTCTGTCCCCTGATCAAAACATACCAGTCTTTAAAATGGTTGTTTCTACTTCCTGTTTAATGCTCAGCCTATAATAGTTAACAGCTGGTTTACCTGTCATCTGTATAATGCGACTTGGTGTGGTGTATAATGCGACTTGGTGTGGTGTATAATATGACTGGGTGTGGTGTATAATATGACTTGGTGTGGTGTATAATATGACTGGGTGTGGTGTATAATATGACTGGGTGTGGTGTATAATGTGACTGGGTGTGGTGTCCTGATGTGACTTGGTGTGGTGTATAATGCGACTGGGTGTGGTGTATAATGTGACTGGGTGTGGTGTATAATGTGACAGGGTGTGGTGTCCTGATGTGACTTGGTGTGGTGTATAATGTGACCGGGTGTGGTGTATAATGCGACTGGTGTGGTGTATAATGCGACTGGGTGTGGTGTATAATGCGACTGGGTGTGGTGTATAATGTGACTGGTTGTGGTGTATTTTGCGACTGGGTGTGGTGTATAATGCGACTGGTGTGGTGTATAATGCGACTGAGTGTGGTGTATAATGCGACTGGGTGTGGTGTATAATGTGACTGGTTGTGGTGTATTTTGCGACTGGGTGTGGTGTATAATGTGACTGGTTGTGGTGTCTAATGCGACTGGGTGTGGTGTATAATGCGACTGGGTTTGGTGTCCTGATGTGACTGGGTGTGGTGTATAATGCGACTGGGTGTGGTGTATAATGTGACTGGGTGTGGTGTATAATGTGACAGGGTGTGGTGTCCTGATGTGACTTGGTGTGGTGTATAATGTGACCGGGTGTGGTGTATAATGCGACTGAGTGTGGTGTATTTTGCGACTGGGTGTGGTGTATAATGCGACTGAGTTTGGTGTCCTGATGTGACTGGGTGTGGTGTATAATGTGACTGGGTGTGGTGTATAATGTGACAGGGTGTGGTGTCCTGATGTGACTTGGTGTGGTGTATAATGTGACTGGGTGTGGTGTATAATGTGACAGGGTGTGGTGTCCTGATGTGACTGGGTGTGGTGTATTATGCGACTGGGTGTGGTGTATTTTGCGACTGGGTGTGGTGTATAATGTGACTGGTTGTGGTGTATTTTGCGACTGGGTGTGGTGTATAATGTGACTGGTTGTGGTGTCTAATGCGACTGGGTGTGGTGTATAATGCGACTGGGTTTGGTGTCCTGATGTGACTGGGTGTGGTGTTTAATGCGACTGGGTGTGGTGTATAATGTGACTGGGTGTGGTGTATAATGTGACAGGGTGTGGTGTCCTGATGTGACTTGGTGTGGTGTATAATGTGACCGGGTGTGGTGTATAATGCGACTGGTGTGGTGTATTTTGCGACTGGGTGTGGTGTATAATGCGACTGAGTTTGGTGTCCTGATGTGACTGGGTGTGGTGTATAATGTGACTGGGTGTGGTGTATAATGTGACAGGGTGTGGTGTCCTGATGTGACTTGGTGTGGTGTATAATGTGACTGGGTGTGGTGTATAATGTGACAGGGTGTGGTGTCCTGATGTGACTGGGTGTGGTGTATTATGCGACTGGGTGTGGTGTATTTTGCGACTGGGTGTGGTGTATAATGTGACTGGTTGTGGTGTATTTTGCGACTGGGTGTGGTGTATAATGCGACTGGTGTGGTGTATAATGCGACTGAGTGTGGTGTATAATGCGACTGGGTGTGGTGTATAATGTGACTGGTTGTGATGTATTTTGCGACTGGGTGTGGTGTATAATGTGACTGGGTGTGGTGTCTAATGCGACTGGGTGTGGTGTATAATGCGACTGGGTTTGGTGTCCTGATGTGACTGGGTGTGGTGTATTTTGCGATTGGGTGTGGTGTATAATGTGACTGGTTGTGGTGTATTTTGCGACTGGGTGTGGTGTATAATGCGACTGGGTGTGGTGTCTAATGCGACTGGGTGTGGTGTATAATGTGACTGGGTGTGGTGTATAATGCGACTTGGTGTGGTGTCTAATGCGACTGGGTGTGGTTTATAATGCGACTGGGTATAGTGTATTTTGCGACTGGGTGTGGTGTATAATACGACTGGGTGTGGTGTATAATGCGACTTGGTGTGGTGTCTAATGCGACTGGGTGTGGTTTATAATGCGACTGGGTATAGTGTATTTTATGACTGGGTGTGGTGTATAATATGACTGGGTGTGGTGTATAATGCGACTTGGTGTGGTGTCTAATGCGACTGGGTGTGGTGTCCTGATGAGTGCCTTTGCCAGTGTACTATTGTGTGGTACCACACATCTGTTGTATGCATCCATTATCTACAACAGATTTTATTCATATCTACTCTCTAGTAGCCTAACAATACCCAGTAGTCAGATGGTCTAAAACTTCATCGTTTCTAATCTGAATGATTACAGTGAATGTACAGTATACTAAATTAATACTAAGTTAAGCTGAATTTGATTGGATTAAGTATACTAAATTAAGCTGAATTTGTTTAGATTATGTATACTAAATTAAGCTGAATTTGTTTAGATTATGTATACTAAATTAAGCTGAATTTGTTTAGATTATGTATACTAAATTAAGCTGAATTTGTTGAGATTAAGAATACTAAATTAAGCTGAATTTGATTGGATTAAGTATACTAAATTAAGCTGAATTTGTTTGGATTATGTATACTAAATTAAGCTGAATTTGTTTGGATTATGTATACTAAATTAAGCTGAATTTGTTTGGATTATGTATACTAAATTAAGCTGAATTTGATTGGATTATGTGAATGAGGGTTTTTGATGATGAATTTCCTCACAAATATACTGTAGTTTATCATTTCCTAACAACACGTGTACAGGGCTGAACAAATTCTCGTCTTACACTGGAAAATAGTAGAAGTATATGTCTAAACAGATAGGTTACTTAAATGAGACCAAGTATTTTGTGTGACATGATTCAAACTGGGTACATCTGATCATCAACATTTTGTTGATATTTTCATAGTCTTATATTATCAGAATGTGTTAGATCATTGTAATGAACAGGGAGGAAATATTTTATTTAAGATGTGAAGTGTCCGACTCCAGGATGTGATGGTTCAGGTCATGTGACTGGTCTCTACTCTCATCACAGAAGGTACGTAACTTAGGACATCCAGTTAAGCTCACATTCTCAATGGTGTTAATTCAATAAGTTGGATCAAAAGAAGATGTGTGTCAAAATCAATTTATTCAATGAAACGAATATGTATCATGATGAAATCACTTTAATTTTGTAGCTTATCAGGCTGTCCGAGGAAGAGCATGGCTCCACCTGAAGGTAAGTCTACTGTCATTTCTTCTGACAACAAAATACTTCACCAGATTGAACCTGGCTTTGCATGTTAAATCTAAAGGAAGAAATTCAATATGATGGATTAGTGAAATCTTTCTTTCAAACTGCTTACTTATCGACTGCATGTGTTTTACATTTCACGTTTCATTTGGATCAAAGTAAAAAGAAATCTTTTGCCATGTGTGTAAACTTATTTCTCTTTTTCAGTGGTTGCCTTGCATGAAAGCCTTGCCAGGTAAGTATTTACACTATGTATTAACACCTTGTAAGGTAAGTATTAACCCTATGTATCACAACCTTGTAAGGTAGGTATTAACCCTATGTATCACAACCTTGTAAGGTAGGTATTAACCCTATGTATCACAACCTTGTAAGGTAGGTATTAGCCCTATGTATCACAACCTTGTAAGGTAGGTATTAACACTATGTATCACAACCTTGTAAGGTAGGTATTTACACTATGTATCACAACCTTGTAAGGTAGGTATTAACACTATGTATCACAACCTTGTAAGGTAGGTATTAACCCTATGTATCACAACCTTGTAAGGTAGGTATTAACCCTATGTATCACAACCTTGTAAGGTAGGTATTAACCCTATGTATCACAACCTTGTAAGGTAGGTATTAGTCCTATGTATCACAACCTTGTAAGGTAGGTATTAACCCTATGTATCACAACCTTGTAAGGTAGGTATTAACCCTATGTATCACAACCTTGTAAGGTAGGTATTAGCCCTATGTATCACAACCTTGTAAGGTAGGTATTAGCCCTATGTATCACAACCTTGTAAGGTAGTATTAACACTATGTATCACAACCTTTAAGGTAGGTATTAACCCTATGTATCACAACCTTGTAAGGTAGGTATTAACCCTATGTATCACAACCTTGTAAGGTAGGTATTAACACTATGTATCACAACCTTGTAAGGTAGGTATTAACCCTATGTATCACAACCTTGTAAGGTAGGTATTAACACTATGTATCACAACCTTGTAAGGTAGGTATTAACCCTATGTATCACAACCTTGTAAGGTAGGTATTAACACTATGTATCACAACCTTGTAAGGTAACCCTATGTATATTAACACTATGTATCACAACCTTGTAAGGTAGGTATTAACCCTATGTATTACAACCTTGTAAGGTAGGTATTAACCCTATGTATCACAACCTTGTAAGGTAGGTATTAACCCTATGTATCACAACCTTGTAAGGTAGGTATTAGCCCTATGTATCACAACCTTGTAAGGTAGGTATTAACCCTATGTATCAC
This sequence comes from Ylistrum balloti, assembly GCF_031769215.1. NCBI lineage: Eukaryota > Metazoa > Mollusca > Bivalvia > Pectinida > Pectinidae > Ylistrum > Ylistrum balloti. The sequence continues at coordinate 138,734 of NW_026782582.1, forward strand.
AACCTTGTAAGGTAGGTATTAACCCTATGTATCACAACCTTGTAAGGTAGGTATTAGCCCTATGTATCACAACCTTGTAAGGTAGGTATTAACACTATGTATCACAACCTTGTAAGGTAGGTATTAACCCTATGTATCACAACCTTGTAAGGTAGGTATTAACACTATGTATCACAACCTTGTAAGGTAGGTATTAACACTATGTATCACAACCTTGTAAGGTAGGTATTAACACTATGTATCACAACCTTGTAAGGTAGGTATTAACACTATGTATCACAACCTTGTAAGGTAGGTATTAACACTATGTATCACAACCTTGTAAGGTAGGTATTAACACTATGTATCACAACCTTGTAAGGTAGGTATTAACACTATGTATCACAACCTTGTAAGGTAGGTATTAACCCTATGTATCACAACCTTGTAAGGTAGGTATTAACCCTATGTATCACAACCTTGTAAGGTAGGTATTAACACTATGTATCACAACCTTGTAAGGTAGGTATTAACCCTATGTATCACAACCTTGTAAGGTAGGTATTAACACTATGTATCACAACCTTGTAAGGTAGGTATTAACCCTATGTATCACAACCTTGTAAGGTAGGTATTAACCCTATGTATCACAACCTTGTAAGGTAGGTATTAACACTATGTATCACAACCTTGTAAGGTAGGTATTAACCCTATGTATCACAACCTTGTAAGGTAGGTATTAACACTATGTATCACAACCTTGTAAGGTAGGTATTAACCCTATGTATCACAACCTTGTAAGGTAGGTATTAACACTATGTATCACAACCTTGTAAGGTAGGTATTAACACTATGTATCACAACCTTGTAAGGTAGGTATTAACACTATGTATCACAACCTTGTAAGGTAGGTATTAGCCCTATGTATCACAACCTTGTAAGGTAGGTATTAACCCTATGTATCACAACCTTGTAAGGTAGGTATTAACCCTATGTATCACAACCTTGTAAGGTAGGTATTAACCCTATGTATTCACAACCTTGTAAGGTAGGTATTAACCCTATGTATCACAACCTTGTAAGGTAGGTATTAACCCTATGTATCACAACCTTGTAAGGTAGGTATTAACCCTATGTATCACAACCTTGTAAGGTAGGTATTAGCCCTATGTATTACAACCTTGTAAGGTAGGTATTAACGCTATGTATCACAACCTTGCCAGGTAGGTATTTACACTATGTAGCACAACCTTGTAAGGTAGGTATTAACCCTATGTAGCACAACCTTGTAAGGTAGGTATTAACACTATGTATCACAACCTTGTAAGGTAGGTATTAACACTATGTATCACAACCTTCTAAGGTAGGTATTAGCCCTATGTATCACAACCTTGTAAGGTAGGTATTAACACTATGTATCACAACCTTCTAAGGTAGGTATTAACACTATTTATCACAACCTTGTAAGGTAGGTATTAGCCCTATGTATTACAACCTTGTAAGGTAGGTATTAACCCTATGTATCACAACCTTGTAAGGTAGGTATTAACACTATGTATCACAACCTTGTAAGGTAGGTATTAACCCTATGTATCACAACCTTGTAAGGTAGGTATTAGCCCTATGTATTACAACCTTGTAAGGTAGGTATTAACCCTATGTATCACAACCTTGTAAGGTAGGTATTAACACTATGTATCACAACCTTGTAAGGAAGGTATTAACACTATGTATCACAACCTTGTAAGGTAGGTATTAGCCCTATGTATTACAACCCTGTCAAGTAGTTATAAGACTTTGATGACCTCAGTTTCAACCATACTTTTCAATCATTTGATTAAGTGATCTCTAGGTACCTGTATTTTGTGTTTTCCTCCAGCGTATTTAAGACGATTGTGTTTTGACATAAGCTCTACGACCTTTTCTTTCAAGTAGGTGTCCTACTCCAGGCTGTACCGGAAAGGGACACATAAACAGCACCAGGAGCACACACAGAAGGTAATACCACCAATTTGTGACAGAGTTATCTACCTTCTTCAACTTCTCATGAATACTTTTTTATTTACAATGAATTTGATCAATTTAACAATTATTGTGTAGATTTAATTTATACCTGAAGTCATAAGTCATGCATGGATCATGGTTGAAAGAGGGGAGGAAGGGGTATGAAGGGAGGGGGGGGGGGGGGGAGAATTAGACAACATTTTGTTCCAAAATGCTACACTTTCTTAAAGCCAGGTAGATTTCAACCAAATTTAGATTTAAACATTATCAGAGACTGGCAATGATATTAAACATGCATAAAGTGATCCTGAGATTGTTCTGACCACATCTTATGTTTTTTGCTTGTTTGATTTGAGGAAAAGAAAGAGATGATTTCTTTTTATTTTCCAGCCCAACCAAAACTTCAACATTACCACAGTAGCCATTTTGTAACATGATTGTATAGCTGTTTTTCATGAACAGAACTCACTATTTATGAGTTTCTGATATTTTTAAGGACTGTTCAAAATTTGAATTCATCAGATTTGTCCGACCACCATCAGTGAATTCTGTGGTTTGTTGATCCATATCGTTGATTGTCAGATGACCATGGCCCTGTTGTCCTTTTACCAATTACATAAAGATTGATTGTCAGATGACCATGGCCCTGTTGTCCTTTTACCAATTACATAAAGATTGATTGTCATATGACCAATTAGGGCCATGGCCCTGTTGTCCTTTTACCAATTACATAAAGATTGATTGTCATATGACCAATTAGGGCCATGGCCCTGTTGTCCTTTTACCAATTACATAAAGATTGATTGTCATATGACCAATTAGGGCCATGGCCCTGTTGTCCTTTTACCAATTACATAAAGATTGATTGTCATATGACCAATTAGGGCCATGGCCCTGTTGTCCTTTTACCAATTACATAAAGATTGATTGTCATATGACCAATTAGGGCCATGGCCCTGTTGTCCTTTTACCAATTACATAAAGATTGATTGTCAGATGACCAATTAGGGCCATGGCCCTGTTGTCCTTTTACCAATTACATAAAGATTGATTGTCATATGACCAATTAGGGCCATGGCCCTGTTGTCCTTTTACCAATTACATAAAGATTGATTGTCAGATGACCAATTAGGGCCATGGCCCTGTTGTACTTTTACCAATTACATAAAGATTGATTGTCAGATGACCAATTAGGGCCATGGCCCTGTTGTACTTTTACCAATTACATAAAGATTGATTGTCAGATGACCATTTAAGGTATGGCCCTGTTGTTCTTTTACCAATTACATAAAATACGTCATTCTAATCAGTGTATCTGTCTGAAGTGACTTGGATCGTAAAGACAGTGTCTTTTTAACAAGTTTTGTATAGAGGTGATTCCTATGAAGTTGTATCGGAAGACAAATTTCCAGCAACATGGGTAGCATGATGGTAAAGGGGCTCAGCAGTATGATGATAATCAGTGCTTTGTATGCTGTATTTTTAAATCTATCTTTATACTTCAGTTTGTCTGGATGCCCAATCGCTGCCATGGGAAAACTAGTCAGTTCCACACAGGCAAATGCTAGGAAATCGGGTGAGTACATCTTCTACATCCTATTTAATGTACCTGTACCTGATAACAATAAGAATTCTTGGGTAATTGAACATAAAGAATTATTTGTGAAGGACAGTATTTTATGTGAATTCTCAGAACAAATATTTTGTACAAACCTATTCCTTGACCTAGTAGTTTAAGGTCACCTGGTCAGAAGATGACCTTTCTCTATCACGTGTTGGCTGTCATCGTGGGCCATGCGCTGACCGCTATCCGTAAACTATTAATACTACTTGTCTTTTCCTAGTAGATTTTGCCCAAATATTGCCTGAAACCTTATGAGGAAGTGACAATGATATCAAACATTCATGAAGTGATCCCGAGATTGTCCTGACCAAATCTTATTTTTAGGTTTGATCCAAAATCCAACGTGACTCATTATGAACAAATAGTCTGAACTACTTCTCAAGTTTCATTCACACCATTGAGAAAAATATTTGGAGTTTAATTTGTTAAGGAAAAGAAAGAAATGATAAGTTGTTATTTTTCAGCCTTGTCAAAACTTGAGACAATGTGCAGAGGCACAGTAGCCATTTTGTTACCGGATTAGCAACAATTTGTCATGAACAAAACCTACCCTGAGTTTATTGATCGTTTTTAAGGATCAAAATTAAAATTTACCAGATTTGTTAGACCAACATTATCAAGTCCTATGGTCTACCTATCCATAAATTGGATAATGACTGTTGTGGGTCATGGCCTTCTTGTTATGCTTCCCATCATTGCCATGGTCATAGGGGGTATATTGTCACTGACTTGTCCATCTGTTTGTCCGTCCGTCCATCAGTCAATCCATCTTTCCATCTGTCCTCTCATGTTCAGAGCATTACTTTGTCCATAGTTATGCAAGGATCACAAAACTTGGTGTATACTTCAATCATTTTAAGATGATGTGTAGTGTAATTCAGGACCCATAATGCCTTAATTACAGAGTTATTGCCCTTTGTGTAAATTTCATCTCCAGAGGACAACTTTGAATTGCTTGCATTTAAATAAAGATAATGAAACTTAGTATATACATTGACAATGATGAGAGGAGTGCAGTGTACAAAATACAGGGCCCCCAACCGGTTCATTACAGAATTATTGCCCTTTGCTACGCGTAACTTGGCCTGCATTTAAACTGCTTTAATGAAACATTACGTATACATTCATCTTGCAAAAGCAATGTTCACTGTTCCAAAGTCAGGGCGCTGTGACTTATTAATTACATTATTGCCCTCTTGTATATTTTTTACGTCTGGTTCAAAACTTTGCTTGAATTAAAGATAATGTAACTTGGTGTGTATGATGGTCATACTAAGACGATGTTCAGTTTACCAAATTTAGGGGATGCAGTCTTGCAATTACAGAGTAAATGCCCTTTATTACAGTAAGTGCCCTTTTTTACAGTGCACCAAATGCCTGAAACCCTGTGCAACAGAATTATTGTCCTTTATTTTAATTTTGTAAACAATAAAGATGTTTTCGGGGAGCCTTCATCAGTTTCACTGGTACTCTTGTCTTAAACAGTATATGTTAATCACTTTGTCTGTGTAGACTTATGTGTGTTTTGATACCCTGATGTACAAGATGGCCAGATTCGTATTCACACCATACTATCATCCCACTACGGCCTATACCTAATCAGACCATCGGTCAAGGTCAGATATCACTGTTGACCACTTTTAGATAAAAACAGAAGTAAGAAGATTTTGTACAAGATGTTTTAGGAATGTCGTTAATAGCAGTAGGTTTTAATCTGTAAACAAATATGAGAAGATGAGGGTATATCTGTCTCTACTCACTTTGTTTTTATTTTAAAGTTTGACCAGATTGAGACTGACTTTAAGTGATTGATGTGATAAAAAAGAAGGCCTGATTTTTCTAGTCAGGTCAATTTTGAACCTAGTTAGCTTGTAGCTTAATGTTATGAATGATGCGTTATATAAAACATCTGTAATCAAAGGTTTGAAATATTTTGAAAAGGAAAAAACAATAATGTTCTTGTTTGGGCTTTGTAGATGTACTAAAACAACCAAACTTGGGTTTGTATAGGCAGATGTACTGTATGGTTCTGTCATATTCCATGCTGATGTTAAAACATTGTAAAAAAAGAAATCCAAATCACTTATTTGTAACCATACAGTATGTCACTTTTCAGAAAGTTATTTTGTGTTGATATTTTGGTTATAGAGGAATATTATACTGAGTCTATGCAGTGTGTGTATAATTTGAATTTATTCTTTAATTTGATTGTATAGTGTTATGAACTGAAAAGTATTTCCTACGATATGCCCAGGAGGCCAAAACATAATCTACAGGTATAGTACAGGAAATGAAATAGACATAGGGGTGTTTATAACCTGAAATTATGTAATCCATACCGCTTAATCTGCATAGACTCAGCTTGTTTTTATTAAAGATTAATTTTTACTTTGATATTACACCAACACAGAGCATGGCCGCCTTTGGTTTGTTTCCCCATGGCTGTTGTTGAATGGTTCTATTATTTCTAGCGGGTCCCTTTGTAGTTTGATGGTCTTGTCATTGTGATCGTTTTAGCTTGACGTAAGTTTTTTGTTTTTTTGTTTTTATCGGTGTCAGGGCTCCATCTTGTTCTGCTCCCCAAAGAAGACGACCCATCCAAGGCGGTTCTTGCCACATGCAATGAAAAAGAGCTCATCCGATTGGCTGCTCAGAAGTGCAAATTGTCAGACAAAACAATGAGTAGCTTGGCCGGACTGTCTGCCTCGGGTCGGTACCTGTACACTAACTTCGCACCTTTTGTTTTGTCTCAACTCATCCTCATTCAGGACACATGGGCAATGTCCTTATGTCTTTAAAATCTAATTCAGTCCTGTCACAAATACTGGATATTATTCAAATTCGTTGTAATTATTGAAAAGAAATAGAATTCCATGTGTGACTGATTGCAATTTCTTCAGTCCAATAACTTTCTATATATATGACAGCTGATATGTTGAGCCTGAATTAGGGATGAGCTGACACAAGTGAAGGCTCTGGCTGTGAGCTTCAGACTGTCATTGGCCAGACAAATGTGTTATTATACACTGTTTCTGTATGAGTCTGTAGCAGAACATCATCTGTCTTTGTACTCTTGGTACATCACACATCATTTCCAATTTGATTTCTTGCACACAATCAGTTTTTCTTTTTTTTTAAATCCCATGTGGCTCAATAGATAACTTATGTATGTCTGTATTTTCCAAGCTCTGGTTCCTAACACACCAAAAGAACAACAATAAGAATCCATATATAATCAGATCTTGGTCATAGTCTTCAAGGGATTAGAAGAGATGTGAAACATTTCAAACATTCATTTCATCTTTTCGGTTAGGTATATCAGTGAATTTTATTATGTTAAGTATAGCCACTCTTGATTTTCATTTATTTACGTCTGGATAAACAGACCAAAAGGTGTCGCTCCACCTGAACGGGAAATGCAGTGGAGGTTTGGGTTTGGGAGTGAGTACAAGGGAGTTAAAAAGCCATTCTTATATTATTAAAAGTGTTGAGTGCTGTTTCCTGTAAACAAAGTTTCTTTCACACAAGATTTATTTTCATCAATTTTGTGATCAAATTCTGATTAACAAGACAGAACAATAATCTGATAGTTTTGTAAAAGTGATTGATGATTGGTAATCCAGATGTAAACTAGTTGATCACAATGGGTTGTAAACATCATTAACTCAGAATTCTGAGGTCATGTGTTGGTTACCAAATATCCTAGTCATATCATATTCCATCAGTGATAACCTTTGTGTTAGTATGTTAATTGAGTTATATATTCCTAAATGCTCACTCATTTCTGAATTTTAGCGTAAGAAATTCACCAGGTTACCAAGCAATATCTTAGATGTATGTACTCCTGTTCTAAGTTTGAATCTTTTTTTCGTTACTTTGTTTTTTTTGTCTCAGTTTGATGGTTTTGATGAGTGCTCTGCATTTTTCAAGCCTCACTCTGAGGTAAAGGCCATTAATTTGTGTTGTGTTTTATTTGCATGCCATTTCAAGAAATCAGACATTTTCTTGTTCTTTTTGCATGAGAAAAACTTTCCAACTCTTTAGGAAGAAGTCTGTCCTTCTTGTAGAATGATTATCTTTCTCTCTTTTTGATATGAAAATGTCAATAATATCACCGAAGCGAAAAAACTTTTTCCAATATTCTATTGTTCGGTGGATTTTTCTGCTTAAGGCATTGAAATTGATTTCTTCACATTTTAAATAGAATTTGTTTTGAATAGTAATGTTTTTTTGTTATATAAAACAATAATTATATAACTTTGAATTTATCGATGTGAATGGTATTCAAGCCAGCTGAGTTGTTCCTATCCACTAGTATTTTGTATAGAGTCAGTTTTGCTGGGGTTTGGTTTCACTGTGTGAATAGTTAATTTGATTGTTTACACCTCTATAGAGACGGACCGAGTGCTGCGACCAATGATACTAACCAAACAGCTGGAGCTGCAGAGTATTGACTCTGTAGTGTCCACCTCCACACCGCGGGGCAATCTGGCAAAAGAATTAGAGAAGTATAACCGTCCAGAACTGCAGGGAGCACCCACAGCCCCTACAGCTGCTGTCAGTCAGGCAACAACACCGGGACCTACTACAGTGGAACAGTCCAGTCCCCCAGAACGTTCCACAACACCCCCACTTCCCCCTGCCAAACCCAAGATCATGAAACGTGACTCAGACCGTCCCAATATCCTCCGACGACCAAGTTTAAAGCCTCAGAATAAATCATCATCATCATCATCATCATCTTCATCAAGCAGTAGTGTGTCTTCTGCCAATAGCCTCTCCCGAAGTTCATCAACCACCTCACTGGAAGGGAGTGACTTCATGAACAGTGTTAGTGATCTTCTAGGCAGGAAAAAAGTGCCCTCCGGTGGGGCTCCACCGTCTTCAGTGGCATTTACCAGGTCTGTTACGACGTTGACTATTCCTAATCCCTTGATGGCGAAGTCTAAAATGCCCACCCCTGGATCTATACTCCCCTCCAAAACAACCAAAACCTCAACCAAATCCACAATCAGCTCTATTTACGTCAGTCCCACAGGACAAACCATCAACGTGCCCTCGGGGTACGTCTTACTCCCTCAATACACGAAAAAGTAGTTCCCCTGTAACCAGTGGGACGCAGATTTAAATACCCTTCTGTTGAGTTTATTGTGATAAAATACCTGTATGAATTAGATTATGCCTTGTGGCATGAACTCTCCATTGTCAAAGGGTCATTATCCTGACTGAGGCTGTACTGAATTATCTAGTGGCAGTTTCCATCTTTCTTTCAATTTCTACAAGTCAAAATATTGAGGTTATATGAGAACCTCTGTTGATGTTTTCAGTCAAAACTATTTTTTTTATGAATTCTGCTTTTTATGATTCACACTTGAAAAGAAAGACGTTTGAAATTTTCTGTTTTTGTTTGGAGGTTCCATTAGGTAGTTCCTTATAGCTAAGAACTAGGTGGTAGATCTTCTCAGCCCAATTTTCCAATAGTGGACCTGTACTTTTGTCAGGGGTCTTACTGTTGTTGGATAGGGGTGAAAAGGTCATGTAACTAGAATGAGAAAGATGTGCTCCCTGGAATGACTCTGCTTATCACATAGGTGCCCATTATGGAACTTCGGATTTCTTGAATTGTTCACAAAGATAAGATTGTGTGCCATCTGTTAGCTAAATGTACAGTGATGAACAAAATATGAACTTGCTATTTAGTATTTGGGATAAGCCAGCATATCCCTGGCTTTGTATGGAGTAACATTTATATGTATGATGCTTCATCTTTAGTTCACCTGGCCCATAGGGCCAATTGAGCGTATGGCATACTGTGGCGTACGTCGTCCGTCCATCAACGTTTCCGTTATAAACAGTAGTCTCCTCACCCTGAGGCCTGAGAGCGGGGCCAAATAGGGGTCATAGAGCAAATTTTAAAAAAATCCTTTTAGGGGAAATGGAGTGAATTCTACAAAATCCTACTTCTGTAGAAATGAAAGGATATTTCCTCAATTTAGTCTGAAATATTCTTGGTTGAAATGGAATCAGTTGTGTGAAAACAGTGGATTCCAGCCCCCTGGGTTGGGAGGGACAGGCCATATTGGGGAAATGTTAATTCTTAAAAATATTTCTTTCATACAAATATGTTGTCCAAGTTTGGTCTGAAGCAATTTTTATGTATAGTGTATTTGACTTATGTTTGACCACAAGGGAAGGACCCAAGAAGGAAATTATATCAGATATTGTTATATTTAAAATTATTTATTAAATTCCTGAATAGCTAAATTATCCAGGCGAGTGATGCAGGCCCCTTGGGCCTCTCTTACTGTAAGCATTATTTAGTCAAAAAGACCGGTGAGCTGATACCATGGCACAGAGTCAGTCGTCTGTCACTTTTTATCGAAAAATGCTAATGCTTATAAGTGACTGAACAGTTTTTGACCAGGTCTAGCTGCTTCGGCAGAAAGGGAGCCTAGGTTTAAGAGATGATAGGGACTTAAAGGAGAAATTAAACAAATCCTACTACTTCTATAGAAATGATTGGATATTGCCCAAATTTGGATTGAATCACCTTTTGGAAAAGGGGAATCAATTTTGTATGAACAGTCAATCTTAGCCTCCTAGACTGGAGGGTTGGGGCCCAGTAGGGAAATAGAGCATTCTTAAAAACTCATCCTTTAATGAATGCTCCATCGGAAGGCATACCAGAGTTCTGTCCTAATTTTTTCTCAAGTATCCTTGAGTGACAAACAGTGCTCTGCAGCTCCCTCTGTTGGGAGGGGAAGGGCTTAATAGGGGAAATTGAGAAATTTAAGCAAAGAAAAGTCAGATGAGTAATACTGGCCCAATGGGCCTTTTGTTTATAAATAGTGGATCTGACTTCTTTTTCAAAACAAAGCCAGTACCCATTAGGGAAATAAATTTTAGAAAATCTTCAATTTTCAACTTTTGTTGAATGACTGAATAGCTGAAAAAACCAAGTGAGAGATATAGGCCCCATAGACCTCTTGTTACTTATTTTTAAAGATAGAATCAAATCTATAGAAAATGGGGAAAAAAATGACAACAGACTAAATCAATTTCATGGGTTTTGTGAACAGTGCTTTTCTTTGCTGTAAGCTTTTAGTAAATCATGATTTTGAACATCCAACAGAGATATTTTCTTTTGTGAGGGAGTGGAGGAGAGGGTTGAGGGTTAGTCTAGGATAAAATTTAGGTTGGTTCTGTGAGGGAATGGAGGAGAGAGATAAGGGTCAGCTAGAATAAAATTTCGGTTGGTTCTGTGGGGGAATGGAGGAGAGAGATACGGGTTAGTCTAGAATAAAATTTTGGTTGGTTCTGTGAGGGAATGGAGGAGAGAGATACGGGTTAGTCTAGAATAAAATTTCGGTTGGTTCTGTAGGTAAGCAGAGCAGGGGGTAGGGATTACTTAAGGATAAAATTTACAAATAGGAATGATGGAAAGAAATTGCATGTGTTCAATTAAATTTTTGCTCTGGAAAACAGACATTAGGTTTATATGAAACAATTAGTGCAATGGACTAGGGACAATTATGAAGGGGTGTTGGATTAAAATATTTTAGTTTTACTGATATTTTAGGTATTATAGCAACTTTGTTATTGTTACAGCTTTTGACTTCATTACTTTGTTGATCTGTTACCAGAGCAAGTTCTCAGGATTTACCTTATACCCACTGTTATAATGATAAACATCAAAGTATTATACATTTTCAGGAAAAATGTGTCAAATGAAATGTTATATGGTTATACAAATCTATATAAGTTGTAAATAACTTGTCAGACATGCTAGCTTGCAAGTTCAAGTTCATGTCTTCAGTAATCAAATTAGCTCTATTGTTAGTAAATACCTTTGTCATCTATGAAGGAAAAAATCCAAACTAATTCTTCTTCATAAAGATCTTTCTTTTGTGGCTCTGTTAAACTTTAGGCATTTAAGTCCCTGCAAGCTGTTTTCATCAATTGTATTGGGTTTGTTTGAAAACAATTGTTCATACATGTCCGTGATTTTCATCTTGAATGTAATGTTTATCATCAAAAATCAGTCTTAATATTAACTGGAGATTGATTATGGAATTTAAACTTCACTTTAATGGAATTGTAAATTTTCCAGATATTAAAACTCCAATTTTTACTTCCAGGTGTGGGGACTTAAATGCTGACAGGTAATAATTGCTAAATTTATATACTTGATTACCGAAACCACAGCCACCTCATCCTGTCTCCTCTCGGCCATCCAATTTACAAATTGGTTTCATAGAATTTTCAAGGTTTACATGAATACTAGTATTCACGTTGATTTTATGTTTATTTTTAAATTTATTAATCAGCTGGTTTTTTACTAGGTTTTTTTAATAAGGAAGAAGTTTGGCTGGAGATAAGGGAGTGTTGGCCAGGGTTGTACTTGGTGGGACAGTCCCAGTCAGTATTGTTGTCTCACCCTTGGTAGTAGTTTTCATGCACAATATATATACAGATCAGTTGTTGACCTCTAAATGTTGTAGTACTTGTTGTAAATATTGTGAGAAAATAAAACATTGTTATCGCTCAACTGTCTTTTAGTTTGCTTTTTCAATTTTTATTTTTGTTTTATTTTCTTTTTGAGTTTTTCCTTTTTTTCCCCCTTTCTCTCTCTCTCTCTCTCTTTGTGTGCTTCCTTCCTCCACTATTATCTATTTCTTTTGTTTATATTTTGTTATCATTTTCATTGTTTCTCTTGCCTCATTTTTGTCGTTGTGTTTAACAAATTAACATGCAGTGGGTGGATCCAGAGATTTAGTCAGTGAGAGGAAGGGGTTCAACAAAATGTTTGGTGGTCAGGAACAGGAACGGTTTTGTTCCAAATGAAATGAAATTGGAGGGGAAACTTTTGAATTTTTTAATGGAAACTCTCTGGCTGAGAAATTTCTTGAAGCATAAGAATTGCCTCTGGATCCGTCACTGAGCTGTTTGAGAACATTTATAGAAAGCATACTTAATCCAGTTATAACATCATTACTGATATTACCTCATCTCCATGCTCCTTGTTGCATGATTCATCGCTGATTTCAAGTCGCCTTTCTTGCATGGCCATCTTAGATTATCAGGGGAGCCCACTTGTAGTCCAGTAGACCATGACAACGACCCTCGTTCTCAAAGTCCAGACTCGCTCAAGGCCAAGATGGAAAATAAAGAAAGCCTTCAGTGTCCCACCGTTGGATGTGACGGATCGGGACACATCACAGGGAATTACTCCTCTCACAGAAGCCTATCGGGGTGCCCATTGGCTGATAGAGCCACGGTACAAGCCAATCAGATTGAATTAAAGTAAGTTTTGAATGATAGCCATGACAGGTCTCCTAAGTGATGGGTAATTCTGTCAGTGTTCTCTTTGATCTCCTTGTCAGCTTTTTGATTGGTCGACAGCACTGACAACTGGTTTTTTGATTGGTTGACAGCACTGGTGGCCATTTATCCTGTAATCCTGCATGAAATGCAAGAATGTTGGCTGCATCATTCTCATTTCATTTTATCACCATCCATCAACTCATCATCATTATCATCATTACAATCATAACTTGTCCTAACCATGTTTTAAATTATGTCCATGTAGGAAGGTTTTGAACACGTTCAATTTTGGAAGAAGAATTGAATAGTCATGTACATTAACACTTAAAAAGATGTGTTTCTCTTGGAGATTTGTTGAGATTCAAACGGTGTTCTTGTATAGTTCTTGTACAGCTGAATGTAACATTCGTGTATAGTAGCAGTTCCTGTACAGCTGAATGTAACATTCGTGTACGGTAGCAGTTCCTGTACAGCTGAATGTAACACTCGTGTACGGTAGCAGTTCCTGTACAGCTGAATGTAACACTCGTGTACGACAGCAGTTCCTGTACAGCTGAATGTAACACTCGTGTACGGCAGCAGTTCCTGTACAGCTGAATGTAACACTCGTGTACGGCAGCAGTTCCTGTACAGCTGAATGTAACACTCGTGTACGGCAGCAGTTCCTGTACAGCTGAATGTAACATTCGTGTACGGCAGCAGTTCCTGTACAGCTGAATGTAACATTTGTGTACCGTAGCAGTTCCTGTACAGCTGAATGTAACATTTGTGTACCGTAGCAGTTCCTGTACAGCTGAATGTAACATTCGTGTACGGCAGCAGTTCCTGTACAGCTGAATGTAACATTCGTGTACGGCAGCAGTTCCTGTACAGCTGAATGTAACATTTGTGTACCGTAGCAGTTCCTGTACAGCTGAATGTAACATTTGTGTACCGTAGCAGTTCCTATACAGCTGAATGTAACATTCAAATGCTATTTTCCTTTAAACGTTCATGTGTCCTACTTTGAGGAAATCCTGTGTTCTGTTCATCCATGATGTAATAGCTTCATGTGTGTGGGATGTTCCAATACTGCAATGGAGGTTTATTCTGTCAAAGATTTTGTCTTATAAGACATTTATATTTATTTTGATACCAGCAAGTTATTAAAATCAGTAAAAGACAGTTTTGAGAATGTGAGCTATATGTATTGCAGGACTTTTTCCTTCTCCCTGTAATTTAAAGAAAATGTTTTTACTGAGAATGTATTGCGTTTTTGTGTAATTATCTTTGTTTGTCATCATATAAAATACAAATAAAAAGAAAGAAAAAGAAAAAAAATTGAAATGATTAAACAAGTGTATGTTATAAATTCATTTTATGTTTGTGGAAAGACATTTCCACAATATATGGCTGGAGAAAAAAACAATTTAATGGAGTTCAACCTGCTGTTTACGTCCAAGTTAGTCAGTGATCACATTGAAGTTAGACTGATTTGTATGCTTGTAAACAAATATCAACCTAACAGATGTCCTACTCCGGGCTGTGACGGGTCAGGCCATGTCACTGGTAACTACGCATCACACCGCAGTCTGTCTGGTTGTCCACGAGCGGCCAAGCTAAAAAAGATCCTGGGTAAAGAAGGGGACCGTAAGGAGGATGAACCCCTGAGGTAAGAAATTTTAGGAGGAGACAGCTACTTCATTGATTTAAAAGGTGTTAGTCTGATATTATACATTTAAGATTAGTGAAACCGGTTTTTTTTACCTCATAAGGGAACAGCTCTTTGTGACTAATGCATGGAAAATGCCAAATCGTCGCGTCTGTCGTCCTACAACCTTTTTGCTTAAAATAACTACTAGTCATTAACAGTTTTGTGGATTTGAACCAAATTTGGTCAGAAGCAACCCTAGGAAAAGGGAAATGTACTTTAAATGAATAGTTAGTCTAGGTCCTTAAAGGATATCTAGCAAATTCTTTAAAATCCTACTTGTGTAGGAATGACAGGATTCTGTCCAAATATGGTCTGAATCATCTATTGGTGAAAGAGAGGTCTACACCTCATTGGATGGGAAGGGGCAGAGGCCATTAGTGGAAATTCTGTGATCTTCAACTTATCAAATTCTTTAAAACCCTACTTCTTCTGTAGTGATTCAAAGATTCTTCCCAGTTTGAACCATTTCTGGTTGAAAGGACACCCCCCCCCCCTCCTTGTTTCTTAATAGGATATTATCTGAAGCTTTCTTGGATGACTTGTGTTTGACCACAAAGTCAACTTAATAGCTGAATTAGCCAGGTGAGCGATACATGCCCCATGGGGATGTTTTTGGTTTTTTTTTAAAGAAGGGCTACAAGTTTACAGAGCCTCATATATGTTTTTGTTTGTACTAAATTGTTAAAATGTGTAAGAGGAATGAAGATTAAGAAAAATGTCTTCTTGTTTAAATAACTTCATCAAAACAAATTGTTTCATTAAATTATATCTGGCTTTTTGGGCATTTTCATTCTTGTTATGTAGATGCATAGAGCACAGCACATATCAAGATCTTATTATTGACCATCTTCTTACAGTAATTGCTCTATATATGTTCCCTATATGAAAAGTGACTCATCTGTAGCTAACATGATTAATGAGAGATGAACGTGACAAGTCAGTATGTTTGGACCTGGTAATGAACCAAACATCTTGAGATAGATACCATCTCTAGCATAGGTGTAGAATTATCTTGGGTATCTAAATATTCGGAGTTTATATTGAGCAATTGCACAAGAAGTCTGAATGATGAAATGGTATCCTGGTGATGGTCTGGCTTAATCTGTACAAGACGGGTGTGGAACACTTGTATGTGTGACCTAACACTTCTAGACTGATTAGTGCTTGATATTCTAATGTAATAACAGCTGTGCAGTTATTTGAAGACTTCTGTAAGCATCTCTTACCCTGCCTCACTTTGGTGAACATCACTAATAATTGTGTGCTAATTTGAATTCAGTTGACAATGTTCCTTTAATTTACAAACAAATGAAATTTCATTTCACAGATTAAGAAAGATCTTGATGGTACTAGGAGGGATAGGGTGGGGATATTTTACACTCCATACAAGGAGTAAGACACCAAATTGTGATAATTCTCTCTTTAAAATAGTATAATAATTAGTATTATGCTAATGAGAAAACTCCTAAATCTTCAAAATATAAGATGTTGTTCACTATAGATTTCTAGCTTATTAGGATGTCTTGGCTGTTAATTTCATGCCAGCTCTGTATAGTTATAGGTTGTTGATATATTCTGTTTTAAAGTTAATTAGAATTTACAAGAAATTAATTAGAATTTACAAGAAGTGTAGAATACAGAATTTTGAATTCAGTTAAGATTGCTGTTAACAGAATCAAATACAGATTTCACCTTCCCAAACTTACAAACTTCTGAAACTTCAGGACAAAAGTTCAGGGGCCATTTTGTTTTACTTTGTTTCTCCGTGATGATCATGCATGAATGATTTTAAATAAAAAGAATTGATGTAAAATTCAGAAATATTTCTAAGCCATTTGAAATTTAAAGCTTGTAAAGCTAGTTTTTAAATTAATAATCTGACTGATACAGTTGTATTGATTACTTACAATTATAGAAAATATATATCCCTAAAGGAAGAGCCTCTTTTCACAGACTAATTTCATATTTTGTCGCATGTTTTGAATTTCCAGCTACTCACCATTAAGCCAGTGGGCATGTAGACTTATTAACACAATTTGCTTGTAGATGTCCAATTCCAGGGTGTGATGGGACAGGTCATGTGACCGGAAAGTATTTGTCTCATCGCAGGTACTTGAGTGTCAACACCTTCTATTGTCTTGTTAATGTTTAGATGTCATGTCCGATATCAGCAACTCCAGATGCACTTTTCTCAGATAAAGTCGCATGAATTTCTGTGGTACATATTTCTCTTCATGCATCTTCATTTCTGCCAAATTTCCTGGAATTTTATTCATGAATGTTGTCTTTATTGCACTTCATTTTTTAAGTCAACACTTGCACTTTTTGTGCTCTTCTTGATAGACCGAGAATTGTCACCAATATGATCATCTTTAAGCGTGTTTAGCCCAGCATCATCTGGTGGTGAACTATTGAACTATTGCCCGTCGTCCGTCCGTCCATAAACAATTTTTGTTATCGCTATTTCTTGATATAAGCTGCTGGCTAGATCTGATGCTGCCTATCAGCAATGCTGATCCTCCAAAAAAAAAAGGTGGAAACTCAGTTTTATGGGACATTGAAAGGTCTGTTCAATATATATGTACAACACAAAATAAGAAATTTTTGAAATTGAATAATCTCCCCACCCTGCCACCTCTCCAAGCCTTATGTAGTTTCTGACTCTGATTCTACTTCTTTCTGGATTTATAGGTCACCTGAGACAAAGTCTCACAGTGACTTATTGCAATCACCTTCATCTGGTGTTGTGCATCCTTAAACAATTTCACATTTTCGACTTCTTCACCAAAAAAAATCTGATTTTAATGAAATTTTGCAGAAACCCTCCCTGGTCGAAGATGAACCGAAATTATGAATTATACAGTCCCCCACAGGGGCCTGAGGGGCAGGACCAAATGGGGTCAAATTGACTTAAATGTCGAAAATCATCTTCTCATAACCCTGATATGGTGGAATCAAATACTCCTTATGAATGAAAGCATCTTAAAGTGCTTTACCAAAATTGTGAATTTCATGGCCCCAGGGTCTCATATTTCCCTGTGGGGAGGGGGTAAATTTGACTAGTTTATATAGCAAAACTAGATTTTTGAGCATAATTAGTTTAATTTCCATTGGAAATATTTCCAACTTGGTTAGAATTTTGAGTGAATGATGACTTCTTGATGAAATGCCCAAATTGACCCCGGCTGACCCCCAGGGGCTGATAAGCGGGGCCAAAAGGTGTCAAATTGACTTAGATTTCAAAAATCTTCTTCTCAACATGGAGTTTATGGTAGAATCAAATCTTCTTAACGACTAGGAGGGTCTTAGGTGCTTTGCTGAAGTAGTGAATTTCATGGCTTACTATAGTCAGTGTCACAATGTCTTTTTAATGACATTCGAAAGCTACTTACCCTTTTAACCTTTATATACAATATTGTTTATCTCTGGTCAAGTCTGCTAGGCCTCTTGTTTTTATATTGCACAATTGGATGACAACTTTTTCCTTGAAGAGAGAACTTGGTAAAAATGATCACACACTTTTCCCCTGAGATGTAGAATGAGGGAGATGTAACTGATTGGAGGTTTTAGAGGTTGACACCTGTGACCTCTATATCTTTGATCCTTGTCAATGCTCTGCTAACAGTATCTTTATTGTTGAGGAGACTGAAGGTTTATTAACATTTGATCCGATGTAGACCAGATTAAATATGGAAGTGATCAGTCGGAGATCAACATCATTGTTACTAAGCATTGTCATTTTTTATTAGTCTGTTTGATATAAAAGTCACTAAGAATTTTCACATCACAAATCTTATAATCACTGAAATATAACCTATAAGACTTCAGTACAAAAATGGAAATCAAACAGCTGGATGATGGCGGGAATCCTGTCTGAAGTAGAAGAATTAAAGCTAGAATCAGTTCAGCTTGGGATAAGTGGGTTCTTCTGAGAGAAATTGACTAGTTTTGCATGAACAAGGACTTTTCATGACACTGAACATTTCAACAGAAATTTTGATAGATTAGTTTTTTCAAGAAACAATTGAGATGATAACATAATGAATCATTTATTGGTAATTGACCAGTAGATAATGATATCTGATGTACTAGATATAATCCACATACTTTAAGTGCTTTAGCGAATATGACATTTGTAGAACACGATAGAACAGTGGACATAGTCACATGGGGTCATAAATAATACTGAATATCTCCAAAATTTCACGACGTTTAGTGAAATACTTTGTCAATTCATCATCCTAAAAAGCCCTAGTTCTGGAGAAAAATAAATAAGGTCAAGGTCTCTTGAAGGAGTATTCTGTCCAAGCTGCAAAATTTCTGGCTGTACCTTTTGAGAACTCGTTCTAATGACTTAAAACTATTATTAGCATCAAACTATTTTCCTTTGGTCAGTTTGGACATAAAATTAGTGGGAATACTCCCAGCCAAATGTCTAAATATAGCATTGGAAAAATTGGAATTGAAATGTTTACTTATAACAACGCAAACCTATTATGACGCAATTAGGGCTGTGCAAATGTTCATAAATTGATCTAGCTTGAGCTGTAAAAATATTTGCAAATTGAAAATCATGTGTTTGTTTAAATGGTAAATTAAGGTAAACATTTTCCAAAGATCGTAAGTAGATAGTTTTCTTCAAAAGCATCGTATGAAATCCTGACTTGTGTGGAATATCCCTTTAACAACGAAGGACCATGTTATTCCAAGCTTTGTGCATTAGATTGCTACTCTGTATAGTTTCCTTGTGATGTCTGTTGTTATGTTTACTATATATAACTGTTGACACATTTGGTCACTATCATGATTGTTTGATCTTTGTTGCCAGTTGCATGTGTTGCTATACCTACTTGTTGATATGTATCTGTAGTTTGATGTAAATTGTTATTGTCAAAATCTACAAAATCTTCAAATGTATGTCCACTGCTTTTTTTTTTTTAGCTCACCTGCTTCGAAAAACGGGTGAATTCATGTCATGTTGCGGCATCTGTTGTCAGTCGTCCATCTGTCATAGGTCACCTGAGACAAAGTCTGGTGGGGACCTATTGTGATCTCCTTTTATCTAATAATGTTTGGTGTCTGTTGTATATATGAAACTTTAAAGCTAACCTGATCTGAAACATTGTTGGATGAATTAATGTTTGGTCTCAGCCCCTTGGGGTTGGAGGGGCTAGGCCCAGTACGGGAAATAAAGTAAGTTATTTAAAATCTTACTCTTCATGTAGAATTGAATAGATATTTCCCAAATTTGGTTTGGAGCATTCTTTGGTGAAGAGGAATCAGTTTTGCATAGACTCAAGATCTCTGTGCTCTTGGAGGTAAGGGGTGGGCCCAATAGGGGAAAATGAGTCAATTCTTTAAAGCCCTGCTCCTTCTGTAGGAGTGAATGGATATTGCCCAAATTTGGTTTGAAGTATTCTTGAGTTGGGGGGATTCAGTTTTATATAAATGGTACATCCCCTGGAGCGGAAGGGATGTGGTCCTAGCTGATGTGGAAAAGGAAATTCTTGATAATCCTTCTTCCGTGCAAGAATATTGTCCAAGTTTGGTCTGAAGCAATTTTTATGAATAGTGAATCTGACTTCAGTTTGACCACAAGGCCAGGATGCAATAGGGAAATTGTTTTAGAAATTATTTCCATGTTTGAAATTCTTTGTTGAATGGCTGAAATAGCTAAATTAGCCAGGTGGTCGATGCAGGCCCCATGGGTCTCTTTTTACCATCACAACATCAAATTTTATGTAGAATTTGAATATACATTCAAAAGCATGTTCCCATGTTTGTGTGTAATAATGATATGAAAGTAGTGAATGTGTCTTGTAATGGTAAAACATTAGCCTGTTTATTTTTGCATATTTGTTTATATTTAAGCTATAAGTATTTAAATGATGGATTCAGCTTGATACCCTGATTTTGATTAAGTGAAATTGATATGGGGTTGTTGGCAGAAATAAATTTATTTGAAAATGTTTCCTCAAACTGCCATAGGTGTTGAGATACCTGTTCCTGAAAATCAGTATCATGATTGAGGATTCACCAATATTCTCAGCCAGTACTGTTTATCATAGTGTTTAAAATACCATATGATGGTAATGCTGTACAATTACATATTACCAAGGGACTCAAATTTTATTGAATTTAGGGAATAATAGACCTCATGGAATTTACAATTGTATGATAGTGTTAATACATTCTTTTCTTCATATGAACAGTCATCAAAGTGTATACAAAATGTAGCTAGATATTTGATAATTTAGTAGCAATCACTGTACGAAATACATTTTGTATTCTCTGTATAGCTATGTATACATACTTGAATACTGTGAAAAATTCCACAAGTCATGGACAAATGAATTCCTGGATAAAGAGTGTCCATGCTTATCATGATAATCAACAGAAACATCACCTCCACAAAAAATAAGAAAATTGAATGATATGATTCTCTCTAAGAGAAAAAGATACCGTTATGTTGTACAGCTGTGACACTATCAGATGTATTTTGTTTATCTTACAGTGCCTCTGGATGTCCTCTTGCCAATAAACACAAACTTCAGAGACAGCTCCTGGCCAGCTTGGATGGTCAGGACCCAGAACTAGCAAAGTCACTGAAAATGGATGGCGTTGTGTAAGATATTTTGTCTTAAAGATGGAATCAAAATTCACTTCAGATTATGTTTTCACTATTTCTGTTGTGGCCTATTCCATTTCAGGAAACTGTTGAATTAAAATTGTTAATAGTTCATTGTAGATTAGCACATGTGAAGAAATTTTGGTGAAGTTTTACTACTGGTTGTAGTGATATACATTGTTTAGGTTCTATCTATCTCATTTCAGGTGCCCCACTCCAGGATGTGATGGATCTGGGCATGCTAACGGCAGCTTCCTATCTCATCGCAGCCTGTCTGGCTGTCCAAGGGCCACCCAGGCCATGAAAAAAGCCAAACTTAGTCCTGCAGAGCTCACTACTCTTCATATGAAACTCCAGAATGGGGAAGGTACATATAAAATAATGCTAAGCTGGAAAGAAAGAGTGGTATATCATAAGCAGAGTGACAGCAGTGTTATGAGTGAGAGGTAGTGTGCCTTCAACTTTTCCAGTTAAACAACATCTTTTCAATAACCATTAGAACAAATGTCATGGTATTTGTTTTGTGGGTTTCTGGGATAAAGCCCAACTAAGTTTGCAAAAGGAAATGACCTTGACCCATATTTAAGTTCACAGGGGCTGAATTTGTTAAAACCTTTATACATTGACCCATATACAATTCACAGCGGCTGAATTTGTTAAAACCTTTAGATGAATTCTTCTGACTAACCAAGACGCCCATTAGCATGGCATTAGACTGATAGTTTCCTAGTATGAAGACTAAAAAGAAATGACCTTGACCCATATTTAAGTTCACAGGGGTAAAATTTGTTAAAAGCTTTAAATGACTGCTTCTGTCTAACCAAAAGACACAGAAGAATGGTATTTGGCTGATAGATTCCTAGGATGAAGTGTATTCATTGGCATCAAGCAATCTTGTTCTCCTGCTCATCTCATAGAGAAATTTCTGGATTTTTTGCTTTAAATATTATCATTTTGAACGCTAAATTTCTTATGACAGATTTAGAGGAAGATGAAGAATTTCAGCAGATGGATGAAGAAATATCAGAACTGCGGTCCTCAAATATGGCTGTTGAGTCCACAGTGATCAAATTGAGATCAGAAGTTTCAAGTCTGGAGAACCAGGTCCATCAGGAGGAGAAGGAAAATTTTGCCATTGCCCAGCAGAATGAAAATCTCAAAAACTACCTCAACACATTAAAGAAGGAAATTCTGGGGGTGTTAGCTAGTCAGAACATTCCTCACCTCAATCCAAGCTTGGTAAATGAGGACAACTTAGAGGCCTGCATCAGTCAGCTACAGAGCTTATATGCCAACCACTCAGGGGATGGTAATGTCTTCTATAACACTGTCAACATATCTGTCTCAGAAATACAGGTAGCTTAGTCTACATCAACATAGCTGTCTCAGAAATACAGGTGGCTTAGTCTACATCAACATAGCTGTCTCAGAAATACAGGTGGCTTAGTCTACATCAACATAGCTGTCTCAGAAATACAGGTGGCTTAGTCTACATCAACATTGCTGTCTCAGAAATACAGGTGGCATAGTCTACATCAACATAGCTGTCTCAGAAATACAGGTGGCTTAGTCTACATCAACATAGCTGTCTCAGAAATACATGTGGCTAAGTCTACATCAACATAGCTGTCTCAGAAATACATGTGGCTAAGTCTACATCAACATAGCTGTCTCAGAAATACATGTGGCGTAGTCTACATCAACATAGCTGTCTCAGAAATACAGGTAGCGTAGTCTACACCAACATAGATGTCTCAGAAATACAGGTGGCTTAGTCTACATCAACAAAGTTGTCTCAGAAATACAGGTGGCATAGTTTACATCAACATAGCTGTCTCAGAAATACAGGTGGCTTAGTCTGAACAACGTAATGTCTCGGAAATACAGGTGGCATAGTCTACAGTTCTGTAGCCAGCTCAGAAATACAGCTGGCTTAGTCTACAGTTCTTTAGCCAGCTCAGAAATACAGCTGGCTAAGTCTACAGTTCTGTAGCCAGCTCAGAAATACAGCTGGCTTAGTCTACAGTTCTTTAGCCAGTTCAGAAATACAGCTGGCTTAGTCTACAGTTCTGTAGCCAGCTCAGAAATACAGCTGGCTTAGTCTACAGTTCTGTAGCCAGCTCAGAAATACAGCTGGCTTAGTCTACAGTTCTGTAGCCAGCTCAGAAATACAGCTGGCTTAGTCTACAGTTCTGTAGCCAGCTCAGAAATACAGCTGGCTTAGTCTACAGTTCTGTAGCCAGCTCAGAAATACAGCTGGTTTAGTCTACAGTTCTGTAGCCAGCTCAGAAATACAGCTGGTTTAGTCTATAGTCCTGCTGTCATCTAAGTAATGTTATAGTTCTGTCAAGTTAGCGGTCACAAAATATAGCTGGCTTAGCATTATCGTTTTTGTCAGATTCCATATTTCTAGCTATTTCAACTGATACCTGCAGCACTGAGACAGGGTGTCATAGTTATCAGAGAATATTTTCTTAACCATGGTAGGGAGACTGGGATATAACTTTACAAGTTTATGAAAGAGGTAAAGAAGTATACATAAGGCCACATTGTGTGACAGAAAAATAAAGAACTGAGGCAGAAACTGTGTGACAGGAATGATGAGAATTGAGATATCACAAAGCTGTCCACAGTGATAATATATTATAAATATGTGTAAAATCATTTCCTGTCTTTACCTCATCAATAAATGTGGCTGAATCATTATTCATTTCCATGAAAATCAATTAATGAATGTCAAGTAAGCGAAAACTAAAGTTAAAAAAAGAAAATGCTTTAAGTATGAAAGATTTGTTTATTTATTAATCCATTAGTGGTGCTTCATGTCATCATCATGATTTGATGATACTTCCTGTCTCATTGCTGGCCAAGGGGACAGAACTCAATGGAACAGGTGAAAATAAAGGGAGGTAATGCATACATCTGACAAAATGTGTCAATAAAATTATATTGTTTGTGTGATGTGATTTGTCTCAACCTAGCTCTACAACTTAAGTCATCATCTTTACTGTCTCCTCACCCAATGTTTTACTGACTTCGGTATTCTGTAGCTACCAATATATTAAAGTTGTAATGACTTTCATTGCAAAACGTCAACATTCCCCCACATTACCTTTTTGGCAGAAACGAATATCTCTGACCAATATACATGACATTTCAGTTGGTTGAAATGTCTTATCCCATTTTATTAGGTCACCTGAGACAAAGTCCTTAAACTTTAAACATTTTTGACTTCTTCTCAAAAACTCCTGTACTGATTTCAGTGAAATGTTGCAGAAGCCTTCCCTCGTCACAGATCAACCAAAATAGTTACTTAGATGGTCCCAAACCCCCAGGGGCCTGAGGAGTGGGACCAAAAAGGGTCAAATTGACTTAAATTTCAAAAAGTCTTCTTCACATCACCCAGATGTGGTAGAATCAAATTATTTCATAGACTGAAACATCTTAAAGTGCTTTACCAAAAGTATGAATTAAATGGCCCCCAGGGTCTCACATTTACCTGTGGGGAGGGCGTAAAATTTACTATTGGTTGTATAGGAAAATAGATGTTTGATCATAATTTATTTAATTTCTATTGGAAATATTCATACTTAGAATTATGAGCAAAAGATGACACCTTGATGATATGGGCATATTGATCTTGGCTGATACTGAGGGGCTGATTGGCAGTCCAAAAGGGGTCAAACTTACTCAAATTTCAAACACACAGATGTAAATCAAATAAACAGAATCAAATGGATGGAAGCATCAGAAGGTAATTTTCAAAAAATTTGCATTTTATGACCCCAGGGTCAAACATTTCCACCTGGGGAGGGGGTAAAGTTTACTATAGCATTACAGCAAAATTGTGTTTTTGAGTAAAACATTGTTTGTTTTCTATTTGAAATAACTTAGTAAAGAATTATTAGTAAAGGATAACTGTTTTGTTGGTATGCATGTATTGACATGGACTCCAACCCAAATGGCTTATAACATATCATTTAAGTCTCAGTATTATCACAATTTAGTTTTCCTGACAGTGGAAAGCTACTTACTCTTTAACTTTATATTCAATATTGTTTACCTCAGGTGATGTCAAGGCCGCGAGGCCTCTTGTTGAAATAATATGTATACTCACTTATGCTTATAGCTCACCTTGTTCAAAGGACCATTGAGCTTATGCCATACTATTGATTTCAGATTGTCTGTCAACTTTGTCTGCAAATCACAGCTAGTCATGAACAATTGAATAGATTTTCACCAAATTTGGTCAGAAGCATCCTCGGAGAAGCAGAACAAATTTTGTGTAAATGAACTGGGTCTCGGCGCTCTGGTGTTGAAGGGGCAGGACCCAGTAGGATAAATAGAGCGAATGCTTTAAAATCCTACTCTTCCTTCAGAAATAGCTGGATAATGCCAAAATTTGGTCTGATGCATTCTTTGGTAATGGGGAATAATATATTGTACAAATAGTGGTTCTTGGCCCCCTGGGCGAGAAAGTATTAGTTCTAATAGGGGAAATAAAGCTGATATTTTAAAATCCTACTCCTCCAGTAGAGGTGATAGGATTTTACTCAAATTCAGTTTTGTGTAAATGGTGGGTCTTTTTGAGGATGGGACCAAACACAGGAAAAGGACAAATTCTTTAACATTTTGAAAAAATGTCTTGATTTTATCCAAATTGGTCTGAATGTAGTAAAAGGAAAATGGCAGGTCCAGGGTGGGAGAGACAAGACCCGGGTAGGGAGAGACCAGACCCGGGGTGGGAGAGACAAGACCCAAAAGGGGAAATAGTCCTTCTTTTGTGGAAATGTCTTGATTCTGTCCCAATGTGGTGAGAACATGCTCTGGTTGAAAGGAACTCTGTTTTGTATATACCAGAGTCTGACTTCCTACTCTCAAAGAGCATACCAGGTACTAGGTTTTTAAAAATCCTTCTGTACAAAGATCTTGTTGGCATTTGGTTTGAAGCATTCAGTGAATGGGGCTTAATTTTGTATAAGCAATGGATCTGACTTAAGTCTGACTACAAGACTGACTGTATATCTGAATTAGCCAGACTATCATTGCAGGCCTCATGAGCCTCTTGTTTTTTCAGTGTTAGCTCTATTTATTATTGTGCTGTGTTATTTATTACATGTTGTGGTGTTTTTTTATTTACATATCAAAGATAGCAGAACAGACTTTAATGAATTATAGTTTGCCATTAAATGTGTTTCAGTGTAGAAAGTGTATCTATACAATTCATTAAGTTTATGATTTTACACCCAAAGCAGTGGCTATATTGTCAGGGATGACATGATTTTACACCCAAAGCAGTGGCTATATTGTCAGGGATGACATGATTTTACACCCAAAGCAGTGGCTATATTGTCAGGGATGACATGATTTTACACCCAAAGCAGTGGCTATTTTGTCTGAGATGTCATTATTTAAGAAATCATGGTGACTTTGTTCATTGCTTTTCTGGTCAACCTCTTAGGAAGGGATTAACGAACATGTTGTATAATTTTAATTGGCCAAAAGTGTAGCCTTTTGACATTTACTTATCATTGACCTTGTGGTAAGCTGTGACAAAGACTATGAGGGGGACCATTATAATGACCTTGTGGTAAGCTGTGACAAAGACTATGAGGGGGACCATTATAATGACCTTGACCTTGTGGTAAGCTGTGACATAGACTATGAGGGGGACCATTATGATGACCTTGTGGCAAGCTGTGACATAGACTATGAGGGGGACCATTATATTGACCTTGACCTTGTGGTAAGCTGTGACATAGACTATGATGGGGACCATTATAATGACCTTGACCTTGTGGTAAGCTGTGACATAGACTATGATGGGGACCATTATAATGACCTTGACCTTGTGGTAAGCTGCGACATAGACTATGAGGGGGACTATTATATTGACCTTGACCTTGTGGTAAGCTGTGACATAGACTATGAGGGGGACCATTATAATGACCTTGACCTTGTGGTAAGCTGTGACATAGACTATGATGGGGACCATTATAATGACCTTGACCTTGTGGTAAGCTGTGAAATAGACTATGAGGGGGACCATTATGATGGCCTTGTGGTAAGCTGTGACATTCACTACCAGAGGGACCATTATAATGATGTTGTGGTAAGCTGTGACATTGACTAGGAGGGGGACCATAATGATGACCTTGTGGTAAGCTGTGACATTGACTAGGAGGGGGACCATTATAATGATGTTGTGGTAAGCTGTGACATAGACTAGGAGGGGGACCATTATGATGGCCTTGTGGTAAGCTGTGACATTCACTACCAGAGGGACCATTATAAAGACCTTGTGGTAAGCTGTGACATTGACTAGGAGGGGGACCATTATGATGACCTTGTGGTAAGCTGTGACATTGACTATGAGAGGGACCATTATAATGACCTTGTGGTAAGCTGTGACATAGACTATGAGGGGGACCATTATAATGACCTTGTGGTAAGCTGTGACATTGACTAGGAGGGGGACCATTATAATGACGTTGTGGTAAGCTGTGACATAGACTATGAGGGGGACCATTATAATAACCTTGTGGTAAGCCATGGTATTGAATTTGGGATTGGCCTGGATATTGCCTATTATTGTTTTTGTTGATTTATCTTGTTTAAACAATAAGTTATTTATAGTAATTTATTTTGTAAGGGTTTGTAGTCTTTCAGCTCTTTTTGCTGTATATTTTAGCCTTAAAATTTGGTATTGTATTAGTTAAGTTGCATTTGTTTTATAAGTTGTTTCATTTTCTATATTATCTACATTTTAATGTTAAATTTCTTTGTATTTCTTCACATTGTTTTATTGCATAACTCATTGATAATTTAATCTGTAATATTCCAAAAATTTTGTTAGGAACATTCCAGTGCATGTTCTGAGTTTAAATAATTTCATCTCCAATAGCTTTTATCACTTCAATATGAACAAATTCCATGACTTGGACTTGGTCCATCCTCCTCCTTTTTAAAGACCATAAGGACCCCCACTGTTATAGCTATACAATCAACACACAAAAACTACCGTTGAGATTGTCATATGTTTTCACAATACTTTCAGAATGAAAAGTGTTATAAAGTTACTATATGCATCTACAATATTTCTTTTATGAAAGTTTATTCTTCAAGAACAACTTCTTTATAAATTATTTATTGAATTCATTCAGAGGTACCATCCTCTAACACAGTATCAAGCAGTCAAGATAGAATGTGACTCTGATCTCTTTGAGGGTACAGGTCTAATTAGAGGAAATAAAATCCTGGTAATTGGATTTTAGGGAATTATTTGATTTCGCTGCATGGGCAGATATTTCAAGGATCCTTGGTCTCTATCAAACTGGAGATATAATTGTTGTATTGTTGTGTTTTAATCTGAGATGGTCACCATGTAGAAGGCTTTTTACATTCCATCTTGTAATATACGAGTAGTTCTAGAGAAGGGATATTTGCACTGTGGGCCAAGTGTTGATACAGGTCTTAAACATTCCATATTCTAGCATCTGCCATTTTGTTTTGATTTTTGAGTTTTATTTGTTGTTGCTTCGTTATAACCTTGCTAATAAAATGTTGATTTATTGATGCCTTGTAATATCCTGTATAACTTAACTGTATAATATGGTATTATATCTTTATGTAAAGAAAGATTTGCGCCATCCTTTTCCAAATAGTACATTTTACATACCTCAAAATTAAAAGTTATTTTTAGTAGGCGTGAAAAAATGTGAAAAATTCACTTAATATTTCATTATCTCACCCTCATCAAACCATTTAAATCAATGTCATTTTGTTCTGCATGAACACTTGGTTATGAGAGATGTTTTTGTATCAGAGTACATAACCAGAAAAACTGCCAATTCATGTGAACAAATTGTTGTGTTGGGTCATGTTGTGGTGCAAACTGAGGTGACCCCTTCTAGAAGCCTTACAAACTTGCCTTAAACTTTGATACTAAACACCTAGATGTTGTAGACATTCAGGGCCAAACAGTTTTCCTAATTTCCTTTAAAGCAAATCTTAGAATTATCCTTTGAGAAATTTCTTTTAAGAAAACCCAAGTCATATTAAAATAAACAGGTGCATGGTTAGTTTGCCTGTGTTATCTTTCTTTACGCAGAATCATTCAATCTGGCAGGCACCCCATATTTATATAACCAATGAGCATTCAAACTGACATAAATCCATCTGACATGTTGTATTACTGATTTTGCTGTTCCTGCATACAGCCAATTGATGATTTAATAAATTTAATGTTATTTATTCAGTAATTGACATGATTGAGATGTAAGTTATAAGTGTAAATGAGTGGAAGTGTTTCATAAACATTTACTGGAATGTAAAGTTTCTATCTACAACCAGTTGATCAATGTCTGCTGCAGTTGTCTCCCTTCGCTTTTGTTAACTTACAATGTCTCCGATATGTAAACCAGTTAAAGTGTTGTGTAAAAAATGTGCAATATTTTATATAATTGTAATAAATGCTTTACATTTTCAATTGTGTTCCACTTCATTTGATTCACTCCTGAAAAGGAAACCAACATTATACAATTATTAACATTACATCAGGTCATTATATAGATTTATCTACCTGACAAAGTGACAGAAAATCGAGGTGATTATCACTTTT
This sequence comes from Ylistrum balloti, assembly GCF_031769215.1. NCBI lineage: Eukaryota > Metazoa > Mollusca > Bivalvia > Pectinida > Pectinidae > Ylistrum > Ylistrum balloti. The sequence goes on from NW_026782582.1 coordinate 168,606, forward strand.
CAAGGATTGAAAATCTTTATATTAAACTACTGGAATATTTCAATAAAGAAGGCAAAAACTGAATGGCAGCTGAAGTTTTGATTTAAAAGCTGAAATGTGTTAAAAGGAGAGTTGTTGGAATCATCCTGTGATGGAGCCTAATCATGGACATATCTGGCTGAACACTTGAATTTATCAGGATGTTTAAAGGTAAAAGTAAATATGTAGGATGGAACAGAAGTGGCAATTGAAGTTTCATCAATAAAGTTACTTCAAACAGTTTTCTAGATATGATCCAGAAGTGCTGGACTTGGAACTCCCTTTAGGCCTCTGTGATGTGTGAGAAGAGTTTGTGGAGATACCTTAAATGATTTTGGAGGTACACAGCTGCATTGATAAAAGTCTTTGAAATCCTACTTATTTTGTAGAAGTACTTGGATTCTGGGTGAATGGAACACAATTTGGTATGATTAGTGGATCTGACTTTCAATTGATTGAATAACTGAATTTGACAAGTGAGTGATACAGGCCAAATGGTCCTCTTATTTTAACTCTTTCTGCGTTCTGCCAGGTAAGGTATTCTCCAAGTAAATATAAGTTAAACACATTCCAGATCTTTAGCAGCTGAAATAACATACTGAAAAAATAAATAAAAAGTTCTGACTGCAAGAAGTTTAATGTTTACACTGTACAACATATTTAACAATCTTTACACAGTCGTATTTATTGCATTAGGGCAATGCTGAAAAAGTCCAAATATCAACAAGAATAAGGGAACAGGGTAACCAACGACAAAGGAATTCTCATTTTCTCAGCTTATTTACACTTGGACAAGTTTTGGCTTTATCCCAATTACATTAACACGTCAAATTCATATTTCTAGAATGTGACTCGATTTTCCAAATATTCTTCAACTTAAACCGATTCAACAATAATGCATACATAAGAGAGAATTCTCTTACACCTAGAATTCTGGGGGTTTTTTTATCCAAAAATTTTAAGTTAAAGAACATTTGTAAAATAGGGCTGGACATTTGAAATGTAATTTTTGTAAACATTTAAGGCATATGTTTCTGATGACAGAAACAGATTCTGTTCACAGTAGACGTTTCCATGTGGAGAACACATACATCTAGCATTAAATAAAATTACATCAACATAGTCTTCTCTTGCCAACTAATGGTCTTAAAAAAACCACAAAGTATCTGCAAGACATAAATGCCTCCACCACCAAGGCTGTGGCCTTGTATCTCTGAAACATAACAATGTACGATGTCCAAAGTATACTAGTTCAACCAAATTCCATAAAGTAATGAGTTGCTAAGTCTTTAAATTGAATTGGTCAATGATTTTCTATATATAGTAAGCGTAACGTTGGTCTTGATCACCCACAACAAAAGGTGTCTGAAGTTTACTCATAATTAACCTTTGTGCAAAGTTTGACCAAAATCTGTCCAGCAAATGAACTTGCTAGGTGCTAACATTAAACTGAACCACGGCAGAACGGGACAGACATGGGCAATGTTATATGCCCTCCCAATTTTATGGCGGGGGCATAAAAATATGGCAGAATGAACAACTAAATCAGGGATGTAGATTTCAGATTACAATGAACCTGTCTAGTCACACCTCCTATGGAATCTTAACGAAGATAACTTGTGTCAAAAAACAGCTTTTATTCAAAGGAGAAATAGGATTATAGCTGTATGTTAGGTTTGCCATGCAATATAATCTACAAAAGTATGATTCTTTTTTTCTCACGAACAAGAACTTTCACGTTAAATAGCATGAACATATGTTGATCCTACAATTCAAATCTAAAACATACATACACTGTACCCTATGAATTTCATAATCACTTAAAGCTAGCTAAAGTATTAGTGATTGGACATAAAACCAATCTTATCTTATCCTTTAACTGCATCTGGTATGCCCAGTCAATGGTAAATTTTCCTGCAATAATTTATCATTTTGTTTTAGTTGAAACCACATTCTCATTATGAAATATAAAGACAGCACTTGCCAATAATATTCATTCTTTTGGAAATTCTGGGTAAGTCGGTTTTTTAAGGTTTAAGTTACACAGAAAATATTCAATGGAAAAATGGATTAATTACACTGAAAACCCTTTATAATTTTTTTTTCGTGGATAATCAATACTGGATTTTAAATGATTTTCCATCACTGGAAAGTATTGGTATTTATTTAATTCTACTCTCATGTATTGTAAGCCACTATAATCCCTTCCGGCCAGGTGTTTAGGTATCTCATCCATAATTACAGGTGTCATATGGTTCACCATTGCATTATGCTAAAAGAATGCAATTTTAATTGAACTCGACCAAAATGAATCTTTCACACTTAAAAATGATAGATATTGAAGATTTTATGCCACATTTCTATAACAGAATTATTCATATGAGGAGAAGCAAAATTATGGTTTCAAGAAATGAAGCATTCATCACATTGAATGAAACATGCATGTTTGTAAATGAACAATGCTATTAAAACCAAAGCTAATTGGAGACAAAAGCAATTAAAGGGTTATATAATCTAGTATACATGTTTGAAAATCTTATGCAGATACATATATTTGCATAGGTATGAAATTTTATTACATTGAAAATGAAAACATTCAGAAGAATATATATAGACAAAGAAATGCAGTATTAATAAAGAAATGCAAAAACATTTCATCTGAAGTCAATAGAAATCAAAGAAGATGACTAGGCCAGTAAAACTGACATTTATATTCATAAAAAATGTTGTATAGATGGAGAAGCATTCTGATGTCAGTTTCAAAATTTTGAAATAAGAAATTTCATCAAGAACAGGTGAATAGTATTACAGAGATTTAGGTGAACACTGCACACTATCATTGATGTTAATGGTTTACTGTATATCTTGAATGCACAACTTTTAAACTAAAACCAACGAAACATTTCAACATGTATCTTATACATGTAAAGCTATCTTCTCCACATAACCAGAGTAGGTAAGACCAGGGAAAACCCTTCAGTATTCAACCTTTGTCAAATGGGTTTATCATCGTTATAATTATCAAACAATGTTTTTTTAACATTTAGCAATGAAAACACCTAATTCATCTTCTATATACATGTATGCAATTAAGACCAGGGCCAAAACACATACCTATGACAGAAGTAGCCGGGTGCATGTCTTATTTTAGAGATTTTGAAATAGCATTTGCTGGTACTTTAACTTACAATGTAATGGATACACCGCGGGCTTATCACCTTGTATGGGTCTATTTCTGGATAAATATGGTAATGTTTGGGAAAAACCAGTCATGTCAATATAGATACAACAGATACTTGAAGAAATTAAATACAACTTTTCTGGGATATGCACATTTAAATTAACACATTGCATGAAAAATTATACTTCAGTGCTGTATACATATTACTTTAATAATTCAATATACATTTTTTTCAACAAATGGGAAAATATCACAGTCTAAAACTTTTGTTGTTTGCTTACATACATCACAAAGAAACTGTGTACTGGGTACATATACAGATAATACTACTAAATCAATGTTATCTGTGTAATATATTCCAAATTAATTCAGTAGGATCTTGCTAATATAGTGCAACATCCATGGACACATTGACATCTTGTCTCTAACTTCTCTGAAATCTAAGTACATCATTAAGTATCCTGATGTCATTGTCTACGTCACATTAGTGACCAGTGATGATAGAGACAACAGTCGTGTGTGTCCAGGCTATGTTGAAGCTTGAATTATTGATGTTCCACATCTACCACACCAAGCTGTGATATTTCAATTGCAATTCAACCATATATTGACAAACTAGCATCTCCTTCAAAAGGAAAATTTGCAGTTTATGCTATAGATGAACAACTTCCTATATAGCAAACAAGAGGCCAATGGGGCTCGTACTGCTCACCTGGCTAATTCAGTTATAAAGTCAGCCTTATGGTCCAAGTTAGAACATACAAAACTGAGTCTCTTTCATCCAAGAATGCTTCAGACCAAATGTCGACAATATGATTGAACAGAGGAAGAATTTTCAGAAATCTTGTCCCTAGGGTGGGGGTCTGATTCTGGTTTATACAAAATAGGGTTACTTTCAACCAGGGTATGTTTCTCACCAATGCAGACAGAATCAAGGCATTTCCATAAAAGAAGTTCCCTCATGGGCCCTGCCCCAGGGGATGGAAATCCACCATTATGCAAAATTGATTTCCCTTCACCCAGGAGGAGTAGGATTTTAATGAATTTGCTGTAATTGCCATATTGTGACCTGCCTCTCCTGCCCCAGGGGTCAAAGACCCACCATTTTTTTTTACAAAATTGGTCCCCCTTTATCCAAGGATGCTTCACATCAAACTGGTACAGACTTCAAGCATTCCTGCAGAAGAAGGATTTTAAAGAACTTGCTAAATTTCCCATCTTTGCCTTTGAGGAGCCAGGGGCTGTAAACCACCATTTACATAACTTGCTCCCTAAAGGATGCTTTTGACCAAATTTGGTCAAAATCCACACAGTCGTTTATGAATGAAAGCAATTTTTTTTAAAAATAAGTTGCTGGATGGCTGTAAAGTTGATGGCTGCAGTGCCATTTTAAAAGCTCACTGGTTTTTCAGACCAGGTAAACTAATGCAAATGTTACTTAATCGGCAAATCTATAGGTTAATTCATATCACATGATCATGGCACCAGTCTTCAAATAAATACAAATCTTAAAAAAACTGTCAACAGGAAATTGAATGGGGTTTCTGTAACCACAAGTACTACTGTTGATACACACAGAAGTCACCATTATTTCTCCTGGGATGTTCACATACAATAGCCAACCTACAGGTGAACTGAGATCAGTACCTGTGGCTGTATTGTGTATATATGTATAATTGTCCCAACAATCTCTGTACATGTAAATGCTTTATCAACAAGTTCTGTTCTAAACAAAACACTTTTTCTGTCTTTTCTGTCATTGTTTTGGAGTCTGAATATTTGCAGTAAAACTTACAACACTGCATGAAGATTTCAGTGTCAAGCTTAAACTGTATTATCAGAAATGTATGTATTATCTACATGACTTTGACTAGGGAGCAAGGGAGGCCACTCCAGTCAAACATTAGTCTCTGTAGTACATGAGAAAGGCCTTCAGGGCCTCAGGGAGGGGCAGTAAGTTGATTTTCTCCTTCATGTAAGTTTTAACACACTCCTTAGGAACTGTATCTATACATTTTGTGGGTTGTTTTATACTGTCCATGAAAGACTCCTCCGGACTGCCATCTGCTCTGCTACCTTGAGAAGAGGACGAGCTCATAGCCTGCATTAGAATTGTGTCCTCTCCCAGAGAGCCAATGGCTGATGCCTCTGAGAGAGAGCCAATGCCAGATGTTTCAGAGGTGTCCACACTTGTACTGGAGGAGTAGCGTTGCTTGTGCGGGGGACTGCCACTAGAACATGGAAAAGGAGGAAGAGGAAGCATGTCTGTAAAATCTAGCTCCATATCTTCTTTCTCCAAGTCCTCAAGAGAACCCTGTTCATCAATCTTATCTTGTAATGCTTCCTCCTCATTTTCCTCACTATCCTCCAAATGTCCTTCATCATTATCATTTTCACACTCAGTCTCTTTCTCCCCTTTCACTTCACCCTTTTCTTCATGTCTTGTATCTTCCTCCTCTTCCTCATTGGGTTGTCGCCTCGACATTTGGTCCAGTTGTCTCTGGACATTTAAACGCGTCCTGACTTCATTTAGCCTTGTAGCGAGTTCATGTAATGTCTGTCGTGCTGTAGCTCTCCTCCTACCGGTGGTTTCAAATTCCTCTTCTTCCTCATCCTCATCCTCCTCTTCCTCCTCTTCCTCCTCTTCTATGCTTTCCTCTATATCCTCCTCCATTCCTTGATGAGCACACCTTTGGCGATGCCTTCCCTCCTCATCTGACCCCTCTTGTTCTTTGTCTGACCCAGAGATATTCTCCTCGTCCCTACATGGTCGACTCTGATGATTACCAATACTGTCATCATCACTCTCATCGCTCCCATCAAACTGGCCCAGAATCATCATTCCCATACTCATCGGCACCATGTTAATGTGCTTCCTTCTCTGGCGTTTCACCTTCTCTTTTTTGGCAGGTCGCTTTCGGATTGCATTTAAAGATGGATGTTCTTTGTATATATTGGTACGAAGTACTCTCCGGATGCCATCCCGGCAAATACCCTGTAGGATTGGAATGTTTGCCTCCGCTGAAACATACAATGAAATCCAAACAATTATCTCTACTGCTTTTCAACCTACCATTATGCAATGTCTCCATTTTATCATTGGTCATATGTCTGTGAATCTAATTATATTAACTTATTAACCCACATTTACATTTTGAAAATTTGACAATCAAGAGGGCCGTAGCACCTGTACTGCTCACCTGGTTTAGTATGCCTATATTGATTAATCTAAAGGAAATAAAAGTTCTTAAAACAATTCCTATTTCACTTATTAGGCTCTGTCTGTCCTCATTAAGGAGTGGGGGAGAGGGAGGGGCTAGGTGTACTATTTGTACAAAACTAAGTTTTCTTCAACAAGGATGCTTCAGATCAAATCTGAATCATTCTAACAGAAGAAAGACTAAATTTGCTCCATTTCTTCCTAAAGTGTGCCACCCCTCCCCCTAAAGGAGGCCTTAACCTATCGTTCTTAAAATATTGATCCCATTCATCCAAACAAAATGGGACAGAGTCCAGGCACTTGTACATAGGAATGATTTTTTAAAAATGCCCTATTTTCATTATTGCGGCCAACATTTAAACAAAACTGATTCTTCTTTACCAAAGAATGCTTCAGATAAATTGTGGACAAAATCCAAACATCCCTACAGGAGGAGTTGTTTTTTAAAGAATTTGCTGTATTTCCTATATTGGGTCCTGTCCTTTCCCCCTAGGAAATGCTGCAACCCACCACTTATGCAAAATTAATTTCCCTTCATCTAAGTATGGATCACATCAAACTCAGACAATATCATGAAATTCCTCAAGAACAAGATAAATTTTAAACAACTTGATAGATTTTGCCTATTAGGTCCCGCCCCTCCCGCTCCATGGGGCAGATACTCATCATTTATATAGAACTGATTTCCCTTCACCTAAACATGCTTCAGACCAAATTTGGACATAATCATGTAATTCCTACAGAAAAAGAGATTTTAAAGAAATTGATACATTTTCCCTATTGAGTCCCACCCTTCAGGACCTAGGGAGGCCCAGGCCCATCATTTATACAAAACTATTCCCTCTATCCCTAAGGGTGCTTCAAACCAAATTTCGCAAATATCTGCTTAGTTGGTCATTCATAACTAGAAGTGATTTACAGGAAAAGTTGACAGATGCAGGAGGGACAGTCAATCATTTATAAACTAAAAAGATAAGACACGTTTGTTCCCTGTAAGTCTTGTAGATTACAGCTTGCATCAGTTTTGCAGATCAGGTACTTTCTTTGAACAAATATACTGAAATTTTCACTACATATAAGCCCCAATTTTACATATCTTCCAGGAATGTGGTCTAAACTTTCTGCCTCAAATCAACCAAGTTAGACCTTCATGCATGATACTTTTTCACCTGTCAATCCCACATTCTGAAATTTTCCTGCTATTTTTGTCATCATGTAAGAAATAATGATGTGAAGGGTACATAACGCCTACAAAGAACTGGGAAGCTTTAAGATGAGGATGATGTACTTACGCAGCTCTACAGTATCCTCCAACTCCTCCTTCAGAGGAAAAATCAGTGCTGCAAATGATACAGTCATAACACCCTTGTTCTCCCACGCTGTCTCCCCGGTACGACGAATCTGCAAAAGCTACAACCCAAATATTCTTTCAACCATCAACTAAAACTGATCTTTAAAATTGTTACAAATAGCAGCAGAAAAAATTAACTTTCATTTGAAATTACCAATAAAAACACCATATAATTAGAAATGATTGGCAAACAATATGACAGGCTTTTCACCCATACAATATCTTACTTATGGGCCAATCATTTCCGTAATCATGGTAGCTAACCGTTCAAGCAATTTATACAGTTGAAACTCATTGTCTTGAAATCGCTTGAGTCGAAATTCTGTTTGAGTCAAAAGAATTTTCAAGTCCGAATATTTTTCCATCTGTATCTCTGTGATTTTAGTTCGGATGACTCAAATTTCATTGAGTCGAAATTTTGGTTGAGTCAAGCGATTTTCCAGTCCCTTCAATTGTAAATCAATTTTTGTCAAAACATTGGCACATCTTCTGACAAAATTGGTCAATACATACACAGAATAGAAAGTCACCTGTACATAACACATGGCTAATTACAGCATATCAGTCTATCATACACACAACACTTGGTCTCTGTCCGTCATTCGGTAAAATATATGATCTATATGTGCTTGGTCAGTAAGGGTAGTGTACACATGAGCAGAATGAAATAACGCGAGTAAAAACGTCTTTGATTGAATTGTTTTGTTGTTTGAATGAATACGCAATTAAAGGAGAAATTAGCAAATGTTTTTGTTTATTAACTGCCATTTCAAATAACAGAATAAATTATGTTGTTTGTAATACAACGTACCATGCTATCGTAGCCCCTACTTTGTACAACCATAATCAACGCCAGGAAAATAACATTGTCAACCTTATTTGGACACTTTGAGTCCAAATTCGGAGAAGTCGAAATGTTTTCCACAATCCCTTGAATTTTGAGATAATTAGTTTCAACCTTATATTACATATCTAGACTCAACACTGTACAGCTTCAGATTATTTATTTGTGTTACCCGAAAAAGACTTTTCCACATGTGACCCCTTATTAAAACTGAAAGTTAAAATTTGACAATATTTTTTTACTAATATCAATAGCGATTGAAAGCAATATACAAATAACCAAACAGCATCATCCTGTACCTCTTAGCTACTAAGATAATAGGAACCACTTTAAAAACCAAATAAGAGGCTCATAGGGCATGTATCACGCATCTGGCTTTGTTTCCCTGAAATCCCTTCAACCAAATTAAAGGAAAATGATTTATAATCATTTCCCATTGGGCCCAACCCTTTTAACCCAAGGGGATCAGCCAAAACATTTATACAAATTTGCCTTCACCCAAGCGTGCTTCAGAATCCTTGCATTCCTACAGAAGATAGATTTTAAGATGTACCTGATCATTAATTGGCATTACAAGTATTCCCCCTACAGCCAACAGATTCTTCATGTAGTTCTCGTGTTCAGGAGGACAAGAGGCACCACAATATACCCGGTCATACAGACGACAACTGGAAGGAATCTGGAGGCAGTTCCCTTGGACAAACCTGGGCTCACAAAACTCAAAATCATCAAAAGTCTTGCACTTTAGTTTGAACTCTTCCAGTCTCTTCTGTGCATATTCGATCACATCTGTGTGGTATTCCACGCCATGGTTAATTCCATAGGGACCTTCAAACAACCACAAAGACAAATATCAACAACAGGTATTTTAAAATAAATTGATATGAATTTCATTCACTAATCTTTCTTGACCAGCCACATCTTTTTTGCATTAAACACATTACAGTAACAGGTGGCCTTTATTTTACAGGACAATGATATGACACTTGTTGATAAATACTTCAATAACTTCAATAGATGTTGGCAAACTTATATCATTTCAACAAATTTTATCAACGAAAAATGTAACACAAATTCAGTCAGTGGGATTGAACAAAAGGCAAACCCTATATAATTTCTCTCTGGGGTGACTAAAGTGAAGTAGATCATATATAAAGGGAGATAACTCATACAAAAATACACACACTTTCACACCAACATTTTCACATACAGCTATTATTAGAATATATTATATAAACTATCATCATAACACCACATAGTTATTGGCAGACATTGACTTAAAGTCCATGTTGTATAAATATATACCCAGTGTAGCATGGTATTGTGAAGCATGGGGAAATGAACCAGGGTCAAAATACCATAATGGTAAAGTGACGCCACTTTATATTTTGTTATTTTTTTATATAACAATGGTTGGGGAAACTTAGGGTTGGGCTGGGCCATGGTAAAATGAAGCATTACACTGTTTACTTACTAATTAACTTTTTCAACCATTTTTTTCTGATCACCCTTATTAACTCAAATAAACACACAAATAACAAAAAATATGTCTTGGTTGAGGAAATTTAGGGTGGGGCAGAGATGGTTCACTTCACCATTTGAATTATGTGTTTATATGAATGCATCTGGGCATTAAAATTAAAAAAAAAAATGGTGAAAAGAAAATAATAAGTAAGAAAATAGTGTAATGCTCCACTTTACCATGGCTATGGTGAAGTAAGTCCCACCATGGTGTTAAGATATAAAGGTACATGTACTTACCAAGTATATGCCTCACCATGGTGTTAAGATATAAAGGTACTTACCAAGTATAAGCCTCACCATGGTGTTAAGATATAAAGGTACTTACCAAGTATAAGCCTCACCATGGTGTTAAGATATAAAGGTACTTATCAAGTATAAGCCTCACCATGGTGTTAAGATATAAAGGTACTTACCAAGTATAAGCCTCACCATGGTGTTAAGATATAAAGGTACTTATCAAGTATAAGCCTCACCATGGTGTTAAGATATAAAGGTACTTATCAAGTATAAGCCTCACCATGGTGTTAAGATATAAAGGTACTTACCAAGTATAAGCCTCACCATGGTGTGAAGATATAAAGGTACTTACCAAGTATTAAGTCCCACCATGGTGTTAAGATATAAAGGTACTTACCAAGTATAAGTCCCACCATTGTGCTTAGATAACCTGTACCACTTCCCAAATTGAGGAAAGATTTCCCAGGTTCTAGAAGAAGGGACTCCATCACCTCGGAGTAAATACATGGAGCAGACAGGTGGAGGTGTCCATGTTTCCATGCCAGATCCTTGTAGGCATTTCCTCGCTGGTCAGGCAGATAATAGTTGGCCCGGTCCACAGCCCGGAATACTTTCTCTACCATGGAAGTTTTTATGTATTCAGCACCCACCAAGTTATCCACTAGCTCATCATTGTCTTCCCCTGTACTCACCGCTCCACCCATCACTGTTGTTGGATGTCAATTTCACAAAGTTGCAGTTCTGAAACAGCATAATTTTACCAGACTAGTTCAACAATTCATGATGAAGTCAAAGATATATGATCACACCTGTGTGATGTCAAGGAATCAATGCTACAGTAGAATAAAGAGTGACGTCATTCGTGTAACAGAGGTCTTGATTTATTGCACTACCTACATAAGGATTCAAACCTTGGACCCTGGCTTACTAGATATATAGTTTGAGCTTCAACTGATCAAACTAAAGAAATCCAGTAGTATATTGTGGTTAGTCTTTAGCAAAGACTACTTTTGTTCCACAGCAACAAAGATCACAATATGCAATTCAAGGCCAATGATGTATATTACAACAGTAAAGGTCAACAGTTCATGATTACAACAAAGAAGGTCAAGGGTTCATAGATTACAACAGTAAATGTTAACAGTTCATAAATTACAACAACGAAGGTCAAGGGTTCATGGTTCATAGATTACAACAATGATGGTCAAGGTTTCATAGATTACAACAGCATCAGTTTTCATAGATCCCAAAAATTTGTAGGTCAACAGTTCACAGATAGCAACAGTAAAGGTCAAAGGTGCATATGTTACAACAGTAAAGACCAAGGGTTCTTATATTACAATAGTAAAGGTCAAAGGTGCATGTATTACAACAGTGTAAGTTTTAATAGATCACAAAAGTTTGTAGTCAAAGTTTCACAGATTATAACAGTTTAGGATATATAGTCTGATGCTCCATCTGGTCATCCTGACATTTCCAGACCTAAAAAAAAAATTACAACAAAGGTTGTTGATGATGGTCAAAACACAATGGCTATAGGTTATCCTCACCCTTTGAGTCAGGTGACCTAAAAAAATAAATATTACAACAAAGGTTGTTGATGATGGTCAAAACACAATGGCTATAGGTTATCCTCACCCTTCGAGTCAGGTGACCTAAAAAAATAAATATTACAACAAAGGTTGTTGATGATGGTCAAAACACAATGGCTATTGGTTATCCTCACCCTTTGAGTAAGGTGACCTAAAACAAAAAGAGATGGTAACAAAGATATGTCTTATGTGATCAAATGTTCACAGATTACGATGTACATGGATCTAACAGGTTCAATGATTACTATACAAGGATTCAAAGGTTCACAAATCACAATATGACAGTCAAACATTCAAAGACCACACTAGGTGGTAAAGGGATCAAAGATCACAATGTTTGATCCATGTGTTAACAGAGCATAATGAATGGGGTCAATGGTTCACAAATTACGAATGTGTGCCATGGGTTTCAAAGGTATATATGTACAGATTTCAATTTTCGGTCAAATGTTCGCAGATGAAAATAATGCAATACGGGGGCAAATTAGGTATGCCTATGATTTCGTTGACTTAAAGAAAGAAATAGCAGCATCACTACTGTGAAGCAAGTTTCCAAATCAACTGCCCGATACTTCGTTGTAGGTTATATCATGTGCCTGTTGAGTTACTAACTGATGCAGTGAAATTGAAAGTGATAGATCAGACATAGATCCAGGATTTCAGGTTCAAGGGAGCACAATTTTCTTTTTAACTGAAAAATCCCCCTGCTCCCCCATCCTTTTTATCGGAGTTTGTCTTTTATGTTTTTCTACATGCAAAGAAGTGAAGTCCCATATATGGGGGAGAATGACAGAGATATTTGACTGAGGCAATGCATGAAGCAAATTGGGGGTTCAGGGTGCAAGGGGAACCCTCAGCAAGGGGGAAATCCCCAAAAAGCTGAAAAAGATATCAGGCTGGTTTTGCAAATGACTTGTTTTATGAAAATAAATCCAGCAGCATACTTTGCTTAAAGGTAGCTACATATATGTGACTGGAGTCCCATTGTTCGCCTATGATATCCTTCCAAAGCTCTTACAGCTTTTTATATGCTGCAGTTCTCAAGAAATAGCAATAACAAACTTTCATAATTAAAATACGAGATGGTTGCCTGATAGCCATTTTGTGTTTTTTTATCATACTGAAAATCAAATGGGCACAACTAGGGACAAAGTGGAACCATCATATGAAATTTAAGAAAGATCCATCAAGTACTTCTCAAGAAATAGTGATAACAAACTTTCAAAATCAAAATTCAAGATGGCCACCTTTCGGCCATTTTGTTTTTCTGATCATTGTCAAAATTACATGGACACAACTGGAGACCTAGAGAAATCTTCATATGCAATTTGAGAATGATCCATCAAGAACTTCTCAAGAAATAGCAATAACAAAAATTGTTTACTAACTGATGACGGACCACAGACCATCATCAGATGGTGGGCTAAAAAGTGTACAAAAGAATATTTGCATTTTGGATGTGGAAAAATTATCTATCAAACTGCATATCTGATGCTTCCTTATCCATGTTTATAATTTTGAAACTAATTGTAAAGGTAACATGCGGTTGCTATTTTAAAATTTAAAATTAATTAAAAAAATAGCTAAAGGGACAGTGTTGCATAGGAATGATATGATAACCCTCCCTTCAGGTCCATTCTTATTCACCTGAAAGAATGAGAACTAATGACCATCTTTGGGTAGTTAAAAAAGTAACAAATTGTCAGAGTCTGCTTCGGGGCATAGAAGCCTTGATTCTTTAAGAATACTAACATATAATGTCCCCAGTTTGTATTTGATTGAATAGCAGTGGACCTTTAAGCATATGGTCTGACGAAAATTCAATTTTCATTCTCACAAAACTTGATCACTTGGCTAATTTTAGGGGGAGGTGAACGCTGGGTGCATCCCCCTCTGGATCTGCCATGCAGTGAAGAGGTATGTTAACATATATCATACAAGTTCAATGACAGAGGATCAGGATAGCTCAGTTGGTTGAGCATGGGCCTATGTATATATAATCCAAGGGAAATTCCTGGGTATATTTTGACACATATTATGATTCCTATTACAGTATTAATGGTGCAAAGAACTCTAATATAAGCAAATTATTTTGTCATGGATGCTACTATATTGACAGACTTATAGACCTGACATCTATCTGCCTAGCTAGTGAAAATACTGCATCAACAAATTTGCCTGCTAACCCAATGATCTTCGCAGTGCTAGACTAAGACCAATATACTTCTACTGGGAACTCAAAAAATCCTATAAATACGGTTCAAAATGTACGGTTTGCAAGTTGTTCTAATTTGTCATACAGACTGCTATTCAGTTTCTTTCTAATATTATGACATAAGTGGCAATAAAAAACCGCGAACGACATGTTGGGGAAAAGCCCCGTTCCCATGAAACTGATTTAGAAAACCTTTCATATCCTTCATGGCCAAACGTAATGAATAATATAAACAAACGGTCACGTGATCAATGTATAGCCATTATTACTCAGTTCTTTCTTTTGCAAGTTTGATAAATGATTTATCATTGATTAAAACACCCATCCATATCCGCATCCATATTATTTAAAATAGCACAATTCAATGCTTCAATGTTCGAGTTAGCTTCGTTTCTTAGCCGTGAACAAAAGACGACCATCAGCTGTTACTGACAGATTGCACGGTCTCATTTCTACTTGAATCTGCACCGTTCGATTTACATCAGCTCGCATGACACTGCATTGTTCACATAACTTTTCTCGGTTTGTAGTTAAGTAGACATATCTAGCAATATGTACTAAGTTGCGAATCTTACCAGATATATCCAAAAGCAAAGAATCCGTGCAAAAGTTCGGAGATACGTAGTGAAAAACCAAAACAACAACAGTGAATGACGTCAGTCTTCACGCACACGCATCATGAACGTTGTACAAAAACATTACACAAGAAAATTTAGCTATTGTCATAATGATACTGCTATTTCTTAAAAAGTGTCTTAGAGATTAAGGTAAATTTGATATGTTTATTTTGTAATAAAATTCAAGAAACGTTGCTCAGTGACAGCAGTGATATAATTTGCGTTGATATCAAGATAAATCGAAAGTACTTCCGAATGGTGACGGAACAGCCAACCATTTTCGAATGCTGTGCCATTAACCTCCCACCACAAAATACGTGTAATGGCGATGAGCTATTGAAAAGATAGGTAAGTTGAACATTTTTTGCGATTTTCATTGTAACTGTGACATATACGGATAAAATATAAATAGCAACCACACGAAATCAAATTGTTTTACACTTCTTGACCATCGTTTATTACGTGCATCATTCATTTTAATCTGTTTTTCTATGTCAAATATGTATATTGACCAAGTTTTCGTTTTTGCTTGCGTTTCCTTCGGCGAAAATAGTAACATTGTGTTGCTCAAAACGCAGTTAATAATTTCACCAATCCGAAAACAAATTGTCTGTATATTGATCTGTGGAAACCGAGTAAATTTGCATGATTTAGTGATCACAATAATTTTATCTTGTTTTTCTAAATGAACTTTTTAAGTACTTTTTGGTTTATTTCTATTTCTTGAACCTTCATAATTTACTCGCCAAAACGAGGCCGCACTCACGCGTTCTCGGTTTCGGGAAATAAAAATATAAGAAAACAGGAAAAGTGTATGTAATTAAAAGAATAAATTAGTGGATAATAAGAGACATTATTCATTCTGATATTATGCAACAAGTTGGAGTTATGATATTTGTGGCGGTGGTTGAAATTGGTTTGTTAACAGCCTTTCTCTTCGGGCCGCCATTTCTGTAATGTAAAAGGTCATCGGCTTTTTTTCGGGTTCCTTGTTCAATGTTTACATACGGTTTAAAATTATATTTGCTTCTGTCAGTTTCCGAAACAAGAGTCTTTCGATATTAAAACATGTATTTTAGCATTCTGACGTGCTACTTTATTTTTAACGTATTTAATAAATTAATTTTTTTATTTGTTTTAATGGCTGTCAAGCTTATCGTGTCTCCTAAACAGGATACGCATCATGTGACATACCGTAAAAAACTGTCGGACAGGTCATAAGTATTTTATATAGGATGTAAATGTCGTATCCGTTCTTTTGCGAAAGCAAATAGTAAATTGATTTAATATTTGCTGTTTATATGAAAGTCATTCCAGTGGTACTATGGTAATATTGATTTCCATGACAAGATTATAAATGATTAATTTCCAGTGTGAAATGATCTTGGCAAATGTTTAAAAATAACAAAATAGTAATGATAAAAATTATAATAATAATAATCTTAAAACAAGAATATATTTTTGAAAAATTGGATGTCATGCATTTTCTGCATTTTAATTTTGCATAGATAGCATATAAAGGCTAAGGTTTCATTTTAAAAAAAGAAGAAGAGAGAAAATGAATTGAATTAAATGCAAAAAAGTATTTAAATTTCAAAAACCAGTAAATGATAATTCAGGGAAACAACATGTCAATTAGGATGGATTTTTCCAGAGAGATAGTGAAGATCTTTGCTGATTTTTTTTTATCCAACCTTAATCAAAACATATGAAAAAAGAAACAGGAAGGATGCTTCCACATAGTAATAAATGTTCTATCAAAAGATGGAGCAAAACTTTACATTATGCCTTATTAGATTATACTGTTGGAAATCTATCCTCTTTGTGTTTATTTAAAAACAATGGACATTACACCATGCACATGCATCCTCACATGCTAGATATTATTAATTATAATAGCATAAATAATTATATTGTCCATGTTGCCTTATTATTAGAAGGGCTACCAAGTTTGTTCATCTCAATGACCCTGATCCACTTTCAAGGTGATAGGGGTCAAGTTTGTAAAAAAAAACTTTAAACAAGTTCTTTTCAAAAGTCAAAATAAAGTTTGGAGAGTTCAGATTTGTTAATATCTTTTAAACAACTTCTTCTTGATAACCAAAAGGCCAAGGGTGCTGATATTGGTCCTGCAGCATCCTTTGCAAGTTGATCATGATCAATCATTTCAATAAATATGGTAGCTCTTCATCCAATAACCTTAAACAACTGCTATCAATAGCCTGGACGTTTTTCATCATTACAGAAGTTATTTGAATAATTTAACATGCTTGACCCATGATCTTGAAAGTGGGCCAAGATTATTAATTTGGACTTTGAAACTTTGAAGCCCTTCATCCCAGTATGTCACAGGACCAACATCAGCACCCTTGGCCTTTTGGTTATCAAGAAGAAGTTGTTTAAAAGATATTAACACATCTGAACTCTCCAAACCTTGAAAATGGGTCTTGATCATTTACTTCAACAAACTTGGTAGTCCTTCATATTTCCCATCTTGCTAGAGGACTAACATAAACACAATAGGCCTTTCACTTATTGAGAAGTTGTTTGAAGATTTTTAATACATTTGACCTCTGTGACCTTGAAAAAGGGTCAAGGTCAATTATATGAATGAATATGGTAGCCCTTCACCCAATTATACTATAGAACAAATTTCATTTGCTTTGTGTGCTCAGTTATTAACATTAAGTTATTTGGAGATTGTAACATGTATAACCTCTTTGAAAGAGGATCAAAGTAATTCGTTTTGACACACTTGGTAGTCCTTCCTCCCACTATGCTTCAGTACCATCTCAGCACCCTTGGCCTTGATTAATACAAAGAAGTCATTTAAAGATTTTAACACATTTATTGCCCTCTGAAATTGTAAATTGGTTGAGTTCATTCACTTGAACAGATATAGGGGTTTAGGATTGTTATCTACCCAGTCATAGGGGTTTAGGATTGCAAAGTCATTGGGATAATATATGTTAAACACTTCTAATTTATTTCAACAAGCATTAGTTCCTAGTGGGTCATGATATATGGTCTCTAGCTTGCTAGAATGAAAAGCTACCAAAATTGTTCAAATCAGTGACTTTGAACCACTCTTCTCTTGATTATGGAGCTGGATTTAGGAAGTTTTTTTAGTAGCATGCTTGAGGAATAAGATTTCAGACTTGCAGAGATTGATGACTTTATGAACCTTAGAAGTCTTCTGTGTAAGCTGTAGAATAGGTGAATGATTCCAACCGTAGACTAAAAAATTCTGAATCTGGACTGTTTACTTGTACTATTATTGCTTTTTCTTATACATCCTTGATGAAGGATGACTCTTATAGCCGAAGGGCCTCTTCTTCAACATACTTAAGATCATGATTAATTTCACAAAAGTTGACCAATGCATGCATCTAAAATTTTCAAGTGTTTCATGCCAGGTTTATACACATATATATATTGTGATGTTTTTTTTTTTTTCAAAATGATATATAAAAATTTCTCTTGTTATATAAAATCATAAAGTAGTATATTAGATCTAGTACAATTACTATTTGATGTGTTAGTGCAGATTTAAATTTCTACTAACAATTATATTTCACAAAACCAGATTATTTTTTTTTCTCTTGTTCAGTCATCAGATGAAAAGCAATGTCTACACCACAGCCTCCAAATGAGCAAAGCCCACCACCAGCCAAAAAGGCAAAGACTGATGGTTTGGAGACAACTAAACCGCTTGCTCAGCTTCCTGTAGTTACCATGACGACCCCTTCCATTCCATTAATGACAGCTACTCCTGTGACCGTAATCCCATCGTCTTCAGCTAATTTTCCCAGTGCATTAAGTCTCACAATATCAAACGGTAGGTTTATTTTTCATTTCTTGATTAGATGTATTAATAATTCAGCTATATGCAAAATTAGAATTTTCAGTCTAACTATTGATGTGTATACAGTGTATAATTATTTCATTCATGTGTACATGTAGATGTACACACAAGGCAGAGACTAAAAATGTTAGTCCAGCAACCTAGACTGGAGACCTGTATTGATTTATTCTCATGGTGATTACATGGCAGCTCTGCTTTCCATCTGCCATAGCACTAAATTTACATGAAGATGTTGTGATCAGTAACTCAGCCTTATTGTTGTGAAAATCTGCTCCTAAAAGCATCAAAACAAACTTGGAATATTTTGTTATTTTCCTCTCTGAAATCTGTTTGAAGGCTAGAGCTGCAGTAGTTTTATGGAGAAAAAAACCCTGGTATGTTTTGATGGCAGTATTGTACAGAAATGTTTCGTTGAAATGAATCCTAGAGCATGCATATTGTTGATTCTTTAAATGATAATTTAGGGAAATGTCATTTTGCTCAGACCTCATTTTATATGTTATATTACCTCTAATACAGCTTGAATATATCACCTTGTAATAATAATGTGAATATTGACAACCTTCTTACTCATTTACATTGTAGTTTTCCATTAAGTGTAAACAAGTGCTGGACATAATATAGCTTGTTAAAAGACAAGTGAGCTTATGGCATACTGCAGCATCTGTCTGTATAAATGGTTAGTCTCTACCTGCTGCATAGGGAGGGGCAGACCCAATTAAGGAAAATAGAACAAATTCTTCGAAATCCTACTACTCCTGTAGGAATACCTGGATTTTGCCCAAATTTTGTCTTTAGCATTTTTGGGTGATAGGGAATCAATTATATGTAAACATTGGGTCTTCGCCTCATAGGGCAGGAGGGGCAAGGCCTAATAGGGGAAATAAAGCAAATTTTTAGTCTAGCAAATCGCTCTGCGTCCATGATCTGTCATCCGTCTGCTCACAATTTTTGTTATCACTATTTCTTGAGAAGTACTGGATTGCATATGTAGGTTCCCCTTGGTCCTTAGTTGTGCCTGTTTGATTTTGGGACAGATAAAATAACCAAATTGGAAGACAGGCAGCCATTTTGGATTTTTTCAATTAAGTTTGTTATTGCTATTTCTGTAAACTAAGCTATCAAACTCTTTTAAATTTCATATGTAGGTTCCCATTGGTCCTTAGTTGTGCCCATTTGATTTTGGGTCTGATCATAAACATGATATGGCTGACAGGTGGCCATCTTGGATTTTGACTTTGCAAGTTTGTTATTCTTATTTCTTGAAAACTACTTTATAGATCTTTCTCAAATTTCATATATCGGTTCCTTTTGGTCCCTAGTTGTGCCCATCTAATTATGGGACTGATGAGAAATACAAAATGGCCAACAGGTGGCTATCTTCGGTTTTGCTTTCAAAAGTTTGTTTTATCGCTATTCTTGAGAAGTACTGGATGGATCTTTCTCAAATTTCTATGCCATGCCTGTTTGATTTTGCTACTTAGCAGAAAAAAAACCAAAATGGCCCACAAGTGGCCATCTTGGATTTTGATGTCTAAAGTTTATAATCACTGTTTCTTGAGAACTACTCTATAGATCTTTCTCAAATTTCTTGTATATGTTCCTTTAGGTCTCTCCTTGTACCTGTGTGAGTTTGGGACTGATCAGAAAACCAAAATGGCTGACAGGTAGTCATCTTGGATTTTGCCTAGTAAAGTTTGTTATTGCTTATTCTTAAGAACTACTGAATGGATGTCCTTAAATTGATACATATGTTCCCTTTGGTCTCTCCTTCAGCTGGTTTAATTTTGGGACTGATTAGAAGAAACAAAATGGCTTCGATTTGACCATTTTGGATTCTGCAAAGGAAAGTTCAAAATTTTGTCAACTTTTGACAACTTAAACCATAAAGACTGGCCGAATTAAGGTATTTATATTGGAGGCAAAATTTGGCGTCATGAAATTTATGTTACGTGGGTCCTTTTCAATATATCACCAAATCTTGTTTGTTGAATGAAATATTTATAAAATCAATTGAAAGTTCTTCAAACAAGGCTATAACTACCAAAACATTTTGTAACATTATGAAATATTTACATCACAGTTTCTATTTTACGTTTCATTTGGAATGGACACCATGCCATTTTTTGTTAGTCGAGAGGTGTTTTCACATATCTGTTTTGTTCAGTGTTATTAAGACAAGGTGAATGGATTAAGATTGGAATAAGAATGGAAGAGATCAAGGAAATGCATTTACTTTTCAGAAATGTACATTAATTTATGTTTAAAACATTTTGAAAAATTTGCACCTTGACCTTACTTTTTGTGTCATAAATGTTTTTCATCCACAGATATACTAGGAATGACATTAAATTGTGTATTATTTCCACTATGTGATTGTGTATATCCTCACAAAAGTGGTTTATGTCCCCAGCACTGTGAATGTAACGAAAAACTTCTGAACATGTTTTAAAGAAATTAAATCATTTGGTGCTTGTGTAAATTGTGTTTTAATGTTACATCCCAGACATTGAAACTACAAGGGATTTATTTCTTTTACGAGTAGATTGGTATATGTTTTAAGACATGTTTGACGTGCATATCACAGGTCATTTACGGCTGTTTAACACACATCTGCACTATCGGACTACAATGCCAAAGATGACCTATATACTGGTGGAGTGGCGATGATATAAGCCCAGTGTTATGTCCCAGATATTAGACAACTACATAAGCCAATTGAAAATGTTTGAAATGACAGAATTTATTGGGAACAAATCGGAAATTACAAGTCTTTGAATATCTTACAACAAAATGGCTTTGAAGATTGACCACCGACAAAATATAGTGCAGTAATTTTACAATTTTAACCAAGGTTTGCTGGATTGATTGATGCCGTTTAGTGTCCATCGTTTCGTCGCGATGAAATACTTTCAAATATGACCAAAATGTAAGATTCCTAGCTTCATATAAGATAAGAAATTTCAGGATATACATGAAAGACTGGTGTACATTTAACAAATAGTGGATAAGAGGCATGTTACATATTATATTTGCTAGTTGTTCCTTGGATGCACAGAACATTTCATGTCTTCATTATGTCTTTATATTCTGTAATAGATTTAATATTTTGATGATGAAATGAGCACAGACTCTCTGTTAAACAATTTTGCATGCTATTGCATTTAACATAAAATCTCCTAGTGTATGAGAGGTATATCCGTGTAACAGAATATGTCTGGGATGTAATATAGACTCGGATCCTAAACCGAATGTAATGCAGGACATCATAATTACACCTGGTGAATAAAATCATAGCCAAGAGATTCTTGGAAACAATATTTTGAAAATCTCTACTGATAATACTATGGAAAAAAATGCATCTTTACCCAAAAACCTTGTTGATTGCAAAATTGGCGTCCTAGCTTTACATCTGCTTATTATTTTTGTGAATTAAACTTATTTGATGGCCTATAATCGAAGTTATAAATATTCATGGCAATACCTCATTTAGATTGATATTTATTGATTTTTCATGAATTTGACAACAAAACTTACTTGAGAAGGAAACAACTACATTTTCTCCATCATTCAAAGCAGAACTCTCTTCTCCTTATTTGGTCAGGATGCATTTTGTGGTGTGAAATCTACCACATCACGGTGCTTTACCTTGTTTTAAATAATCAAAAAAGGTTGTCTCAGACAGAAATATTTGATGATACCAAATTCTGTCTCATTAAACTATTTGAAAGTAACGACTTTAACCATAAAGACTGGCAGAATTACACTTAATATAATGTTAAGTCCTTTGAAGTTTCATATATTTTACACAGAAGTAGAAACATGCTTCAGTTTGATTTAATGTTTCGTGGGAAAATATGAAAGTTCTATCCAGTATTTGTGTTTCTGAGTCTTTGAAGCGTGCAAGAGAATCCACTCTTCCCCATATCTCTCTACATTGCTGTATGTGACATGCATTGCTTGGTATTATTAGTATTAACGAGCATCACTTCTGCTACAGTAGGAAATCAACATGCTTTACATACGATGTCTTATGAACATGAATGGACCTTACAATATAACATGGTAAAGGATATTTAGAGAAGAATCTATACTTGGTTTTGATCTAGAAAGGGATTCTGTAGTTCATGGCTCATTTGATGTATCTAAAAGCCTGTTTTAGATTTGAATACTCTAGGGTCCTGTTTTATGTTCCCCAAACAAGTCATTAGTTCTGGGTTGCACTGCCATTTACTGTGAAAATCAATGGATCATACTACGCCAACTGAAGTTTTTAACTCACATCCTCAAATGTGTTATTGTGCTTGTCAGCATATTTTCTTATGTCATGTTCTTGCGTACATATTTAAACATTTCAGTGATTTCTATGAAAGGTGGATAAAATTGATAAGGCTTGCCAGAGTTACAAAAAATGTAATAGTGTCCTCATGTGGGTGTGTCATTGCATCAAAAATTTCATGGTATAGATTTGGAAATTGATTCATTTTTATACATGTTTGTGAAGAAAACAAGATGTGATTACCTGAAATGAAAAGCTATATAAAATGACATTTCGTTTTTAAATTACTGCAAATCTTTAAAAAGAATATAAGTGAAACATATCCAATACACATTTTTGTTAGCTCACCTTGTCCAAAGGGAAAAAATGACCTTGACATACATTCAAGGTCACAAGGATAAATTTTGTTTAAATCTTTAATTGTCATCTGATTAATCAGAAGCCTAGAAGCATATTTGACTGATAGGTTCAGAGGATGAAACCTGACAAATCTTCCGAAAAAAATTACCTTGACCCATATTCAAGGTCTGTGGGGTCAAACTTGTTTAAACCTTGATATGACTCATTCTTTGGAACCAAAATCTAAGAGCATGATATTTGGCTAGTAAGTCTCTTGTATGAAGACTGACAACATTTGTGAAATGTGGAAATTGGTTAATATTGATTGGATGTGCCCTCTTTGAATGTCAATAGTGCACATGTTAATGTATTTGTAAAAAAAAAAAATTGATGGTATTTTTGATGAACATTAGATACTAGGTGAACGATGCAGGCCCTTTGTGCCTCTTGTTTAAATGCTTAAAGGAACCAAGATTCTATTTGTATATTTAGTTATGTTGATAATTAGTGATAGGACAGTGATCAAATATATTCTCAACTCAACTCAATTATCATCATTGATCATTAATACATAATATTCTTTTATGGTGTAGCAAAAGTAATGGTCATATAACGATTCATGAAGATGACAATGGTCTTTTATTCTGTATGCAAAATTTAGTTTAGTGTTGTCTTTGAGGTTAAAGTGGCAACAAATTGAGTATTACTGCCAGAGAGAAAGCACTCTATTTTCACTGAATATGAAGTACACAAAAAATTATTTAACCAGCTGACTGCATCTGAAAGCTTTTTTGATTTCAACAAATAATTTTTTATGGATTTTATTAATGGTTTCCCATCACTAAACAATATCGAAGGAGATCATGTTTTCTAATATCATTTGTTGGTGATTTGTGTTTAGCAGGTAAACAGGCCCAACTGAAGATACCTAACCCAACATCAATACCACAGATGAGGACCCAGACTCCAGCGACTTTCATTGCACAGAACCAGGTGCAGCAGTCGGGGGGTACCATCACCATGAAACCACGCATGACTATCATGCGCCCAGCAATGCAGCCCCAGCACATACAGCTACAGCCTCAAGCTCAAGGGGGCAAACTGGTGAGTTAGGACAGCGCTGTCATAGAACTAGACAATATTGTCACAGTGAAATAATATCACTATACAGGGCAATAATGTACTGTCTGATGACAATAGTATCACATGGCAGCATAAAGCTGCAAATACAAGACAGTAAGATAATATTGCATGCTTGGGTAAAGGAAAACAGTTTTGAATAAATGGTAGATCTCAGCCCTCTAGGGTCAGAGGGGCAGGGCCCAATAGAGAAAACAATGAATTTCATTAAAATCTATCTTGTCATTAGGAATAGCAGGATATTGTCCAGTTTTGGTCTGAGGCATGCTTTGGAAGTTTTGTATAAATGATGGATCTTGGCCTTTTCAGGCTATGACTTTCAAGGTCATAGGTGTCAAATTTGTTATAATCTGTAAACTTCATCTTAGATAAAGCATGGTTTGAAGCCTTATATCAATAGGTTCTCAGAGGAATTAGATAATGGCAGGGATTAATTTAGACAAATTGTACTACCGAAATAGTATTCCTCAGGAGGTATGTTTTCCCTTCTGAACATAAACCAAGTCCTCATGAAGAAAATGTACTTAAAACATTGGGAAATTTCCCCAAAGCAGAGAAAACTTTCCCCAAAACAGAGCTAATTAGTATATTTTATATAACATGTTTCCAAATCATGCTATCAAGAAAAAGAAATATCAACGTAACCTCAGCATTGTCATATTTCATTCATGTTATCTTCTTGTATGTCATAAAGATTTAC
This sequence comes from Ylistrum balloti, assembly GCF_031769215.1. NCBI lineage: Eukaryota > Metazoa > Mollusca > Bivalvia > Pectinida > Pectinidae > Ylistrum > Ylistrum balloti. The sequence goes on from NW_026782582.1 coordinate 193,728, forward strand.
CCTTATTTCTGAAATTTCCCCTTCTTCCACAGAAGGATAAAAACACTTAATTTTAATATTTTTGTTCCTTTAAATCAATAATTGTACAGGTACCTGGACAAGTTGCCATGACCCAAGTGACTTTGTCTCAGTTTCCACCAGGAATCATGGCTCAAGCCCTGCCCCCTGGGGCCATCACCGTGCAACAGAAATTCGCCCCCCAGATGGTAACAAAAATAAATCCTCAAAATCTACAGGTTCGGCCAGGTAAAGGAGCACCAGTTCAGCAGATATTGCAAAACAACAAGGGACAGATTTTTGTGAATCAGATACAGCCAGGAACAAAAGCAGGTGGAGTTCCTTTACAACAAGCCTGGACTGTCAAACCTATCATAGGGGCCAAAGGTCAGGAGCTCAAAGTCGGATCGCCAAATGTTTTTGCAATTCATAATCCAACACAGCAAGGGAAAATGATTCCAGGGAGTAAGCCTATAGCTCTGGTGTCTCAGGCACCTCCAAGGCTTCCAACCTACAGTCAAGCAATACAAATGACTGCTAACAGTCAGGCTATTCAGATGGGTGCTAGTGGTCAGTCTGTACAAATGACCTCAGCAAGTCCTGCCTTACAATTTACTTCTACTTCTAACAAAATCCCTGTCACATCAATGACAAGGCCACATACAAGTGCAGTTGTCATGGTTACTGCTGCATCCCCATTGAGGACTGGTCCACTGGTAACTGCAACAACAACTATTCCCATAAATACAGCAGCAGCTGCTATGAGGACTGCTGTGCCAACAACAGTCCCCATAGCAACCTCAGCATCACCCTTAGTAACAATCCCTGTAGGAACATCTGCAACTATTCCTTTGGTAGCAGCAATAAATGCTGTTCCTACCACAGTCTCAACACCAGTTAGCAGTGTCCCATCAGACCAGAGCACAGCTGTTAAACAGGCTCCAGTGTCAAACGAAGTGCCCAACGACCAGTCATCAAGTAATGAAACTCAGACCAGTGTTATCATAGAAAATATCAAAAAAGAAAAAGAGGATGATGATTCCAAAAACATTTCTAGTGTTAAACATTCCAACACTGATACAGATACATTAGTTAAACCAGATGAAAGTGTGCCAACACAGTTGCCTGCCACTGATGCCGACACAGGTTCTGGAGATGGGGATAAATCTCCCACCTACTCAGAAAATGTCATAGTCAACGCTACTCAAAAGACTGAGGCAGAGGACAGTGCTATTAAATGTACATCAGAACAAGATCAGGAAAAATCCCGCAGTAATGAGCCCAGAACTGTGATATGTAACTCTGAGGAAAGTATTTCTAGTTCAAATGACACAGTATCTGTGAAATTGTCCCAAGAAACTAAGTTGAATGAAACGGCTGTTTCTGAAGTTGATGCAAAAGATACAACGTCAGAAATGACACCAAATCAGTCTGATGAAAGCAAACAACCAAAAGTAGAGGTTGAAGTGGAGGAGGCAGACTCCTCGGAAACAAGACTTTCGCCAATGGAGGTAGAACAGGTGCCCGATTCTAGAGGTGACAAAGGGGAAAAGGATGTTGTCAATTCCAAAACTGAGGTAACATCTCTGTCTGACACAGTCAAATCAGAGGAGTCAGGCACAGACCATGCCACTACACCAGCCCCAGTGGCAGATTTTGATGTCATGGATTCAATGCAGTGGGAAAATGGTGTGGCATCTTTAGAAGGCAGCAATCTGAAGGTATGTGTACATATATATTCTATACAGCAAGACTTTTCAAAATTTAAATTCATCAGGTTAAGAACAAGGGAAAAAATGAAAATTTACCAATGCTCTAAGGGTCGTCAAAAACCTACCCTGTAACTTCTAATTTTCTTACTTACGTAAAAGGTGAAAGTAAAGCTTTTGTCATAGTTTCAAGCAGGTAGTTCCTTCAACTCAGAAAACAAATGCAAGATAATGGTATCAAAGTAAGATCTACACAATAATAGATCTACAAATGTTTCTGATTGTCACTTCTTCATTCATTGAATGTGGATAACCATTGTTTTCTTATACAGTTTAAGATGAACGAGTTCGGAGTTCTTGAAGTGGTTACTGAGGACCTTGAATGTCCAGAAACCCTTAACACAAGTAGCGAGTCTGAAAACACAAACGAGCAATCAGGCAACAAGAAATTATTAAATTCATTTGAAATCAAAACAGAAGGTTAGTATAACTGAACATCGAAATACCAACTTATGTTGAAATTGAGGCAGTAATGGAATTTTTTCCTTAAAATTCACATGTATTTTGATATATACTTTGTGTACTGAATAAGGTTTTACATTTTAACAGACAAATCTGCCAACGATGGAGATAAAGATGATGTATGCTGTTGTACTAACTGTGGCGAGTATGGATTCCGAAGTGAATTTCTTGGAAACTCTGGAGATATTTGCTCTGAAGCATGTATGGAGGCATATGAATCCAAGTACGCTTTGAAATAATTTATTCTGAAATATTCTGTAAATTTAATTTCCAAAGCATTAGTTTGTTTGAAGGATGTTGAGAAATATGGATGAATGTTCTGTCTACATTGTCATAAATTCAAAGTAAGCTATATGTAGTCCCATTACATAACATTGGTCTTTGTCAACTGTTTTACACATAAAAAGTGTTTATTCCTATCATCTTTAAAAAGATGTAACTTGGAAATTTCCTTGTAGTTTTTCATTGTTGTAAAACTCTTGTAGAAAAAATGGCAAAGGTGTCAAAAAGAATGTGATGTCTAAAATGGTGCTGGGGATGAAAAAGAAGAAGAGAAAGCTCTTGTTAATGAAAGGAGGACAAGGGGAAGAGGAAGTTTATCCTAAAGGATTGGCAACTGGTGAGATAGAAAAATGTGTAGCATTTCATATTTCACAATATAGAGTAACATTCTGACTTGAGATGAAATGAAGATTTCAGTTTATTGAGGAAAAAAATAGAAAAACTATATGTTTAGAGGATTAGATCTCATTATATTATTAAATAATTTTGAATTTGTTCTTCAAATTTTAAAATGTTTGTATTTTACAACTTTAATATTGGTGACAATGATGCAGTAGATTTGACTTTAAGATATAAAGTCTTATTTTCCTTGTTTTGTGTTTTCTGTCAAAGGGAGAAAATCTAAAGCATTTGTTTGGCTGAACTATCTGGAACAAGAAGGTGGAGAGGCAGCTCCAGACAAGCTCTTCAAGGAGGTAGGCAGCCAGTTTTTCTGGAAACAAACATTTGAAAAACAAGGATGGAGGAAATTGCATATTGCAATTTGTTATGCTCTGATGAAGACAATATTTCTGTAGTTGTTTTTAGATTGTTTTTGTAACCCAGGAAAGTTATCTCAATTATTTTTTGACCAGGATAAGTTATCTGTTAATGTCTACCTTAACATAATGGCCCAATTACAGCTGAATGTGTCATTCATTTACCCAAAGGTCCTTATGATCTGTAGGCATCGCTCTATCCATCATCATTTATCGTCTGCCATACATAAACTTTTTATATTTTAAACATGTTGTAGCATTGCCCTGAAGCATTTATTACTGATAGTCTTGTCTTTGTTTCAGCCTTTCCCTCAGTCTCGCATAGGATTTAAAGTGGGTATGAAGCTGGAAGGAATCGACCCGAAACATCAGTCCCTGTTTTGTGTCTTAAGTGTGGCTGAGATCCGTGGTTACCGACTGCGACTTCATTTTGATGGCTACTCGGAGTGCTATGACTTCTGGGCCAATGCAGATTCTGCCTGGATTTTCCCTGTTGGATTTTGTGATAAACATGAGAGAGTTCTACAACCCCCAAAAGGTGAAAGAAAAGGGTTTGATGTTTCTTACCATAAGATAACATTTATAGCTAATTTGAATAAAATAATGTCACAGGTCAGAGGGATGTTTTTTGGGTTACAATCACTTACATGTGTTTATATTCCGAATTTGTTAAAATGAAGAAACATATGAATATTTCCTGTCCTGGTGAAACTTCACTTTAACCAAGAAATTTATCTTACATTTCATTTTCCATTTTAAAATTTGTTTTCAGATGTTTTTGGAAAACATTCAATTGAACGGAGTAAACATTGGATTTTGAAATTTTGTTTCCATTGTATGAAAGAATAGCATTCTTGAATGTGAAATGATGTGTTATATTGTCTGATTCAGGTTTTACTGCAGAAAACTTCAGTTGGTCAGGCTACTTAAAAATGGCTAAAGCCATACCTGCTCCTAAGCATCTATTCCAGAATCAGCCAACTCAGGTAAGTCCATCACTGAACTTTCTCTATGTGTGAGGGAACACCACCATATTATATACAGTTGTCATTCGGTATCATATTACCATCTTTGACATAATAAGTGCACCTACACCTTTCAGCACCCCCGTTTTTTCAGGGAAAGAGGATGTGTGCACTAGTCAAAACCTCAGTCTTTCAACCAAGGACTCTGTTGCAGAGAAATGAAAAAAACACTATTTCTAAGCAATGGAGGAAAAGATATGGCTGTTAGTGATAGGTAGTTATAACTATAGGTAAAAGAATATATCAGATTATAGCTAGATTGCAATATGTTCTAATATCATTGTGTCAATAGTAAATCATAGGAAATTTTAAGTTTAATATCTATTGTCGATTGTTCCATCAACTATCGATAGCTTTCTATAATTTGGTATTGATAACATCTTTTCAAAATTATTTAGTGTTGCTTCTTGAAGCCCCGAACACAGGAATTCCTGTAATCCCACAATAGAATTGACTGAATCTTTACTACATTTGGTTTTGTTCACGTAATATTAGTTCAAATATCAAACACTTCATCACACTGATTGAGGGGAGGTTACTCTAATTTGACAAAACTTAAGATCATGGTTGCACATTCCAGATTTGTGAAAACACTTCATATTTATACCGGATAGGTTGCCCTGTCAATAATATTTTTACAGAGTTTTCTACAATAGCAAGTGCTAGGGGATTAAACTAACATTAATTGTATTTACTACATAAATGTAGATTTGTAAATGAAAAAAAAAAAAATTCTTGTTATTTTTCCATCCAGAATTCACATAGAAACTTTCGTGTACATGGTTTTACTAAGGACACCCCTTTTTGTGATTGTGTAAGCCCAATGCTTTTTAGGTAGAATACAATCTATAGAAAAAATTGCTGTGTTGAAAAAATTGCTGTGTTGAGAATTAAGTTTTAATGTTTTATGGAATAAATTAGAATACCATTAAATGTAATTGATTGATAAAAGCTGTAGGAACCTCGGAAAACACCAATGTCTGATGCATACAGTTTCAGTGATTATTTTCTGTTATCTGTTTATATTTTGGAACCCTGGAATGTAATGGATACTTCCAAAGTATTAAATAAACAGATGAAAATTTTGTCCATTATAGAATGTAACTTTCAAAGCCTTTTGTGTTTTTGTTGTAGAATGTAACCCCCAATGCATTTCGAGTGGGCTCTAAGCTGGAGGCTGTTGACAAGAAAAATAACAACCTAATCTGTGTTTCCACTGTGGCCGACACACTTGGTGACAAAATACTGGTGCACTTTGATGGGTGGGAGGATACTTACGACTACTGGTGTGATGTTGCATCTCCAGACATTCACCCTGTTGGCTGGTGTCATGAAAACAACACACAACTCTCCCTTCCTTGTGGTCAGTTCTCACAGCTTTATCATTACAACACTCACCCTTCATATTGTGTATTCTTGATACCCCAAGAGTTACAAATCGCTTTCACTCTCTGCACCCCTGGAACATCTCATGGCAAAATGAAAGCACAAGCAGAGTAATTTGGTTGGTCTAGAAGGGGTGACCAATCACAGACTGATATGCCCCTTTGAAGATTACTAAGAAGCGACACCAAACATTAAAGCCAATACAACAAAACATTATGTGACCTTAAGATTAGATTGATGAACATCAAAGGATCAAATAGTCCTTTTATTTTATCAACATTGCACATGCTACCTTCAGTTTTCCCTTCAAATTTCCTGGGGTTCAGAAAGCAATACTTAATGTAACTCCTGGAGTATCAAGGATGCATATAATGTGGAAATGTAATTGGTGCAGGTTTTCGATATTATGCTGACCATTTTGCATGAAATTGAATCAAGGATAATGATACCATATTTGTTTCAGATTGGAAGGAGACAGATTTTACTTGGGAGAGTTATCTAGCTAAAACTAAGTCAGTGGCTGTCCCTGCCAGAGCTTTTAAACCTGTAAGTTCACTGTTGTTTCCATGGTTACATTATTTTTATGCCCCCACCATTTATGGCCGGGGGCATATAGCGTTGCCCATGTCCGTCCGTCGCATCGTGTCACGTCCCAAATCAGTATATACCACCTAACAACTTCATTCGGAAGGCAATTTTCATGAACCTTCATACAAATATCAAGTATGGAAAGACCTCATGCAGTGTTGAATTTCTTGGCATTCTAAAAAAAGATGGCCACCAGGGGGAGATAACTCAAAAAAGAGGAACATCATCTTATTTCTACATAATTTGGTACTTGTGGGTTTTAAGGCATAAGGAACTAATATACTCCCTCATTTTTTCCAGAGAACAAAATTCCAAATTCATGTATGTTAAATCAACTTGTCAATTTAAGTATGAAACTTAAGTTGTACATAGTTGCATACAAATTAACAAAATCATCTCTTTCGGACCTTTCACTATTATTTCACATGGGGGGGGGGGGGGGGGGCATTCATGTCTTACAGACATTTTCTAGTTTTTATAAAAGAAGGAAGGTAGCAGTACTTCAGAAGGATTTTGTATCGTGACAATACCTTGTGGTCATAAACAATTAATTTTTTGCTTGACTCTCTGAATGTAAATATGAAAGGATTTTGATATTACATCAGTTCTATGAAGTAAGATTTGTGACCATTTTGGAAGCCAGCAGCATGGTTAAGCCTTTATCATATTTATTTTCTGTAACATTTCAGAGAGCAGCATTGGGTTTTAAGGTTGGAATGAAACTAGAAGTTGTAGATAAACGGAATTCACTCCTTATTCGTGTGGCGACTGTGGCAGCAGTGGATTGTCATCTCATCAGGATCCACTTTGACGGTTGGGCAGATACATTTGACTACTGGCTGGATGATGACTGTCCAGACATCCACCCGCCAGGCTGGTGCAATAAGACAAGCCACCCTCTGACCCCTCCAATAAGTAAGTACAAGCCACCCTCTGACCCCTCCAATAAGTAAGTACAAGCCACCCTCTGACCCCTCCAATAAGTAAGTACAAGCCACCCTCTGACCCCTCCAATAAGTAAGTACACACCACCCTCTGACCCCTCCCAATAAGTAAGTGCAAGCCACCCTCTGACCCCTCCAATAAGTAAGTAGAAGCAACCTTCTGACCCCTCAAATAATTAAGTACACGCCACCCTCTGACCCCTCCAATAAGTAAGTACACGCCACCCTCTGACGCCTCAAATAAGTAAGTACATGCCACCCTCTGACCCCTCAAATAAGTAAGTACACGCCACCCTCTGATCCCTCCATTAAGTAAGTACAAACCACCCTTTAACCCCTCCAATAAGTAAGTACACGCCACCCTCTGATCCCTCCATTAAGTAAGTACAAACCACCCTTTAACCCCTCCAATAAGTAAGTACATGCCACCCTCTGATCCCTCCATTAAGTAAGTCATAGATGAGTCCCCTTCTACCTTCAATAAGAAAATGTGACCCTCTAACCCCTATCATAAATAAGACATAAATAAGTACCCTTACTACATAAATTTTCCCCATCTACCCCTTCTGTCAGCCATATCCTTATCATTGCTCATTCATGTTGTATACACACACTGAGGTGCTTTCAATTTAGAACTTCAATCCCCATTCTTTTAAAGTCTGATTACCATACTAATGGCCACTTTAGTGAGTACAACTGAGCTTTACACCATTAATAACTTATATAAACAACATGTCAACAGGTCCAGTAGATTTGGTGGACACAGCTGAGAAAGGAGGTTGTCCAACTCCTGGCTGTAAGGGGATTGGTCACATAAAGGGAGCCAAGTACACAGGGCACCACAGGTAGGTGGCATCTATAAACAACCACAGAAAGGTCATGGGTAGGTACAACAGGTCAAGTAGGAAGTTGTTACAGGGGGGACAACAGGTCAAGCAGGGGTCAAATGTGTCAAAATCTTCCAACAACTTCTTGTCAATAACCAAAAGCTCAAGGGTGCTGATATTGAGTCAGAAGCATGCTTAGATGAAGGGCTACCAAGTTTGTTTAAATGGATGACCTTGAACCTAATCAAGGTTATAGGGGTCTAATATGTTAAAATCTTTAAATGGTTTTCTTTTAATAACCAAAAGATCAAGGCTAATGATATAGGTTCTGTAAGATAATTTGATTAAGGGCTTCTGGATTTGTTCAGATGATTGACCTACATTTAAGGTCACTAGTGTCAAATGTGTTGAAAACCTATAATATCTTCTTTCAACAAACAATAGGTCCTGGGTCATGGTATTCATTATGTAGCATGCTTGATGAATAGGATTTCATATTAACAGATATTGACAGAGTGAACTGACAAATTCTTTCTGTGTAAGATGTTGAAGAGTAATTCAGGCCATAGCCTCTATCATATATATGGCTTTATAGTCAGATGACCATTAAGTCTAATGGACCTCATTTTTTATTGCAGTGCATTTGGTTGTCCATACTCTAGTTCCAATATCAACAAGGAGACGACTCTTCAAGATAGACTGGGGTCAACAAGGGCAGAGGAGGTGAACCAAACCCCTGCCCCATCACCTCCTGGCACGCCCACCCTAAAGTCCCAAAGGAGTATGGAATATCCATCTTCTCCAGAGCTCAAGTAATTCTTGTATAAACATTTCTATGGAAAGGGGGGAAAGAGATCCTTTCCATATTGTGTTGAATGATTTACATTTTAAATTGTCAAAGCATTTAATAATTAATTAATTAATTGCTCTAGAACAAATGGAGAAATAGATTCAACTTATTGTATTTCCTCTAGTTGTAAGGACCAGCATGTGAACATGGCTTATTTAAATATCCCATATACAGATGGAATAAGTTGTGGAGATCTATATCATGTGAGAGGCTGTTATCCAGCCACTTAAACCCACTAATAGACCCTGAACCATTCTAAAAGTCCTCTACAGCTCAAAACTTTCTTGAGTTTCTTGAGATGAATGTCAGTCTTTTCAGCTAAACAATTGGTCTGAAAATTCAATGGTCGACTTGGAAGAGTAAACGGGGAGTTACAAAAGAAAGTACCGGACTGTGACGAATGGTCGGTGAATTTTCATATCAACACTTAATTTGAAGATTTACGCTAGTTCGTCAAATACAAACTGAGATAACGGAATGTTTTGAGGACTTTTTGAACAGTTAAGGTCTACCAGTGAACACATGAACAAAGTGACACATAAAAAATATCATTGATGTTAAATTACTTGTCTTATCTGTAGAAAATGTCCCACACCAGGCTGTGATGGATCTGGTCATATTACCGGAAAGTTCACCATGCATCATAAAGTATCTGGCTGTCCTCTTTCCGAGAAAAACATCATGATGATGCAGATGCAGAATAAACCTCAGCATTTAACAAATGGTGACACTTCCAAGGTCAAGGTCAAATCAGGGCGAGGTCGGAAACCAAGGTTTGTTTTCACTAGTGCAGAAAATGAATTCTCAATCCTAGATATATGTGACTGTGATAAATAAAATGGGTCCAGATGATGAAAAATATTTGTTTTCTTTTTCATGTATAGGTGTCAGTCTGGTATGGTCAAATATTTTAAGTTCTAAATCTGCATTAAAAAAAATTGTTTAAGTTCAAAAAGATCCAACTTTCAAAGAGCAAATAAAGATCAAACAATGGTGGGCACCATGATCCTTCTGGGATCTCTTGTTATAGAAACATTGTCAAAAATAGTTTTCTGTTCACAAGGAACACCTGAAAAACATTGAAAGACACAGAAAATCTACATCATAGTATTCAGGTGTGTTCAGATATTCACACCAACAGCTGCATGTGGGGAATAAAATCTGGCTTTGCAGCTCCTTGAGACATGTAAAAACTTTACCTTATCTCCACAGGAGCTACTACTTAAACCTGGGTGACCGAGGACCAAACAAACTGTCTCGGGAGAGAGAAAAGGAAAGTAAAGGTAAATTTTATGGTAGTGGTGTGTACTTAATTGTTTTTCTTCAGGCTAATAAATCAATGTATATCACCTCCTCTCATGATATAATGTTGTTAATTATTAAAGTGATTTATTTGCAGATTCATTACATATCAGTATATCAATATATCACTAATTTTTGACTGAACTAAACTCAGTCACATTTAAGCCTACTGTCGCAGCCCCTGGAAAGAGATGTTATTACCAATTCTAGCTCTCTGATTGGTTAACAAATTTCCATTGAGTTTCCAACACCACCTGGTGACAGTGATATGCTATAGTGGATGTTAAACCTGTAAGATAGATAAGTAAATTCCAGACAATGTTATGCACGAATCAATCACAATGAGACAAGTAAATGTTGCAATGGAATCTTATGAAAACTGACACTATTCAGAGATTTGTATCAATCATGAACTAGCCTTGCTCAGGTTTGGGACAATATGGTAGATTGCACAGGGGTATGGGATCATTGACATCTATTCTTAGCGATCTGTCTGAAAGTTGTCTTCAAGAGACAACCACGCCAGAGTCATATAGACTCTTCAGGAAATATCTTTTAAAATAATCAATATAATAAGTGTCCAAGCAACTTCTTCAAGTTGGTCAAAACTACAATATGGCTGTCATGATGTCTTTTGTCAAAAACTGATCAGAAAAGCAAAATGGACAACAGGTGGCCATCTTGATTTTGACTTTGCAAGTTTGTTTTCGCTATTTCATGAGAAGTGCAGGATAGTTCTCTTGCAAAATACCTATGTAGGTTTCCCTTGGGTCTGATCAGAAAAACAAAATGCTCCACAGGTGGCCATCTTTACTCTCCTTGTGCTCGTTTATTTTGGGAGGGATCAGAAAAACAAAATGGCTTCCATGTCATGATCATAACCCCTTAATTGCACAGCCATGCAAGGTCTCACAACCCCTTAATTGCAAAGTTATTGCCTGTTATTGAAACATGTCATGAACATAACTTTACTGGCATTTAAACTTGGATAATACAACTTGGTGTATACATCGGTTATACTAAGTGAATGTGCAGTTACCAAATTAAGTGCCGGCAACCCCGTAATTACAGAGTTATTGCCCTTTGTCAATTCTTCTGTGTCCAGAGCATAACTCTACTTCCATTTAATCTAGGAAAAGGAACCTGTTTGTATATATCGATCATATAAAAACGATGTGTATAGTACCAATGTAAGGATACACAACCCCTTGATACAGTGTAATTGCCTTTTATTGAAAATTACAGAGTGATTGACCTTTATTAAACTTTCATTTCATGAGCATAACTTTACTTCATTGTAAACTAGGATACTGAAACTTGATGTATACATTGATCATTCTAAAAGGATGTGCATTAAATTCTGGGTCTGCAACCCCTTAGTTACAGGCCTATTGCCATTTTTAAAAGTTTTATGTCCAACTTTGCTTTCATTTAAACAAGGACAATGAAATTTGATGAATACATTGGTCATACTAACATGGATGTAAAACATACCAGATTCAGGGTTCGAACATCTGATTACAGAATTATTACTCTTTATTAAAATTTGTGTCCAATTAAGTTGTTTTTTAAGGAACATTCATTAGTTTCACTTATACTCTTGTTGTTAATGGGTAGAAGTGTTTGTTAATGGGTAGAAGTGTTTGTTAATGGTTAGAAGTGTTTGTTAATGGATAGAAGTATTTCTATATATAAATTCTTAATGACTGTTTATGTAGTGTCCACCGACTCTAAAAACACCAACAACCTACATAGTGGAATCCACCAGTCAGTTTTCATGTCCTCTATGGTTCCCAACCCCAATAAGGACCTGCCCCTGTGTTGGGAACAACACTCAAAGCTTCTCCCAGGAGTGGACAAAATGAAGGGTTCCGATGTGTCAAGCTGGAATGTAGATCAAGTGTCCCAATTTGTCCGTTCTCTTCCTGGTTGTGAGGAGCATGCCAAGGCTTTCAAGGATGAGGTTTGTGGACCTTTTCATAATTCATTTTTCACTGAGAATCGCATTATACCAAGTTGACAAAGAATTCAACATTCAGCTTTGAAATAGATTACTGATTTTTTATATATCTTACTAAAACAAGTTTTGAGGGACTTGTGGATGGCAGTGTTAAAGCTGCAGGTCCATGTAAGGAAATACTTTCAAACTGTCAGTTATAACAACATTGGCATTATAACACTAACTGTAGAAGTTTGAAGACCTTCACAGTTTATATCTGATATTAATATGTTTATTTTTGTTTACTTTGCAGCAAATTGATGGTGAAGCATTCATGTTGATAACTCAGACAGACATTGTTAAAATCATGAATGTGAAATTGGGGCCAGCTCTGAAAATCTTCAACAGTGTTCTCATGTTCAAAAACTCTCTGGATGTTTAGTGTTAAAAAATAACTGGATGTTTAGCTTTCAAAACCTCACTGAATGTTTAGTGATTAATAGCTGTCTGTGAAGTGAGAGAACAGTGTACATTGTGCAACATAACCAGTTGACAGGAGCAGGCTTAAAGAACTGGTATCTGGAGGCTAGCTTCTCACATCAGAACTGATGTAGAAGGAACAGAGAGCTAGCCTCTCACATCAGAACTGATGTAGAAGGAACAGAGAGTTAGTTACTCACATCAGAACTAACATAGCAGGAGCACAGCTAGTCTCTCACATCAGAACTGATGTAGAAGGTACGGAGGATTAGTTTCTCACATCAGAACTGATATAGAAGGAACACAGAGGTAGTTTCTCACATTAGAACTGATATAGAAGGAATGGAGGACTAGTTTCTCACATCAGAACTGACATAGAATGAACAGAGAGCTAGCTTCTCACATCAGAACTGATGTAGAAGGAACAGAGAGCTAGTCTCTCACATCAGAACTGATATAGAAGGAACAGAGAGCTAGCTTCTCACATCAGAACTGATATAGAAGGAACAGAGAGCTAGCTTCTCACATCAGAACTGATGTTAAAGGAATGGAGAGCTAGCTTGTTCAGTGACATTGGACTGTGATGGACAACTTAAAAATGCTTCAACATGTTTTATTTACAAAATGTTAAGATAGAAGGTTTGGAGCTGATTGTGCCATGGTTTTTAGGTCACATGATAAAAAGATGACCTATTGCGATCGCCTTTTATCCAGCGTCATACATCATAATTTTTTTTTTACTTCATCTGGAAAACTCCTGAACCGAATTTAATGAGATTTTACAAAAATCTTCCATTGCTAAAGGCATACCAAAATTGTAAACTGTATGGATGGAAGGGTCTTAAAGTGCTTAACCACCATTGTAAATTTCATGAACCTCCAGGTCACACATTCCCTCTTGGGGAGAGGGTAGAATTTAAAGTTTGTATAGGAAAATTACATTTTGGCCTGTTTTTTGGAAATAGTTCATACTCAGTTATAATTTTTAACTTGTTATTAATTACTAATTAGTTTAGGATGACAATTTGATGAAAAGCACACATTGACTTTGGCTGACCTCCAGGGGCTGATAGGCAGGGCCAAAAATTGGGTCAAATTGACTATAATTACAAAAATCTTCTTCTCACTACCCATATATGATGGAAACTATTAAATATTGCTCATGGATGGAAGAGTTTATATAGGAAAATTATATTTTAAGTGTAATTTCTTTTAATTCAAACTTGGTGAAAAGCCTAAGCATGGGAAAACAGTTAATGATATTCACAGTTTACATTTGCATTATGTGAACAATGTAGTTAAAATCATCTTACATTTATAACAAAATCATTTCTTTATGACATGTTACAAGAACCATTGTAACTCTGGTGACTGTTAAGGCCCTTGGGCCTCTTGTTGACTATCATAATTGTATTTGTATGTGATTTTATTTTAATATTTAGATCTATATGGAAAGCCAGTTCGACATGCTAAATGCTTTATGCAAATTGCTTTATGCCAGATGCTTTATGCTAAACGTGATATGCTTTTTCTTTGATTTGTATCATTTAAAGACTTCCACGTAACCTAAACTCAGTAGAAAATATCTCTTAAAGCTGACTTTGCAAATTATAAAACTTCCATGTGGAGTTTTAAAAAAAAAGAGATACCTTTTAGAATGCTTCCAAGACCTCCCCCTAGCTAACAGTATTTTCGGGTCATTGTATCTAAGGAAGTGGCAGACATTTAAGTCCAAGTCTTGCTTAGAAAGGTGTAAGGGCATCCCGCAGTATAAAAGGCATGCAACTTGTCAAACCGGTTATCATTATTTCAATGATGGTGCAGCACAACTAATCTACAGATATATATAGATGGATACATTGCATAAGAATATACATTACCTCGCATCATTTTTTTTTTTTTTCCTAAGTGACTGAAGAATCTGTTTTGGAGGAAAAAACACACAACATATCAACAAATGAATAATAACAGCTAACCCTTCCTTGTGCTTGTACAGATATAAATTTGTGTTATAAGCTCAATTTTTTGTTTTTCCAGCAGAAAGTTCACTGGTCAAATTTTTACACAATCTACAATAGGTCATCACTTTGCATGTGTTTTTCTAGTCAAGCATTTACACTACTATAATTGAGAAAACGTAAACAAATACTTGCATGTTTTACAGCATTTTCAAACGCTTCAGTGACGGAGTAAAATTGGTTGTGTAGAGGTCAGTTTCCTTGCACATGTTTTGAGATATATGTGATGGAATATAGGGAGATTGCTTTGTTAACAATTTTATTATTTTGCTCACCTAGCCTGAAGCGCCAAATGGAGCTCATACATTGTTACCTGACAAAATTACCTTGACACATCTTCAAGGTCAAAGGGGTCAACTTTTTGAATGACTTCATCTAACTGACAAAAAAGTGCATAAGCATGGGATTTGGTTGATAGGTTCATAGGATGATGACTGACAAGGTCAGTGAAAAGCAATGACCCTGACCCATTTTGAAGGTCAAAGGGATCAAATTTTTTTAAACCTGTAAAAGATTTCTTCTGGTAAACCAAAAGACCGAGAACCATGATATTTTGTGGAAAGGTGTTTCCAGAAACAAAGAAATATATGATCCAGGTTGTAACTGTTACTGTTCAGAGAGTTGAGTATTAGAAGCCTAATGTCATGGATATGGGTTAAAATTGATTGCATGTGCCCACTTCAAATGCCAACGGTGTATTTGTCAATACATTTTTGATATTAACACCAATTCTATCTTGATGAACATTGAATACCAGTTGAGCTATGCAGGCTCATTGTGCCTCTTGTTTATTCTATTTTTGTAATATAATTTTAAATAGCTGAGAAGCACCAATTGCTACATGCAACTTCAAGTACCTTAGGTGAATGCACTCTTTTAGGGTCACATGTTATCATAATATAGAGGTGAGTATTACTTGGAGCATTCAATATTGAAATGATAACCGGTTTGACAGATTGCAAGCCTTTTATACCCTGGGATCCCATACCTTGTCTTTAAACAATGTCTGCTACTGCCTTAGATATGCTAACTGGAAGACATTGTTATCATGGGGGCATCTCAGAAAAAGGAAACGAAAACTTTCTAATCTCAAAATGAATTTTTAACTTGCATTTTCAGATTTAATGTCTTTTTTGAGGACAATAAATGTTGGTTGGCTTCTGTTGTTAAATATAAATGTTGTTAAATATAAATGTTAAGGAGTAGTTTATTTGTTTATTATGTTGGGGACATTCTATATATTTCAATACTTCTTTTAATGCTTTATATGAAATGTGTTATGCTAAATATATTAAATTCTTTAAAACCTATCTTGTTTTTCAGAAATTGCAGGATATTGTCCATGTTTGATCTGAAGCATGCTTGGGTGAAGGAAAATCAGTTTTGTATTAACAGTGGGTCAGAAAGGGGAAACAGGATAAATCGTTTATCATTCTTTTTATGTAGGACTGTATTAATTCTGTCCCAATTTTGTCTGAGACAAGCTTGGGTGAAAAGGGGTCAATTTTGTATGAAGATTTGGTTCCTGCCCTCTAGGGCTGGAGCGGTGGGGCCATGTAGTAAAAATAAAGCAGGTTCTTTAAGATCCTTCTTCTGCTGGAACTGAAGACGTCCTTGATGAAGAGAACTTAGTATTTTACTATCTGTGCATCTTTGGATGGCGGGGCAAACCTCTTGTTATAAAAACCTAATAATTATCCTCAATAAAACTTCTTCCTGATCAAAACATTCCACATTAAACATTTCACATTCAGCAATTTACATGAAGCATGTCATACTGGCTTTTAATAAATTAATTATTATGTAACAGTTAAGTTTGCTCAAAGTGTGAAATCCATTTATGTTTGTTTGTTTGATGTAATTGTACATTGATATTGTGGTGGTATGGAGAGGTTGGTCCTGTTATAACACAAAGGAACAAGACTATATCCGTATTAAGAGAGATATGAAATCTCTTTACCATGTTTATTGTTAAATTTACACTTCCTGACGACATTAAGAAAGATCTACATGAACATCTGTTGTATCTGATTAGTATAGAAGTCTTCAGATGTAACTACATAGTTGTATCATACTTCATGCATTCTGGATCATATAATATATTTTTAGGTCATCTGATTTGAAGGATCATGATGATCTATTGCTATCGTTTGTCGTCGTCTGCCATTCGTAAGCTTTTCCATTCAAACACTAATCTGCTGAATCCCTAGATAGATTTTCACTAAATTATTCGGTCTGAAACATCATTGGATGTGGCATATCATTTCTTTAATTCAGAAAGTTGTTTTGACCACTAGGGACCTGGGGACAAGCCCCAAAAGGGGAACTTAGTCAATATTTTCCTTCAAAATTTTACTCTTCCTTTATGTTTGAATTTGAATTTTTTTTTTTTTTCAAATTTTGTCTGAAATATCATGCGGGGTAGGCAATTAGTTCTTAAATCAGAAAGTTGATTCAACTGCTAGAGACCTGGGGTCAAGAGAGATCAGGGGTTGACAATATTTTGCTTCAAAAGTCTCCTCTTTTGTAATTCTTGGAGGGATTTAAATTACACTAAAATTCGGACTGAGACATAATTAGGGAGTGACACTGATATCAAACATGCATGAAGTAATTCCTAGATTGTCCTAACCAAATCTTTATTATTTCAGTTTGGCCCAAAACCCAACATAACTGGTCTTGAACAAATAGTCTGAACTACTTTTCAGGTTTCATCCACACCTTGGGGGAAAATATTTGGAATTTAATTTGTTGAGGGAAAGAAATGGAATATTTTTCAGCTTGGTCTAACACTTCATCATGATAACCACAGTAGCCATTTTGAAACATGATTGTGGAACTGTTTTGTTAAACAGAACCTACCATTTATGAGTTTGTGTTCAAAATTTGAATTCATCAGACTTGTTATTCTGTCATCAGTTGATTGTCAGATGAACGTTAAGGGCCATAGCCCTTTTGTTCATTAGTTTAGGTCAGATGACCTATTGCTATCTTGTGCCATCCGTAAGCTTTTCCTTTAAAATGCTGCCCATGCTTACTGTCTGCACAGATTTCACTAAAATTTGGTCAGAGACATCCTAAGGGAGTGGCAATGATATTAGACGTACATTCACCTGGTATGAAGGATTGGTGGGCATAACCCCAAATGTGTCCCAAATTCGGTGAATTCTTGGGTTAAGGGGAATAAATGTTAGGTCTTTGAAAATCATAGAGAATTATTTGAAATCCTACTCCTGCTGGAATGAATGGATATGTCCAAATTTGGGTTGAACTATTCTTGAATGGCCCCCTGGGGTGAGAGGGAAGTGGTCCATTTGAGGATATGAAATTTTTTAAAAATCTTTTGTAAATCTTGCAATTAGTATGAACAGTGAATCTGACTTCTGTTAGACCACAAAGATGGGATCCAGTAGGAAATTTATTTCAGAAATTATTTCTCATATTTGAAATTCTTTGTTAAAAGACTGAATAAGCCAGATGAGTAATGCAGGCCCCTTGGGCCTCTTGTTTCTGTTTTCGGATCCTTAATCTATTTGTATCTTGGATGAATGGTCACCAAGTTTATCTAATGAACAGTGTAAGACAACTTTCAAGTATTTAAACAACTTCCTTTAACAAATCATGAGACCAAGAGTCATATTTTATCAGTGGTTTGTATAAGTCAAGGTAAGATCAATATAATGACATACAATTTGTGTCAGGCATTTGATCTGTGTTCCAGCTGTTGTCGGTTAAGAATTGTTCCTTTCAATACGTAGATTTTAACTGTCAACTAAATCAGATATTGATTATTACCAGTTGAATTTTTGAAATCAAATTGTTTTATCTTCCAATATATCAGTATGATGAAGATTTTCAACTAATTAGTTTGAGTATTGGTCACTTTTGAGTTTTGTGGATTGTAACCTTATACAGAAGCCATAAGCCTTACTCATAATTCTATTTCTTTGTCATCTACCCAGATATATATCTTAGTAACCAGCATATGTAGAAAGTATATTTACTTCATGAGAATTTAGTATTTGTTTTACAAAATGAAATAATAGAAACCTAAATAGGGCTTGTACATATGTACATAATCAGGGTGTGATTATTTCCATAGTGCTTTCATTAAATAAGAGGAGCTGTATTGATATCCATTATAAGAAATTAATGGTGGACTTGCATATATATATTGCACAAGATTCAAACTACATACAATGGAGAACTTTATATACTACATTGTTTTATTGTTGATGTCTTAATGAATTGGTTTAATTGCTGATTGATCTATTGTTGGTATAATATAACATGATGAATAGGCTTTACAACTAACCATTGAGATCTGTATTTTTAGGGGTTTATTTTTTTCATTGACGAAGAGGGAATCAAATTGTTGGAAAAACAGATGCATGCATCTTGAAAATAAAGTTTGTACTGTAAACTGTAATCTTTCATAATTTGTGGAGAAAATGCATTTTCTTTTCTTTTAGGAACCAAAGAATAAAAAGAAACTTTCTGTAATCTTTTAAACTGATATCTGGTGTCTCTATTACAACCTTACAAATTGTTTTGTATGTATATTGCACCTAGAGACTTGATGACTTAGCTTGACGTTCGTAAATTCTTGACTTTCATTTCTAGCCCACCTGAGGGGCAAGTGAGCTATAGGGATACTGTGTTGCAAATCTGTCATCTGTCAACTTTTCCTATAAATTGAAACTAGTCATTACGAGGAGTGGATTTTTAGGTCATCTGACAAAAATATTTGGAGTATGATCTGTTGACGAAAAGAAAAAGATAGGTTGATATTCAGCCCGATCAAAACTTCAACCACAGCAGCCATTTTGTAACATGATTGTACAACTTTTTTTATGAACAGAACTTACTATTTATGAGTTTCTGATACTTTTAATGAATGTTCAAAATTTAATTCACCAGATTTGTCAGATGACCATTAAGGCCATGGCCCTCTTGATATCAAATTTGGTCTGAAACATCCTTGGGGAAGGGGAATAAATTCTGTATTAATGGTAGGTCTGGGCCCCTTGAAGCCTGTGCGGTAGTGCCCAATAGGGTAAAATCTATCAGTTTCTTTTAAGTCTGTCTAGTCCAAATTTTGCCTGAAGCATGCTTGGGTGAAGGAATCAGATTTTTATAAATGGTGGGAAATAGAGCAAACTTCTTAAAATTCTGCTCCTGCAGTAAGAATGATTGGATTTTGCTCTATTTTATCTAAAATAACTTTTGATGAAGTGAAATTATTTTTTTTATCAGTTTTTGGTTGCAGCCCTTTTGGGGCAGGACAGGTAGGGCCCAATAGGGGAAGTAGATTACCTTAAATGCTTAAAAGCCTTCTTTAGGAATTCCTACACATTGTTTAAATTGGGCTTGAAGTATGCTTAGGTGGAAAAGAATCTATTTTGTATAAACATTGAATCTCAACTCTGTAGGATGGGAGAGATGGGGGCCTATTAGGGGAAATAGGGCAAATTCTTTAAAATAATTCTTCTTCTATAGGAATGCCTTGATGTCAGAGACATGCTTTGGTGAAAGGGATCAGTTGGATTTTGACCAAATTTTGTTTGAAGCATCCATAAGGGAAGAGGAAAAAAAACCTTTAAATGGTGTGTATCAGCCCCCAGGACCTGAGGGACGGTGCCCATAAGGAGAAATCATTATTCTTTAAAGTCCTACACCTATTGTAGGAATGATTAGATTTTTTCCTTATTTGGTGTGAGTCATGTTTAGGTGAAGAGGAATCAATTTTGTGTTATGGATGGGTCATGTCTCCATGGGGCAGAGCAAATTCTTTGAAATCCTCCACCTACATGAATACTTGGATTTTCCCCAAATTTGGTCAGAAGCATCTTTCAGTGAGAAGAAGTTAATTTTTTACAAACGGTGGATCTTGGCCTCTGGAGATGGAGCAGCTGGGCCCAATAGCGAAAATTAAGCAAATTCTTTAAAATCCTACTCCTCCCATAGGAATGGTTGGATTGTGTCCAAATTTGGTGTGGATCATGTTTTGGTGACGAGGGAATTAATTTTTTATTTAAAAAAAGTTGATCTATGTCCCTTAGGCCAGGAGGGGAGGGGCTCAGTAGGGGAAATAGGTTTGAAAACAGTTTAGATCCCCACCCCTAAACTAAATATAGCAATACTGGGTGTAGAGAAACACATTCAGGATGTAAGATCTGGGCCTTAGGTGTGGCTCCTCCCCTCTGGATTTCATTTCTGGGTGATATCTTTGAAAGTTTGAATCCCCACCCAATAACTAAATATATATATATATATATATATATATATATACAATTCCTTGGCACCAAGAGATAAACACATTTAGTATGTAAGAATTTACACTTGGGTGTGGCATACCTAAAGTGACATTATTTCTTGGTCATATTTTTTATATAGTTGAGATACCAAGTCCATATCCACATTAACTCTTACCGGGCATCAAAAGAGAAAAGACAGTAATGATATAAGAATTTACCCATTGGTCTTTCTTTCAAAGAGGTTAAATGCCTGAGCTTTAATTTGGAAATAATTTGAATACCCGACCCATAGGCATGTATACCATTGCTGGACTTAAAGATCTAGGTGAGCAGTACAGGCCCAATGCACCTATTGTTTACAATAATTTAGATCCCTTTTGGAGGAGGGTCAAGTCTATCACAGGAATTTAGAGTGTTTTAAATACTTTTTCTCTTAGTTTGAAAAAAATCAATTTCGACAAACTTAATCAGGTGAGCGAGTCCTATGGGCTTCGGTTTCCTCAGGGTTGAAATTAAGGGGATTCCCTGTATGGAGGCTAAATGTCAGCCTCTGGGACTAGCTGTTACTACCAATCCTAGTAATTTTTAATAGATTATCAGTAACATCCAGTGGCAGATGTAGACAGTGCCGCCATCTTTCAAAAGTGTCATGCGTGCACACTGTCGTTATGAGACAATCAGGTATCACGCTAAAGACTTGACAAGACTGACAGACTAGGTGTTCCTGAATATATGAAGATTGATATTTGCGTCAATCACTAACTAGCATTGCTGTGGTTTGCGGAGGACCTCCGAGGCGAGAAAATATGGTGGAACGCACAGAATTATGGGATCTTCAAATATATATATTGAAACACTTAAGTAAATGACGTCAGAAGATATATATTTAATAGGAGTATAATACATTAATTTACGAAGTTTCATGCACGAAAAATGACAAGAGTTGTGACGATTTTACTCCAGAGAGAACACAGCTTGATACACGTGTGTACGTTTTACACAAATATTTGATTATAATACATCCTTGTACCGAGTTTCACATTGATCAGTGTAAAAATTTATTGAGTTACGGAGAGATAAATTTCTTCCGATCGCACAGTATGTATGCGTATCACACTTGACAGCAGCGTCATATTGTTAAATGTTTATGTAATAGGAAACCATTACAGGAAAAACAATCTCATAATCGTTATGTGACTGTATATATAACATATAAGTGTCGCTGGTTTGATATTTCTCGTCACAAAATATTAGGCACAAACCAGGTAATTACCATCTCCGCGAGTGAAGTTTTCATGTCCCATTGTAACAGTGTGCGTGCGCCAGTTGACACAAGCGGAGGCCAGCATGCAGGCAAGTGTACCTTGTCAGATACGGTCTTTTACAACACATTTGATAGATAATTGTGTGAAGACTATATGCTTTGAGGTCGATTTTAATCTGTAAATCCGTAGTCATAGGAGCCAATGCGGGCTCTGAATATTACTATGGCAACTCTAACTCCCGCCAATACACAAGCAAGCAAACAAGTGCGCTTGACTACTGCGTTGTGATATCCAAAGTGAGAGAAAATAGAATTAATCCTGTCATTTCTTAATAGTCGAAAATGGAAGTGTTTCGAAAGTCATGCGTAATCGACAATAGATAAAATAAAATGTTAAATTAAATGTTTCTCCTAATTCCTGCATAGTAGTGGCGAGAATTACAAGAAGGACCCAGATGACAGGAGAAGGCGGAATAAAAGTATTGGAAAAGTGTACATGTCGTTTTGTCTTGTCAATATGTATTTTGTCAAACTTTATGGGGAAAGGCTTAACATAAGTTGGATAACTTGTGCCCAATCCCATTGTATCTTTTACCATAAAATATATCACGTTTTTAAACACTTCGTCCTGATTTTGGATGACGTCGACTCGGAAGGTTGGTATTAATATATACTGTAAACATTTGATTTTTGTTGCTTACATTTTTTATACCAGATAATCCCGATAATCAATTATTGCAACCTTGCAAAATTTTGATCTTCTCAAGAAAAATAAAAAAGAGGTTAATCCTAAAGCTACGTACTTTGACCTTTCCGCGAGGATTTTTCCCCATTTTGACCTTTCCGCGAGGATTTTTCCCCACTTTTGTCCTCTACGCGAAATTTTTCCTCGCTTTTGCCCTTTACGCGAGGGTTTTTCCCCACTTTGGTCCTTTCCGCGAGCGTTTTTCCCCCTTTGGTCCTTTACACGGGGGTTTTCCCCCACTTTAGTCCTTTACGCGAGGATTTTGCCCACTTTGGTCCTTTACGCGAGGGTTTTCCCCACTTTGGTCCTTTACGCGAGGGTTTTCCCCACTTTGGTCCTTTACGCGGGGGTTTTCCCCACTTTTGTCCTTTACGCGAGCGTTTTCCCCCACTTTAGTCCTTTACGCGAGGATTTTGCCCACTTTGGTCCTTTACGCGAGGGTTTTACCCCACTTTGGTCCTTTACTCGGGGGTTTTCCCCACTTTTGTCCTTTATGTATGGTATTATGTATGATTACAGCATTGATATATCCCACATGTAGCTTCTACATAGTTTACATAAATGCCATGTATGCAAGGAATTCTAAAGATGATCAGTATAAACATGTAATTGAGTTGTGCCTTTGCATAATAGGGTGTATAAGGGCATCATTGTAGATGTAATTTGTACAGTGATACTGTATATTGGAATAAAACATGGTCAATCGAGTTAGGGTTTCTTTCTGTAGTTTGATCTTCATTGCGGTTCCACAACATCTATACCAAATCACTTTCCTTTACAAGATGCAGTGTCCTTATTTAGTCAGTTCCTTTAATGTGTTGGCTGAACAGGCGACATATGTAGAGAAGGAACGTGTGGCCTGCTTTTGGGTTTTCTACAAGACAATAATTATCCCATTCAGGAAGTGGGTATATATTATGGTGCAGAAAGTCTGTTTGTCCATCAACTTTTAAAACGGATTCCTCCTTGGTTACTATAGCTAGGAGGAACAGCACTAACAAGGTTCATTATATAAACGGCCTACTTTTAAAGTCACTTGTTCAAATAAAATTCAAGTGTCTTCTGAAAGTTGGCTTACTTTTGAGGTCACTCTATCAACTTTGGTTTGAAAGATCTGGGAGACCTGTAGTCATTGTATTTGGCTGACAGGTATCTGGACTAGAGGTCTAAGTTACATCATACAAGACTGAACAAATTTTAAGGTCACAAGGGTGAAATATGTTGGCATGCGTACACTGTTGAGGGCAGAGGTCAACTTTGTACGACGATTGAATCGGTTGCGCGAAGCTTTGTCGGATCCTTCATCCGCATTTGGCCTGTATGACCTTGAAATGTTCGTATTAATGTGTAAATTTGCGTGTATGGAGAGCAGCATTCCTGAGATTAAACAAGAACTGAAAGTCCATAAATGCATGTCAGAAGGGGTTGAGTTTGACTATACTTGAGGAGAAGGTCAGTAAGTTGGAAATTGAAAGTGATTGAGCATGGGAGGAGTGTGAATACCAGGGGGAGATAATCACTGAAATCCAAACAAGGTTTATTAAAGACAATTTTATATTCAGAGGTCACCCTAAAACTAAGCCACTCTAAGGACTCTGAGGCAGTGCTAAAAAGTTAATAAAGTCAGAGCTTCAGGTTCACTTTCAGATTGTTCATCGTCTGAGAAAACGTATGCCCCACTCCACGGTAGTGAAATTTACAAACCGATAAAATGGCAATGATGTCCTAAACTCTTCTCCGTCTATATGACTGGTAAGCGCCAGTCCTTCCTTAACCTAATCATGCTTCAAACCAAGTTAGTTCAATATCTTGCCATTCCTGCAGAACAATATAGATTTTTAGCCCACCATCATATTCAAATCGCCTTTCGTCTTGGTCCGTCCGTAAACAGTTTTTGTTATCGCTATTTTTTGAGAAGTACTTGATGGATCTTTCTCAAACTGCATATGTTTGTGTCCGTAGGTTTCCCGTGGTCCCTAGTTGTGTATGGTTGATTTTGGGACTGAGAAAAAAAAAAACAAATGGCTGACAGGCGACCATCTTGTATTCTAACTTTTAAAGTTTGTTACCACTATTTCCTAAGAAGTGCTAGATGGATCTCTCTCAAATTTCATATGTAAGTTTCCCTTTGTACTTAGTTGTTCCCATTTAATTTTGAGCCTGATCAGAAAATCAAAATGGCCGACAGACAGCCATCTTGGATTTTGACTTTGCGAGTTTGTCGATATTTCTTGAGAACTACGACATAGATCTTTCTCAAATTTCGTATATAGGCTTCTTTTGGTTCCTGGTTGTACCTATTTGAGTTTGATCAGGATGTGTTACCCTCTGAATATATGTATTTTGCTTAAAAAAACTATCAGAATTGGAAAAATAAATCTAGCGGGAAAGTTATACGTAAGAAAAAGTTGAAACCTCTATTTTCAATTTTAGCTTGCCTGGCCCGAAGGGTCAAGTGAGCTAATACCGTGACACGGCTGCCGTCATCTGTCCGTCTGTCTGTCTGCCGTTCAGCGTCCATGCGGCGTTAACTTCCATTAAAAAAATTCCCAGAAGCAGGAGATGTAATGATGTTTGGCTTACATGTTCTTTGGATAAGGCCAAACAAAGTTTGTGAAAACAATTAACTCGACCCATTTTCAAGGTCACAGGCGTTAAATTTGCTAGTACCTTAAAACAATTTCGTTTCATTAACCAATGGGCCACGCGTTTCTGAGGACACCCTGGTTTATTTTGTGACCCACTGCTACACATGTCTACACCTGAAATACGCTACCATCAAGTAATACATGTACGGAATAAAACATCAATGTACAAAAAAATGGCCATGCTAACTATACAACTAATTTAGTAGCCACTCTATCGTCTCAATGTACAAAAAAATGGCCATACTAACTATACAACTAATTTAGTAGCCACTCTATCGTCTCAATGTACAAAAAAATGGCCATGCTAACTATACAACTAATCTAGTAACCACCCTATCGTCTCAATGTACAAAAAAATGGCCATGCTAACTATACAACTAATCTAGTAACCATATTATCGTCTCAATGTACAAAAAAATGGCCATGCTAACTATACAACTAATTTAGTAACCACTCTATCGTCTCAATGTACAAAAAAATGGCCATGCTAACTATACAACTAATTTAGTAACCATATTATCGTCTCAATGTACAAAAAAATGGCCATGCTAACTATACAACTAATTTAGTAACCACTCTATCGTCTCAATGTACAAAAAAATGGCCATGCTAACTATACAACTAATTTAGTAACCATATTATCGTCTCAATGTACAAAAAAATGGCCATACTAACTATACAACTAATCTAGTAACCATATTATCGTCTCAATGTACAAAAAAATGGCCATGCTTACTATAAACTAATCTAGTAACCATATTATCGTCTCAATGTACAAAAAAATGGCCATGCTAACTATACAACTAATCTAACAACCACTCTATCGTCTCCAGACCATTTTACGTGGAATCAACAATGCCCTCCAACAAACCAACAAAAGCTGGGATGGCGATAACCTATTGCGTCCTTCACAAGCTATGGACAGCCTTTCAGCATGGCATCCCGGAGACTTTACCGTGAAGGCAGCGTGCAGTGTCGCATTCTTGGAATTCCTTCGACATGGAGAGTTTATTTGCAGTAACAACCACTACAATCCTTCCATGAATTTGTACATCAGCGTCGTAACAATTTTGAAAAAAAACCCAAAGCATGTCACACCATTTAGAGACAATTAAAACATTCAATTGTTCCGAACAAACAGATTAATTTGTCCAGTAGCAGGCATGAGTATAGATGCCTCCGACCCCCTATTTGTAATCTATTCAGTGACTGTAACCTGAAAAACGTTCATTGATCACCCGAGACAAACCCTGTCTAGATTGGGGTTAATCATTGCACATAGTGGCATTTCATACTGAATGTTACACATAATGTTGACTTAGTGCACAGTACACAAAGTATTCATGTTTTACACCATATATCATTAGCCTGATTTTAGTTTGTCAGTTGAAACAAAATTGAAATACCAGGTACATCTAATCTACATGTATAATATTTTGTATCAGGTTGAGTTATTAGACAACCAACAAGGCGTGACCGTGTATATCGTATAAAGATAGGGTACCACACACTTTTCTAATACCTATGATTTGGTCTACTTTTAACTGTACTTAAAAAAAGCTACGTTCATGTTTTACACTATATCCACTGTCCTAGCTTTTCAGGGACCTTCATATTATAAGTTTGTCAGTTGAAACAAAATTTAAACGAATGGTTCACAGTAGATTGGTTACTTACAACAGTGTATAATGTGTACAGCACGGAAACATCAAATTAATTCAGAAATTGTTGGTGTGTTACGTACCAGATACAGATATTCTTCTTTAGGCGGGTGACATTTTTACGTACCAGATATAGATATTCTTCTTTAGGCGGGTGACATTTTTACGTACCAGATACAGATATTCTTCTTTAGGCGGGTGACATTTTTACGTACCAGATATAGATATTCTTCTTTAGGCGGGTGACATTTTTACGTACCAGATATAGATATTCTTCTTTAGGCGGGTGACATTTTTACGTACCAGATATAGATATTCTTCTTTAGGCGGGTGACATTTTTACGTACCAGATATAGATATTCTTCTTTAGGCGGGTGACGTTTTTACGTACCAGATATAGATATTCTTCCTTAGGCGGGTGACATTTTTACGTACCAGATATAGATATTCTTCTTTTGGCGGGTGACATTTTTACGTACCAGATATAGATATTCTTCTTTAGGCGGGTGACATTTTTACGTACCAGATATAGATATTCTTCTTTAGGCGGGTGACATTTTTACGTACCAGATATAGATATTCTTCTTTAGGCGGGTGACATTTTTACGTACCAGA
The DNA here is from genome assembly GCF_031769215.1 of Ylistrum balloti. Taxonomy (NCBI): domain Eukaryota; kingdom Metazoa; phylum Mollusca; class Bivalvia; order Pectinida; family Pectinidae; genus Ylistrum; species Ylistrum balloti. The sequence goes on from NW_026782582.1 coordinate 221,545, forward strand.
TATAGATATTCTTCTTTAGGCGGGTGACGTTTTTACGTACCAGATATAGATATTCTTCTTTAGGCGGGTGACATTTTTACGTGCCAGATATAGATATTCTTCTTTAGGCGGGTGACATTTTTACGTACCAGATATGGATATTCTTCTTTAGGCGGGTGACATTTTGACGTACCAGATATAGATATTCTTCTTTAGGCGGGTGACATTTTTACGTACCAGATATAGATATTCTTCTTTTACATTTTTCATCTATTATTTTGTATTCGCTCAGTCTTTAAACGGTTCAGGGTCTGGATTCAAAGTTGTATCAAGAAGTTATTTCCTACCAGTAACACTATTGTAACCACAAACAGGTATCCAGAAAGATGTGTACATTCTGGATTGGATATTGTATATATACAACTGTGAAATGGTTTTATTTCCAAACATTGAGAGGATATTAAACATTTTGCCTATTTTAGGGTCCATTCCTTGGTTCATACTCCTGCCGACTCAGAAATCTCAGGTTTGACTTGCTCAGCCCCAGGGATGCTTGGATACTCATGGTTTATACTCCTCAGGTTTGACTTGCTCAGCCCCAGGGATGCTTGGATACTCATGGTTTATACTCCTCAGGTTTGACTTGCTCAGCCCCAGGGATGCTTGGATACTCATGGTTTATACTCCTCAGGTTTGACTTGCTCAGCCCCATGGATGCTTGCATACTCATGGTTTATACTCCTCAGGTTTGACTTGCTCAGCCCCATGGATGCTTGGATACTCATGGTTTATACTCCTGAGGTTTGACTTGCTCAGCCCCAGGGATGCTTGGATACTTTAGAATTGAAGAAATAGCTTTATCTAAACTAAATGAAAAGCATTTAATCCATTATATCTATTTTCCTTATTTGGTCTGTCCCTCCTGCCTCAGTAGGGGTTCAGACCCATAACTAATTCCACTAATACTTCAGACCAAATTAGGACAGAATTCAAGCAATATTTAAGAAGATTTTAAAGAATTTTTTTTTAACCCTCCTGCCTATATCGAAATTGATTCCCTTTTATTTAACAATGTTTTAGAAAAAACTGGGACATAATCAAGACATTCCTGCAGAAGAAGGGCCAAAGAGAAATTGCCCTTATATCCTTTATTATGGCCTACTCCTTCATGCCCAGGAGGCTGAGACTCACTATTTATACAAAACTGATTCCCCTTCACCTAAGGATGCTTCAAACCAAATTGGGACATAGTCCAAGCATTCTTACCAAGAAATCATTTTACAGAATTTGCTGTATTACCCCTATTGGGCCTGTCCCAACCACCCAAGGCTCATCATTTAGACAACAACAGTCAGTTGACTTTTACTGATGTAATATAAGTAGTGGTAGTAACAATACCTAAACGATTAAAACCGTTCTGAGTAAATGGCAAACAGCGCTCTTCATTTCAGTTTATCCACATTCCAGAAGATTCCAGCTCAACTGCACCAATGGAATTTGAGAAGAAGTTTGAAATGTGTTTTAGGTGAAGGCCATGGTGGTCATATCTGATTTCTGACTGACCCCAAAAGTAACAACACTTAGTCAGGATTATCTCAACTGAATTTCACCACTGGAACTTGAAAAGAAGTTTAGAATAGGTGTTTTCAGAACCAGAATTGCACAATTATGCTACAAAATGGCTGCAACGTCTGACAACTTTCGACAAGGCCAAAAAACAATAACACTTTGTTGATTCCCTTTCCTTAACATTTCCATCAACTGCACCAGTTGACCTTAAGAAGAAGTTTAAAATTATTTCTTCAAAATGTGAGCAATGAAGCCAAATTGGATTTTGAACTGACCTGAAAAAACGAACACTTAATCAGGACCATTTCATCATCATTTTACTTTAAGCTGGTCCTTTTTTTCAGCTGTTGTCTTCTTTCTCGTAACATCCCTACAAATGTTCAGCACTATGACACAAAAGGAACTTAAGAAGTGTTTTAAAATGGGATTTCATAATGGTGCCAATATGCCATTTTGTATTTTGGACTTTCTGAAAAGTAAGAACACTTGGTAAGGACCATCGCAGGATCATTTCAGGCAGATTTCAGCTCATTTTCACCAGTGGAACTTGAGAAAAGTTGTGAAAGATGGATGAAACAATATCTCATTAGCTATAGGTCATCCTGACACTTTTAGTCAAATGAATAGCCTTATTTGTGATGTGTGTTTCTCTGTATAAAGCTGAACACTATAATTCAGCACTTGTATGAAAAGGACTTTATACATTAAGCTTCATTTCTATAACACTTCACTATTACAACCAGGATTGTCCTCTAGAAAATTTGAGAGCTTAACCATTAGTTATTTATTATTGAACTGAAAGATAGAATCTCGAAAGTGTTTGAGTAATGCTAGTCACAAAATTGGTTTTGAATAGTCATTTTTAGCAGCAATTTTTATCATATCGAACCAAATCATTATTATTCTGTAAGAGGATAAAAAGAAAGCCCAGTTGGAACAACTTCAAAAATAATGACGGATGGACTGGTACGTTTAAGTTGGATCAATGCGTACATCAGAAATAAACAAAAAAATGTTTTTGTACATAATACTTCAGTAAATTATACTCACTACAAATGCTGCTAACAGATTCACACACATACCCTCAACACAAATATCACACATGTATGTGAATACTTGTACATCACATCCTTTATATTGTCCAACAAGAAGTCCATAGGGCCTGTATCACTCACCTTGCAAAATTGATTCCTCTTTACCTAAGGATCAAAATTGTTAAAATCCAATCATTCCTATAGGAGGAATAGGGTTTTAAATATTGCTCATTTTAATCTATTGGGCCCTGCACCTCCTGTCCCAGAGGGCTGAGACCCATCATTAATACAAATTTGATTTAGACTAAAATTTTGACAAAATCAAATCATCCATACAGGAGGAGTAGGATTTTAAAATTTCCGTTTTGGGCCTTGCCCCTTAGACCAAAAAAAACCAACGGACAAACAGACAACGGACATCCCATTATGTCATAAGCTCACTTTAGCCCAGGTGGGTTAACACTGACAGAAATATGTCTGTGAAATAACAATGTTTTTCTCTCTGGTAAGCTAATATCAAAGATGCTAATTCTTTATTAGTCAGGTTATAAAGTAAATGTCTCCATGGTAACTACATTTATAATAATTCTATTAAGTTTCTAATTTTTCATCACAAGTAATAAAGATTAGTCAAACATCCAAAGATGGTTTTCCTCCGTAAACATTTCTAGATTTAAGAGAGTCGACACAAAAAACACTTTAACAAATTCATGTACAGTTTAAAATTAATATTTTTTATCAAATGGGACAAAAATGATCATTTTAAACAACAAATAAGAGAAAATGTGGCATGCATTCAATTATTCCATAATAACAATAACAACAACAAATGTTTGTCCTTTACAATCTTTTCTCAATCCTACTATTTAATACATGTTCTACAATAAACATATCTCAGAACCAACAATATTAAAGTACACCTGAAAGTTTGTTGTAATCACTACATATGTAATACATTGATCATTTTGAGGGAGGAACAAAATGAGACTATGATGTATCAAATATAAAGGAACCATCAGCTTGTAACACTGTCCCCCCCCCCCCCCCCCCCCCCATCATCTTACATCAAATGGCACATTGTCATGTACTGATTTGAAATCAAACTCAATAATGTTGAAGAAAATGTTTTACCCTATTTATGTAACGGTTGCTGATTAAAGTTATGAAGATGGAAATTTTCAATGAACTTTAAGACATACAATTTTAAACATAACCTGAATAGAGGTAGCTGATTATCTAAATCTGTATCTATCTACCTGGTGCAGTGTAATCATTCATAACAAGAGGCCCATGGGGCCTTAACAGTCATCTGACTATAAGGACCTATATATGAAAGAGGCCAAATAGGTTTAAAATAAATTGTTCTACTACTCTACAGCTTCCATAGAAGACATTGTTGGTTCATCAAGACATTTTCTGCAAATTTGAAATCATATTCTTTATACATGCACTACACACATATTGCTTGTTGACAAAGCAAGCTACAGGCCAAATATCAAGACCCTTGGCCTTTTGGTTATTGAAAAGTTGCTTAAGCATTTCAACTCATTTGACCCCTGTGACCTTGAAAGTTTGTCCAATATCAGCACCCTGGGCCTTTTGGTTATTGTGAAGAAGTCATTTAAAGATTTTTACACATTTTACGTCAGTGGCCTTGAAAGCAGGTCAAAGTCATTTATATTGAAAAAATTAGTAGCACTACATCTTAGCATGCTACTGTCCAAACATCAGCATCCTGGGCTTTTTTGTTATTGAGAAGTCAATTAAAGATTTTAACACATTTGACCCTTGTGACCTTTCAAGCAGACCACGGTCATTCATATTAAGTAGGGGTTGAATAAACTTTCGGAATGTTAAAAATGATTTTAAACTCTCAATATGACACACCAAATTTTGTTGAAATCCATTTAAGCAATAAGAAAATACAGCATTTTGAAGCAAAATATTGGCTTCCTTTCCCATTTGGGGCTTTGCTTGTCCCCAGGTTCCTTGGGGTCAAATCAACTTTCTGAATTTAAGAAACAATTCCTCATCCTCAATGATGTTTCAGAACAAAGTTTGTTGAAATCTTTTCCAGCATTAAAAAAGAATAGCAATTTGAAGCAAAATATTGACAAACTTTTGCATTTGGAGCCCTGCCTGCCCCTCGATCCCTAGGGGTCAAATCAAGTTTCTATATTTAACGATTCTCCACTCTCAGTGATGCTTCACGTCAGTTTTGGTTGAAATCCATACAAGCGTTAAAAATGAAAACCATTTTGAAGCAGAATGTTTTCTAACTTCCTCTTTAGGGCTCCGCCCTAAGAGTCATAAGGGTCAAATCAACTTCCTGAATTTCCAACCTGCAATGATGTTTTAAACCAAATTAGGTTAAAATCCATTCATTCCTTAAAACGGAGTAGCGTTTTGAAGCAAAATATTGTTAAATTTTCTTTTTTGGAGCCCTGCCCCCAAGTCCCCAGAGGTAGAACCAAATTTCTGAATTTTAAGAAATAATTGCCTACCCTAACTGATGAATCAGGCCACAGCTTGTTGAAATCCATCCAGGCAGAAAGGAGAAATAGGGTTTTAAAGCAAATTTAAGCACCTCCACCTTTGGGGCCCTGTCCCTCAAACTCTAGGAGTCAAATTAAAATTCTGAATTGAAGAAAAATTAACCTCACCCAATGATGCTTCAGACCAAATTTAGTTAAATCCACCATGGTATGAAAGAGGAGTTAGGTTTTAAAGAAAATGTATATGCACCCTGACAGACAAAGCACATTGGATATAAGTAAGGCTGATTAAGGAGTGAGGACTAAGGGTGTTATGAGTGAGAAAGTCAGACTGATTAAGGAGTGAGAAAGTCAGGCTGATTAAGTGTTATGTGTGAGAAAGTCAGACTGATTAAGGAGTGAGAAAGTCAGGCTGATTAAGGAGTGAGAACTAAGGGTGTTATGTGTGAGAAAGTCAGACTGATTAAGGAGTGAGGACTAAGGGTGTTATGTGTGAGAAAGTCAGACTGATTAAGGAGTGAGAAAGTCAGGCTGATTAAGGAGTGAAGACTAAGGGTGTTATGTGTGAGAAAGTCAGACTGATTAAGGAGTGAGGACTAAGGGTGTTATGTGTGAGAAAGTCAGGCTGATTAAGGAGTGAGGACTAAGGGTGTTATGTGTGAGAAAGTCAGACTGATTAAGGAGTGAGGACTAAGGGTGTTATGTGTGAGAAAGTCAGACTGATTAAGGAGTGAGAAAGGGGAGTGAGAAAGTCAGACTGATTAAGGAGTGAAGACTAAGGGTGTTATGTGTGAGAAAGTCAGACTGATTAAGGAGTGAGAACTAAGGGTGTTATGAGTGAGAAAGTTATGTGTGAGAAAGTCAGGCTGATTAAGGAGTGAGGACTAAGGTTGTTATGTGTGAGAAAGTCAGGCTGATTAAGGAGTGAGGACTAAGGTTGTTATGTGTGAGAAAGTCAGTCTGATTAAGCAGGCTGATTAAGGAGTGAGAACTAAGGGTGTTATGTGTGAGAAAGTCAGACTGATTAAGGAGTGAGAACTAAGGGTGTTATGTGTGAGAAAGTCAGACTGATTAAGGAGTGAGAACTAAGGGTGTTATGTGTGAGAAAGTCAGACTGATTAAGGAGTGAGGACTAAGGGTGTTATGTGTGAGAAAGTCAGGCTGATTAAGGAGTGAGAAAGTCAGGCTGATTAAGGAGTGAAGACTAAGGGTGTTATGTGTGAGAAAGTCAGGCTGATTAAGGAGTGAGAACTAAGGGTGTTATGTGTGAGAAAGTCAGACTGATTAAGGAGTGAGGACTAAGGGTGTTATGAGTGAGAAAGTCAGGCTGATTAAGGAGTGAGAACTAAGGGTGTTATGTGTGAGAAAGTCAGACTGATTAAGGAGTGAGAAAGTCAGGCTGATTAAGGAGTGAGAACTAAGGGTGTTATGTGTGAGAAAGTCAGACTGATTAAGGAGTGAGGACTAAGGGTGTTATGAGTGAGAAAGTCAGGCTGATTAAGGAGTGAGAAAGTCAGGCTGATTAAGGAGTGAGAAAGTCAGGCTGATTAAGGAGTGAGAACTAAGGGTGTTATGTGTGGGTGTTATGTGTGAGAAAGTCAGGCTGATTAAGGAGTGAGAACTAAGGGTGTTATGTGTGAGAAAGTCAGACTGATTAAGGAGTGAGAACTAAGGGTGTTATGAGTGAGAAAGTCAGGCTGATTAAGGAGTGAGAAAGTCAGGCTGATTAAGGAGTGAGAAAGTCAGACTGATTAAGGAGTGAAGACTAAGGGTGTTATGTGTGAGAAAGTCAGGCTGATTAAGGAGTGAGAACTAAGGGTGTTATGTGTGAGAAAGTCAGACTGATTAAGGAGTGAGAACTAAGGGTGTTATGTGTGAGAAAGTCAGGCTGATTAAGGAGTGAGAAAGTCAGGCTGATTAAGGAGTGAGAAAGTCAGGCTGATTAAGGAGTGAGAAAGTCAGGCTGATTAAGGAGTGAGAACTAAGGGTGTTATGTGTGAGAAAGTCAGGCTGATTAAGGAGTGAGAAAGTCAGGCTGATTAAGGAGTGAGAAAGTCAGACTGATTAAGGAGTGAAGACTAAGGGTGTTATGTGTGAGAAAGTCAGACTGATTAAGGAGTGAAGACTAAGGGTGTTATGTGTGAGAAAGTCAGACTGATTAAGGAGTGAGAAAGTCAGGCTGATTAAGGAGTGAGAAAGTCAGGCTGATTAAGGAGTGAGAAAGTCAGACTGATTAAGGAGTGAGAACTAAGGGTGTTATGTGTGAGAAAGTCAGGCTGATGAGAAAGTCAGACTGATTAAGGAGTGAAGACTAAGGGTGTTATGTGTGAGAAAGTCAGACTGATTAAGGAGTGAAGACTAAGGGTGTTATGTGTGAGAAAGTCAGACTGATTAAGGAGTGAGAAAGTCAGACTGATTAAGGAGTGAGGACTAAGGGTGTTATGTGTGAGAAAGTCAGACTGATTAAGGAGTGAGAACTAAGGGTGTTATGTGTATGTGTGAGAAAGTCAGACTGATTAAGGAGTGAGAACTAAGGGTGTTATGAGTGAGAAAGTCAGGCTGATTAAGGAGTGAGAAAGTAAGGAGTGAGAAAGTCAGGCTGATTAAGGAGTGAGAAACTAAGGGTGTTATGTTGAGAAAGTCATGTAAGGTGATGAGACTAAGGGTGTTATGTGTGAGAAAGTCAGACTGATTAAGGAGTGAGAAAGTCAGGCTGATTAAGGAGTGAGAAAGTCAGACTGATTAAGGAGTGAGGACTAAGGGTGTTATGTGTGAGAAAGTCAGGCTGATTAAGGAGTGAGGACTAAGGGTGTTATGAGTGAGAAAGTCAGACTGATTAAGGAGTGAGAAAGTCAGACTGATTAAGGAGTGAGAACTAAGGTTGTTATGAGTGAGAAAGGAATCAATGTTTTTGACAGACCTGTCCTTTTGCTTAGATGTGAAATTGATTACATGTAGGTAAAGCTTTATTGCCTTAAAACTATACAGGAAATAGATTACTTCTCTTCAACCAATATACTACTCCTGACCAGAGGTGACACCAGTATTATCTCTAAGGTTATAATCAATATGCTGGACTTTGATTCTGTAATGAGGAACTCAAACGATACTGTGAAACTTTGTATGTTGAAAGCACAACTGTTTTTATTATAGTAAATGGCCTTGACAGATATGCTCATCCTTCAAATACACAATAAACATATAGAATTGTCACAATTTGACTTCTGCACCAATGTTACATTATAATTCAAACATGCATTTTACAACTATATAAATTCATGTAATGTATACTTTACTAAATTTGTGGTGAAAGAATATATTTGTGGTGATCATTTACTCAAGTCAATATGAGACTAAACCTGAACCAAAAGGTTACATTAGATAAGACAGTATATATAGATATACAGGATACAGTGATATTTGCCCCCACCATCGTTTGATCTTCATTTGCTCCTACCAAGTTTTTCCTTCTTATCTCTTCCTTCCTCTGTGTTTGTTCTCGATTTTATGGAATTTCAAAATTCCTATCACAAGTAATAATCTTACTTATCCAAGATGAATGCCTCTCAGCCATTTGTTTATTTTGATGAGTCCCAAAATCCAAAGGGCACATCTAGGGATAAAAGGTAAGCTATACATGAAATTTGAGAAATATCCGTCTTGTATTTCACAAGAAATGGCACTAACAAAGCTATCACAGTGGAAAGCCATGTTGGCCACGTACAGGTCATTTTCTCTTTCTGATTAAGATAGAAATCAAACCAACACAACTAAGGAACAAGGGGATTTTTGTTATGAAATCCGACAAAGTTCCTTTCAGTCCTTCTAAACAAATAGGGATAACAAACTTTCAGTGTCAAAATCCAGGATGGCCCATTGTCATCCATCTTGTTTTTTTCCTGATCAGTCCCTTATTCAAAAAGGCACAACTGTGGACTGAATGGGACAAACATGAAATTTTTTAAAAATATCCATTCTGTACTTCACACGAAATAGCGATAACAAACTTTCATGGTCAAAATCCAAGATGGCTGCCTGTCAGACATTTTTTTTCCTCCAATCAACTGTAAAATTGGCATTACACATCTAGGTACTAAGGGGAAACTGCCTGTGAATTTTGAAAATGATCCAATAAGTATTTCTCCAGAAACAGTGATAATTTTCATTTTCACAATCAAAAGATTTTTTGATTTTTGTTTTTCTGATCAATCCCAAACAATAAAAGAGCATAACCAATCTCCATGGGACACCCACACATGAAATTTGAGAAAGATCCATTCAGTATTTTAAGAAATACTGATGAGTATTAGCCCACCTTCTGATGATGAAGGCCTTATAAAATCTATTCAATATCTCTTGGCAACATGAACATATGTTTGATGGCATAAAAATTGTGTGAACTGTGTGGCAGCTACAACATGAATGCCATTCTTATTGTCTTTCATCTCATCATACTGTATAGTGACTCCATTTTATTTAAGTCAACTTTAATCTTTTTCATTGAGAAAAAATAGGATTTTAACATTTCCATCTCAGTTACAAATTGTTTATACTTGTTTCATTTTAAACGTTCTGTTTGTGACATCATCACAAAAAATAAAAATCTTAAATCATATTCTTCAAGTTTGATAACTCTGTCAAATGTCCATGGACTTCCGCCATTACATAAATTCCTGTGTGATCTTATTGATATATAGCAATATACTAAATTTGGTTCAAATTTGACAGAAAGTTATCTGACAGAAATGAAAAATGATCTATTTCAAGGAATTTAAAAGACTGTAATTCTGGCAAATGTTGACGGACTTTGAACTAACTCAGCACAGACCTTACTGATATAAAGCAATATAATAAATTTGATTCAAATCTGAGGAAGAAAACTAGCCATTTGATGGAAACCCTAACACAGACAAACAGGTAGACTATAGGAAGATAGACAAAAAAACATGGCCTCTTCAATCTTGGGAAGTATAAAAATACAACCTTTTGCAAAAGATAGGGTTTTTATCAATATAAGGAAATTTTAACTTATTTCCTTTACATTCTGTGGTCTGACCTCTTACATTAATAGATTAATGGATATCGTGTTTGACCTAATTAGCACCCCTGCCCCAATAAGTGCATACTCACTCATTTGGTGTGTTTCATAGAAATAAATATTTAACCTATAAAAAATAGCATGAGGGTATTTAACTTTTGGCTGCATGCTTAATGATTTGTTAAAATACCGTATATCAGAATTTTTTGTGTGTATCTAATTTTTGTGAATTTAGTGACCCTTTCAAAATTGCATAAATTTAAATCGTAAAATTGGTAGAAAACTGGTAACAAGTGATCCCAGAGCAATCTTGGTGTCCACCATTGTTTTATTTTTATTTGTTCTTGAAGAATGGATCTTTTCCCTTCTTTGTTTTTGCTAAGGATAAGAAAATTTGAACATTTCCTTGTAGAAATAGTGTAATCATCTTTAACTGACAAATCCAAGATGGCTGCTTGAAGCCATTCTTGTTTTTTCTGATCAGTCCCAAAATCAAATGGGCACAACTGGGGACCAAGGGGAACCTGCATATAAAATTTTAGAAAGATCCATCCAGTGCTTCTCATGAAATAGCGATAACAAAAAATTGTTTACGGACGGACAGGCGGACCACTGACCAAGGACGTATGGCGATTTGAATGGCCCACCATCATCATGTTTAAATATAACAAACAATAATGCTTACCGACAAAAGCAAACAAGACTAAATTAAAATATGTTAGAATCGAGGACAATAAAGTGATAACTAACAGTAGTACAGTGAGAAGATACATGATAATACTTTAAACATAATACCAGTTTCAGTCATTCTATCAAACGATTTTGTTGAAATCTTCTTGCTGTAGATATTCTGAAAGCATTTTTCTGCCTTATTGATACAATAAATAGCAGCAAATAAATGACATACTGAACACAGCCGTAAATCCTTATCAATCCAATCAGATTCATTTTGCCACGAGCTCTGTAAAGAATACATGGTGACCGTGATATATGAAATGAACATAGAAAGAGTTAACTAAGTGATCCATTTTGTGTTTTAGTGTGCTAATTAGGTCAAAAATGGTGTTATTGATGGTGATGAAAATTAGAGCTGTCACAGATAAAAGAAGTTCTGGTCCTAGTACCTGTATCCCAACCCATACCCAGTCACACACACACCCTTTAGAATTAAAACCATGAAGATCATGATCTATTTACAAAGTTCACAATGAATGAAATAGATTTTCTAGTAAAAGTAGAATTACTAGCTGTGACTGTGTATGTACTACGTTTGTTTTCTACCATCTTTATTTGGTGAAGTTCCATGCAGCCTTGATGACTTTGATCTATAAATCTATGTGGTATGTTCAGGAGTTTATATGTTTTGTACTTAATTAATACTGAATATAAATAATAACATCACCAGTAAATACACAGAGAAGAAATCTTAATTACCTGGTATACAAACCAGTTGAATCAAGGGTTATACTATACATTTTTCAACAACTTAAGATATCACAATAATGACTGTGATGGCAAGTTCAAGATTAAAATATTGTGTTTTTGATGCTATGTATGGTAATTTGTTGAATACATTACAGGTACCCCTAATGTGTTGTGTATTACACTGTATTTATGGTAATTAGTTGAATACATTACAGGTACCTCTAATGTGTTGTGTATTACACTGTATTTATGGTAATTTGTTGAATACATTACAGATAATGTGTTGTGTATTACACTGTATTTATGGTAATTAGTTGAATACATTACAGGTACCTATAATGTGTTGTGTATTACACTGTATTTATGGTAATTAGTTGAATACATTACAGGTAATGTGTTGTGTATTACACTGTATTTATGGTAATTTGTTGAATACATTACAGGTACCGCTAATGTGTTGTGTATTACACTGTATTTATGGTAATTAGTTGAATACATTACAGGTAATGTGTTGTGTATTACACTGTATTTATGGTAATTTGTTGAATACATTACAGATAATGTGTTGTGTATTACACTGTATTTATGGTAATTAGTTGAATACATTACAGATACCCCTAATGTGTTGTGTATTACACTGTATTTATGGTAATTAGTTGAATACATTACAGGTACCTCTAATGTGTTGTGTATTACACTGTATTTATGGTAATTAGTTGAATACATTACAGGTACCCCTAATGTGTTGTGTATTACACTGTATTTATGGTAATTTGTTGAATACAGTACAGATAATGTATTGTGTTTTACACAATGTACACTGATGGTTTCAGAATGAACAAAATTACAGGATAAGGCTACAGTATAACCAGCATGAGAAATTGTCAAACTTCTTGTGTCCCTGCAACAATGCAGCAGTTTATACAACAGGTACACGAACCACAGTATAATACTGGGTACGATTCATCGATATGAATGGTAAGTCTATCGAGGCTGTAAGCTTTTTATAATTGTATCCAGTCAGTATTATAACGGTAACACATTTCTGGGTTCAAGTACACTTTTTCCAAACTGGGTTGTCGCATCTAAAACCTTGCCTGTAACCGGTTACCTGGGTACAGCCATAGTGAAAATCTTGGTCCGCTGACTTTTACATAGCAACATGATATAGTTTATACAACAACGTCTGGTCATTTTTTATATCATGAGACAGCGCAATCACTTCCCTTTTCCTCTTTGATTTTGCTGTCAATGTCACTCTCTATAGTATTTTCAATATCCATGGAGCGCATCGCTTGTAACACAGGTGATATTTGTCCCTCATTCAATGACGAGCTTTCTATAGGTGTTGTGCTCAGCTGTAAAGTTGGTGGCGTTTGTTCTGCTAGTTTATTTAACAATTGAATCTGTCCTCGAATAGCATGCAAGAAAGGTTTGTACCCAAGACTGAAAAGACATGAAGTAAAACAGATATAAACATATATTAGTGTAATATATTTGGAGACATTACTGAATGCAGTTAAAATCAAAGTGCTTAATGGCACATTCTGTTCATCATGGATTGCCAAGGCAGTGATAAATCAGTATGAAATAGCAAAAAATAAGTAGAGAATTTTAACAAGTATAAAAATACTCTAGCCTCTACCTTGCTCTGATAAACAGTTGAAACCCACCATTTATACAAAATTGATTCCCCTTATACTTCAGAAAATACTTGGCCAAAATACAATCATTCCTACAGTAGGAGTAGGAATATAAAGAATTTACTCGATTTCACTGCTGGGCCAGGAAAGCTAACAAAAAATTTTCAACTTTGTGCCTAGCCTTCTTAAGTACCACGGGCAACAGACCCATCATTTATACGAAGTTATTTCCCCTTACTACAAGGATGCTTCATAACCAATTTGATTAAAATCTGGTCAGTCATGACTAGTAGCAATTTATAGGAAAAGGTAGCTGACAACCAACTGACAGATGCCAAATGCCACAGTATCCCTATAGATTTTAACATAAGCAATCACTCATTCATTCCAGAAACCTACCAGCTCACCCAGATGACTACTATAGTGCTGTGAGCATAAAAAAACCTTGTTCTGTACTTACCATTCAGTATCTGCCCACAGCTCAAGGTAGGACAGACCCTCCCTCATCCGGGCAACAATCTCCAACGGTGTGTCTGTCATACTGGCAGTGTTGACGGTCCTAACCACCGCCAAAGCATCTCGTAACAACATAGAGAAGATAAGAGCCCACTCTAGGCATCCTGCTTCTAGTGCTATCTGGAGTAAGTACCTGAAAAATTAGAGACTGATGTGTCTTAATAAACATCCCAATATATATAACAACTATAGTAGTAGTCAGTACACAGCTGTAGTAGTAGTCAGTACAATATATATAACAGCTGTAGTAGTAGTCAGTACAATATATATAACAGCTGTAGTAGTAGTCAGTACACAGCTGTAGTAGTAGTCAGTACAATATATATAACAGCTGTAGTAGTAGTCAGTACATAGCTGTAGTAGTAGTCAGTACAATATATATAACAGCTGTAGTAGTAGTCAGTACATAGCTGTAGTAGTAGTCAGTACAATATATATAACAGCTGTAGTAGTAGTCAGTACAATATATATAACAGCTGTAGTAGTAGTCAGTACAATATATATAACAGCTGTAGTAGTAGTCAGTACATAGCTGTAGTAGTAGTCAGTACACAGCTGTAGTAGTAGTCAGTACAATATATATAACAGCTGTAGTAGTAGTCAGTACATAGCTGTAGTAGTAGTCAGTACAATATATATAACAGCTGTAGTAGTAGTCAGTACAATATATATAACAGCTGTAGTAGTAGTCAGTACAATATATATAACAGCTGTAGTAGTAGTCAGTACATAGCTGTAGTAGTAGTCAGTACACAGCTGTAGTAGTAGTCAGTACAATATATATAACAGCTGTAGTAGTAGTCAGTACATAGCTGTAGTAGTAGTCAGTACAATATATATAACAGCTGTAGTAGTAGTCAGTACACAGCTGTAGTAGTAGTCAGTACATAGCTGTAGTAGTAGTCAGTACAATATATATAACAGCTGTAGTAGTAGTCAGTACATAGCTGTAGTAGTAGTCAGTACACAGCTGTAGTAGTAGTCAGTACATAGCTGTAGTAGTAGTCAGTACACAGCTGTAGTAGTAGTCAGTACAATATATATAACAGCTGTAGTAGTAGTCAGTACATAGCTGTAGTAGTAGTCAGTACAATATATATAACAGCTGTAGTAGTAGTCAGTACATAGCTGTAGTAGTAGTCAGTACAATATATATAACAGCTGTAGTAGTAGTCAGTACATAGCTGTAGTAGTAGTCAGTACAATATATATAACAGCTGTAGTAGTAGTCAGTACAATATATATAACAGCTGTAGTAGTATATACATAGCTGTAGTAGTAGTAGTACAATATATATAACAGCTGTAGTAGTAGTCAGTACAATATATATAACAGCTGTAGTAGTAGTCAGTACAATATATATAACAGCTGTAGTAGTAGTCAGTACATAGCTGTAGTAGTAGTCAGTACACAGCAGTACAATATATATAACAGCTGTAGTAGTAGTCAGTACATAGCTGTAGTAGTAGTCAGTACAATATATATAACAGCTGTAGTAGTAGTCAGTACACAGCTGTATATAGTCAGTACATAGCTGTAGTAGTAGTCAGTACAATATATATAACAGCTGTAGTAGTAGTCAGTACATAGCTGTAGTAGTATAGTACACAGCTGTAGTAGTAGTCAGTACATAGCTGTATATAGTCAGTACACAGCTGTAGTAGTAGTCAGTACAATAATATATAGTCAGTACATAGCTGTAGTAGTAGTCAGTACAATATATATAACAGCTGTAGTAGTAGTCAGTACACAGCTGTAGTAGTAGTCAGTACAATATATATAACAGCTGTAGTAGTAGTCAGTACATAGCTGTAGTAGTAGTCAGTACAATATATATAACAGCTGTAGTAGTAGTCAGTACAATATATATAACAGCTGTAGTAGTAGTCAGTACATAGCTGTAGTAGTAGTCAGTACAATATATATAACAGCTGTAGTAGTAGTAGTACAATATATATAACAGCTGTAGTAGTAGTCAGTACAATATATATAACAGCTGTAGTAGTAGTCAGTACATAGCTGTAGTAGTAGTCAGTACACAGCTGTAGTAGTAGTCAGTACAATATATATAACAGCTGTAGTAGTAGTCAGTACATAGCTGTAGTAGTAGTCAGTACAATATATATAACAGCTGTAGTAGTAGTCAGTACATAGCTGTAGTAGTAGTCAGTACACAGCTGTAGTAGTAGTCAGTACAATATATATAACAGCTGTAGTAGTAGTCAGTACACAGCTGTAGTAGTAGTCAGTACAATATATATAACAGCTGTAGTAGTAGTCAGTACACAGCTGTAGTAGTAGTCAGTACATAGCTGTAGTAGTAGTCAGTACAATATATATAACAGCTGTAGTAGTAGTCAGTACACAGCTGTAGTAGTAGTCAGTACAATATATATAACAGCTGTAGTAGTAGTCAGTACAATATATATAACAGCTGTAGTAGTAGTCAGTACAATATATATAACAGCTGTAGTAGTAGTCAGTACACAGCTGTAGTAGTAGTCAGTACAATATATATAACAGCTGTAGTAGTAGTCAGTACAATATATATAACAGCTGTAGTAGTAGTCAGTACAATATATATAACAGCTGTAGTAGTAGTCAGTACACAGCTGTAGTAGTAGTCAGTACAATATATATAACAGCTGTAGTAGTAGTCAGTACAATATATATAACAGTAGTAGTCAGTACAATATATATAACAGCTGTAGTAGTAGTCAGTAGTAATATAGTACAATATATATAACAGCTGTAGTAGTAGTCAGTACAATATATATAACAGCTGTAGTAGTATAGTACACAGCTGTAGTAGTAGTCAGTACAATATATATAACAGCTGTAGTAGTAGTCAGTACAATATATATAACAGCTGTAGTAGTAGTCAGTACAATATATATAACAGCTGTAGTAGTAGTCAGTACACAGCTGTAGTAGTAGTCAGTACAATATATATAACAGCTGTAGTAGTAGTCAGTACAATATATATAACAGCTGTAGTAGTAGTCAGTACATAGCTGTAGTAGTAGTCAGTACAATATATATAACAGCTGTAGTAGTAGTCAGTACAATATATATAACAGCTGTAGTAGTAGTCAGTACACAGCTGTAGTAGTAGTCAGTACAATATATATAACAGCTGTAGTAGTAGTCAGTACAATATATATAACAGCTGTAGTAGTAGTCAGTACACAGCTGTAGTAGTAGTCAGTACATAGCTGTAGTAGTAGTCAGTACAATATATATAACAGCTGTAGTAGTAGTCAGTACACAGCTGTAGTAGTAGTCAGTACAATATATATAACAGCTGTAGTAGTAGTCAGTACAATATATATAACAGCTGTAGTAGTAGTCAGTACAATATATATAACAGCTGTAGTAGTAGTCAGTACACAGCTGTAGTAGTAGTCAGTACAATATATATAACAGCTGTAGTAGTAGTCAGTACACAGCTGTAGTAGTAGTCAGTACACAGCTGTAGTAGTAGTAGTCAGTACAATTCTTTAAGGATTCAAGCAACAGTTTCACAGTAAAAGTAACCCAAAAACACTTTTTTTCACTTTCTAAACATTCCTTTTAAATTTCAGCTTAATAACAACAGTAGAACAGGAGAATAACTTCATATAGTGTCTTTAAAGATGGAGAGAAGTTCAATTTTTCTGCAAAACAAAGTTGAAGAAGTTGGAACAGCTAATCAATAAAAACAAGCCTTGTCGGTCATCTGAGATAAATAATATGGAATATAAAGGTTAATGGATAAGTAGCTTTAAACTGCATTGAAAAAGACATTGTGACACTGACTATAGTAAGCCAGTGTTAATACATGCATACCATCAAAACTGTCATCTTATACTGATAATTCTTACAAAGTTAGTTCCAATGGAAAATTACTATTATTATTACAATATCAACAGCCTGTCAACACATAAAAGGTCATTAGGGCTAAAAATCATAAATGGTTATACTATCACAAAATATTAAAATGGTATGACATAGTCTATAATATTGAACATCTTTCAGATAACCTAGAATTTTACAAATCTCAACAGTTTTAAAAAGGGTCTCTAGACTTGTAACGTTACGATAAAAACAAATTCTCGGGTCCATCGAAGGTCAATGCTGTCAAATAAAAAATGTTTAACAGAGAATGGCTCATTATATCCCATGCACCAAGGATTATCTTCGCCATTCATCATATATGAATGTGTAAGGTATGTATGACCCATCCGAAGACGGGCAAGGACAACTTCGTCTCAGTGGTTGTCTCTATAACCTGGAGACCATTCACTGATGATAGGCTTTACAAAGTGCAATTTATTATGGTATATTGATTCCATTCCTCCAGCCACTGAGCTGTGAAAAATTGTTTGATAAATGGTTTAAAATCAGTAAAATGAAGTTTAAAAACAACAGGTGGTAGCGATAAAGCTTCCTTTGTGGCACGATCTGCTTTTTCATTGCCTGGTATTCCAATGTGCCCAGGAACCCAACAAAAAGCAATACGAAAGTTAAAGGCAAGTTCATGATATAGTATTAATGTTTTACGAATGAAAATATTTTCGAAATTTCTATTGCTATGCCTATTTAGTACAGAAAAAGAGTCTGAAAAGGTTGAGGGTAACAGTATATCAGTATACTTACACCTCGTTATATATATAATGTTGATATCTATTTTAACTGATCACTAATACATTCTAGTAGATTTTAATTAAATTCACCTGAGTTCCAGTTCTGACTGTATAGGACCCTTGTTAGCCATTTCCTGAGAGAGGATCTCCAGTTCTGGTGACAAAGGATCTGTACTGCTACTGATGTCGGCCAGGTATTCAAACTCCCCCAGTAGAGAACTATTGTCTGATACTTCCATGGTAGCTAAGCTGCTCTCCTCCGCTAGAAACAAGTCCATCATCACTTATAACTTTTTTGTCTAAAAGAGGCCTCGCCTGGTAATAATATGCTAAACAAGAGGTCCAATGGACCTGCATCATTCACCTGGTATTCAATGTTCATCAAAAATGCAATCAGTCTTAATTACAAATATATTAACATGTACACCATTAGTATTCAAACTGGACTTATGAAATCAATTTAAAGTAATTTCCACAACAAACAACTTCTCACATTGAACTCTAAACAGTAACAGTTAAGACCTGGATTATAGGTAAATGTCACTTCCTTTTTTTTTTTTTTTTATGTCCCCGGTGAATATGTATATGGTTTAAAGTTATTTCTCTCTGCAAACTTTGCCGAGTTTCATCCCACAGACCTACTAGCAAGATATTTTGCTTTTTTGTTAAAAATTTGTTGGGCTTCAACCTTAATACACCCTCCCTTCCACTATGTCCTGCTTCTAGACCTTTTGGTTAGTAAGAAGAAACTGTCAAAATATTTTGACAAACTTGAGCCCTGTGACCTTGAATATGGTTCAAGGTCATTTTTTTTTTTTGATAACTTTGTCAGGCTTTCTCCTTGCCTCAGCCAAATATCATGCTCCTGCACCTTCTGAACATAGGTCAAGGTCATTTCTTTGTCAGATTTCATCTGAGAAACTTTTAATTACCAGACAAAGATAATGATTCTAGGCCTTTTGGTTAATTACCAGACAAATATAATGATTCTAGGCCTTTTGGTTAATTACCAGACAAATATAATGATTCTAGGCCTTTTGGTTAATTACCAGACAAAGATAATGATTCTAGGCCTTTTGGTTAATTACCAGACAAATATAATGATTCTAGGACTTTTGGTTAATTACCAGACAAAGATAATGATTCTAGGACTTTTGGTTAATTACCAGACAAAGATAATGATTCTAGGACTTTTGGTTAATTACCAGACAAATATAATGATTCTAGGACTTTTGGTTAATTACCAGACAAAGATAATGATTCTAGGACTTTTGGTTAATTACCAGACAAAGATAATGATTCTAGGCCTTTTGGTTAATTACCAGACAAATATAATGATTCTAGGACTTTTGGTTAATTACCAGACAAAGATAATGATTCTAGGACTTTTGGTTAATTACCAGACAAATATAATGATTCTAGGACTTTTGGTTAATTACCAGACAAATATAATGATTCTAGGACTTTTGGTTAATTACCAGACAAAGATAATGATTCTAGGACTTTTGGTTAATTACCAGACAAAGATAATGATTCTAGGACTTTTGGTTAATTACCAGACAAATATAATGATTCTAGGACTTTTGGTTAATTACCAGACAAAGATAATGATTCTAGGACTTTTGGTTAATTACCAGACAAAGATAATGATTCTAGGCCTTTTGGTTAATTACCAGACAAATATAATGATTCTAGGACTTTTGGTTAATTACCAGACAAAGATAATGATTCTAGGACTTTTGGTTAATTACCAGACAAATATAATGATTCTAGGACTTTTGGTTAATTACCAGACAAAGATAATGATTCTAGGCCTTTTGGTTAATTACCAGACAAATATAATGATTCTAGGACTTTTGGTTAATTACCAGACAAAGATAATGATTCTAGGACTTTTGGTTAATTACCAGACAAAGATAATGATTCTAGGACTTTTGGTTAATTACCAGACAAATATAATGATTCTAGGACTTTTGGTTAATGAGAAGAAACTATTCAAAGGTTCTCAACAAACTGAACCCATGTGACCTTGAATAATGATCAAAGTCATCCGGGTCAAGTGAGCTAATAATGGACAGTATCTTTAAAGCCAACAACTTGCAAAAGTGATATTCTCCAGAAAGGAATAGTTCAAGAAGATTATCCTGAATGATTACATTAGAGAATCCATGAAACTGATGAACGCTCCTCAAAAACGAAAACAACTTTTTTGGACACAAAATTTTAACAAATGGCAATAACTGTATATCAGTATGACTAAAGTACACAACAAGTTTCATTATTGCAGTTTAAATCATTTAAACTATTTAAATTTTATTAAAGCAAATTTATGCTCAGGACACACACACTGTTTAACATAGGGCAATCACTTTGTAATCAAAGTGTTTTCATACTCTGAATCTGGTACACTGCACGTCATCTTAATATCAGATGTATTCACCAAGTTTCGTTATCCTAGCGTGCGAAGCGAAGTTATGCTCTAGACACAAATGTTTAACTAAGGGCAATAATTCTGTAATTGAGCCCTAACATTGGTACAGTGCTGCACAATGTCCTTGTATGATCAATGTGTACAACAAGTTCTGTTATCCTAGTTTAAACGCAAACTATTTGAAGTTGTTCTTTGGACCCAACACTTTAAGAGGGCAATAACTGTGTAATTCAAGAATTGTGAACCCTGAACTTAGTTCACTGCACATTGTATGATTACACTAAGTTCATTATCCTAGATTTAATGGAAGTAAAATAATGCTTTGGAATGAAATTATAACCAAGGGCAATAACTCTGTAATTGAAGGGTCATAGGCCAAGTTTCATGGTCCTTGATCAAATGTGGGCAAAGCTATGCTTCCGACATGAAAGGATAGATGGAAAGATGGACAGAAGGACAGATGGACAAAGCAGCAAAATTTTCGGGGGGGCATGATAAAAAATATCAGAGAGTAAATTCAGTTGTGTATGGAATTAATTAATGAGATGCACATTAGATCAACAGACACAATTAACATTTCTGACTGAAGGTCACGGATGAAGAGCGACAGATTACAGAAAGACAGACCGGATTTGGTGGATGATCCTGAATACTAACTTTGAGATATCTGTGGTCTGAGTATGATATCATCAGACAGGGAGTGGGAGATGTTCTGTTCACTAGAGCCTGGTCGAGTAGTGCCTAAATACTGGTTATAAGCTCCTCCCTCCTCTCGTTCTTTTTTCTCCCCCAGAGATACATCTTGTTCTGTCTTTTGCAACTCTTCCTCTAATAAAGACATTGACGCTAGACTTGATGTTGAAACTGCAAATATAAATAATTACTTGGTATAAATATCTTTATCTAAAGTGTTGGTTAATGTATCTAGGATCAGCTCAGTGGAAAAACATGGTCTGGACAAAGTTCATCCAACATGCACTCATTTTCATTGGACAATGAAAAACTGTGAAAATGATTCATCCAATCTTCAGGCATCTTTAACCAATGCTATTTAACAATATCACAATGAACATGAAAATTGTCACCCCACTGCAAGGTGTTGGAAAGAGTACACTTTAACATAATCCCATCATTCCTACAGGGGAAGGATTTTAAGAATTTTGTTTATTTCCCCTATTGAGCCTCTCCTTTTCTGCATTGGGGACCAAGATCCATCAGTAATGATAACTGGTTTTTGTTTGCCTTTGGATGATTCTGATATACCCCACTGTCATTCATGATTCACCTGGTCCTGAGTGTTTATTACAATAAATATGGTAGCTTCCCTTTCATAAGAGGGTTAAAAGCATAGCTGTGGCCAATTGGTAATAAAAGGGGATACCACCAGGTGTATTGGAGGTATGTATAACATGATGAGGTAAGTAAACATGGACATACCACCAGGTGTACTGGAGGTGTGTATAACATGATGAGGTAAGTAAACATGGAGATACCACCAGGTGTACTGGAGGTATGTATAACATGATGAGGTAAGTAAACATGGACATACCACCAGGTATACTGGAGGTGTGTATAACATGATGAGGTAAGTAAACATGGAGATATCACCAGGTGTACTGGAGGTATGTATAACATGATGAGGTAAGTAAACATGGAGATACCACCAAGTGTACTGGAGGTGTGTATAACATGATGAGGTAAGTAAACATGGACATACCACCAGGTGTACTGGAGGTGTGTATAACATGATGAGGTAAGTAAACATGGAGATACAAACAGGTTTACTGGAGGTATGTATAACATGATGAGGTAAGTAAACATGGACATACCACCAGGTGTACTGGAGGTGTGTATAACATGATGAGGTAAGTAAACATGGAGTTACCACCAGGTTTACTGGAGGTATGTATAAGAAGCAAAAACACACAAGATATCTCGACTTCATCATCAAATTGTAGCAACACAGAAACAATTTTTATGACTGACTTGTCACAGATTGAAGGAATTATCGTTTGTAGAAATGGTGCTACTGTACTTACAAGTTTTGTTTTTAAGTTGTTGAAAGGCAGAGTAGGAAAGAATAGGGAATGGCCACTCAAACTGCTGATGTAGGTCTCTTAGTGCTGTCACAAAATCTTCAACTTTGGCTGCACGTAACCTTTAAATATTTGTTAAAAAAGATACTCTATACACAATATAAGGTTTATGTTTAACAGTTCTTCAAAAGTTAATCTTTTCACCTTTTTATCTTTTCTCTATCTGTCCAAACTTTAAATATGCACAACAACAGACAAATGACCAGTTTGGAGCATCACTTTTGTTCGGATTGTCAGTTTTCTAGATTATCTGTGTCAGAGGTCTACTGTATTATGAGTCTATGTCTTTTGGTTTGAGGTTGTTTGAATATCATAACAAATTTGACTCATAACCTTGAATATAGGTTAATGTCACTTCCAATCACAATGTTGTTTGGCTACCTCTAAAGAATCTACAGTGAATTATCATGACTTTTGGCTTTTTGGTTATCAAGAAGAAGTTGTTTCCTTAGGGTCAGGTAAGCTAACATACAGAAACACAAACTCATAAAAAGTCTGAGTTGCTGATCTGATTATTAAACAACATCTAATACTCCTTTATCATGTTGCAGAGACAGAAAATACATTTAATGAACAGATTTAATGCTACCTATTACAAAATACACAGAACATTAGCCAGATTATTGGCTAATTCTGTCCTTTATTGTCTACCTTTCTCGTTTGAGCCAGGACACAAGCTGAAAGTCTTCCATATTAGCAGCAAAGTAGCCCATGTCTCTCATCCTGTTTGTTTCGGCAAGGCGTCGGCAGTGACGACACAGTATCACATCTATGTACAATTGGTCGGGTGAGGAATCATCTTTAGGCTTTGGTGACATTCTACACAATAAATACAAAGCATACTATCACACAGTGAAATACATTTAGTTCATAAAATTATTCAAGCGTTCTCCTTACACATGGTCAGCTAACATTTGAGAATTGATATTCTAACATAGGTTGAACAAGTGGCCTGTATTGCTCACCTGGATATTTCATCTTTCACATCAAAACATTTTTATTCACTATTACACTATATTATTGTTTTCTTTAAAAGAAGTAATGTATTATGATAAAGTCAAGCCCATAATAGTGTGAACTGTGGATCTCTTTACTGTCATTGTGAAATGTGCCACACCCCCATGGTAAAGTGTGGATCTCTTTACTGTCATTGTGAAATGTGCCACACCCCCATGGTAAAGTGTGGATCTCTTTACTGTCATTGTGAAATGTGCCGCACCCCCACGGTAAAGTGTGGATCTCTTTACTGTCATTGTGAAATGTGCCACACCCCCACGGTAAAGTGTGGATCTCTTTACTGTCATTGTGAAATGTGCCACACCCCCACGGTAAAGTGTGGATCTCTTTACTGTCATTGTGAAATGTGCCACACCCCCACGGTAAAGTGTGGATCTCTTTACTGTCATTGTGAAATGTGCCACACCCCCACGGTAAAGTGTGGATCTCTTTACTGTCATTGTGAAATGTGCCACACCCCCACGGTAAAGTGTGGATCTCTTTACTGTCATTGTGAAATGTGCCACACCCCCACGGTAAAGTGTGGATCTCTTTACTGTCATTGTGAAATGTGCCACACCCCCACGGTAAAGTATGGATCTCTTTACTGTCATTGTGAAATGTGCCACACCCCCATGGTAAAGTGTGGATCTCTTTACTGTCATTGTGAAATGTGCCACACCCCCATGGTAAAGTGTGGATCTCTTTACTGTCATCGTGAAATGTGCCAAACCCCCATGGTAAAGTGAAGCCACCATATAGTTTGCTTTTCATTCACTTTTCCTTTAACAAAACAAGAGGCCAAATGCAAAACAATCCACAATGTACAAAAAACGTTAACACAAACACAAATAAGATGACCAGAGGCATAAAACAGTCACATGACCTTAAAAATGAAACTTTTTTTCAATATCATGGACATGCAGAACTTTCTAGGCAATGAAAAGCTTGAAAATATGCAATTATTGCCATGAAAATGTTTATTTTTGTATGGATAATCAGGGTCCTAAAAATCTAAATTTTCACTGTCTATATGGACCAAATTGAGAATGTATTAAAGGTGTCAGAGCTTACATAGTATGTATAAAGACCATATCACAAGACAATATCATCGCATTAAAACTTTTGAATACACTGACTCACCGTCTTCCATGGACTGGGTTGTCCGACATCGTGTGTTTAAGCTTTTCTTTGACTCGGACATTCTGAACCAAGTCTGTAGAGGTCACACTGGAACTTCGTACACGATTAATATTGCTGACATTACTGACATTTGTAAAGCTGAATCCGTCTGCGTCTGGTGGTGATATTGGAGGACTGGAATACCCCGTGGTTCTGCCTATTGAGGACAGGTTTGTGGGAGAGTCAACATCTGAAGGATCTGTGATGGAAAACCAACATGGTTCAGCAATCAAGATCTAATCAAACATAATGTACAGAAACCATTCATCTGTTTCTAGATCAGGACAATGTAGCCCATAGAAAAACTCACAGAAGTAAAAAACTCAAGATTTGACAATAAAAAAAATCATTAATGATTTAACAAAAACCTGATCCCTTGGATTGTTCTAGATGAACAATTCTACAGTTACTTCGCCAAGCAGCATGAGACAATGAAATATTTGATAGTTTTACCTATTGCCTTGAGGAATCGAACCAAGTCTCGAGCTAAATCCCATTTGCCCTTGTCCAGTGATGAATCTAATAACAGTGTGGCATGCTGCAAGTAAAATAAATCCATAATATCAAACTAATGTCTGGTGACAAATGATGAAGATGAACTTTTATTGAAAAAAAGAAAACATACCCTGAAGTATTATTTTCCAAAACAAAATAACATGCTAAATCTCTGGTCAGCTCGAATGGGCAGAGGGTTGCTTGATAAGTTGTGAGCCCCTAAGTTGATTTTTGTTTCCAAAGGATACTTCAGACCAAATTTGATCAAAATCTGTTCCATTGTTCACAACTAGTAGCAATTGGTTGGGAAAATTGTTGATAGACAGATAAACAAACAGCGATGTGCCATTGTAAAAACTCACAAGTACAACAGTTTGGATCATGTGATCTAATGAAATCAAATTAAAAGAACTTTCTTATCATTTGAACTTGTTTGTTCGTTCATTCCTTCGTTCCTTCGTTCATTCATTCATTCATTCATTCATATTTCAAAAAATTTAAAGATTTCACAGAGATTCATTACCATAAGCTGAAATCCCTTCTCCCATACGTATTGAGCAGCTTTCCAGCCCTACATACCCCACATCTATTGGACTCCCCATACCCCACATCTATAGGACTCCCCATACCCCACATCTATTGGACTCCCCATACCCCACATCTATTGGACTCTCCAAACCCTACATCTATTGGACTCCCCATACCCCACATCTATTGGACTCTCCATACCCTACATCTATTGGACTCCCCATACCCCACATCTATTGGACTCCCCATACCCCACATCTATTGGACTCCCCATACCCCACATCTATTGGACTCCCCATACCCCACATCTATTGGACTCTCCATACCCAACATCTATTGGACTCCCCATTACCCACATCTATTGGACTCTCCATACCCCACATCTATTGGACTCCCCATACCCCACATCTATTGGACTCCCCATACCCCACATCTATTGGACTCTCCATACCCCACATCTATTGGACTCCCCATACCCCATATCTATTGGACTCCCCATTACCCACATCTATTGGACTCCCCATACCCCACATCTATTGAACTCCCCAACAGATTCAACAACCATTACGCATGTCTTCCCTCACCTGTCTACTGACGATTGGTTTCTCTAGACTCTGTAAAATGATGAGGTATGAAGCTGCCGTCTCTAATTTTCCACTTATCAAACATTCCTGAAATAAAAAAATTGATATTTATGTCACATTTCCACTCATCAAACACTCCTGTAATACAAGAAATTTCTGAAGGATCTTTGTACCTTATTGGTTGTTAGTAAGTTGTTAACCTATTAAACCTATGGATAAATATACTTTATATCTCGCCATCTTATCATCAAAGTCTACAGCTGATTAGGTTACCCTTGACCTGCACAAGCTAGGTTAGTGGAGTTCACTCTCATTGTGTTTCAGACTACCTACCTATTTTGTTCTAACTTTATATATATAATCTAGAAATTATCAATCCAGTGCTTCTCAAGAAACAGCAACAATAAACTTTCATTGTCAAAGAGACAGACCTCCGTCAGTCATTCTGATCAGTCCAAAATTTTTTTTTTTTTTTTTTGTATTTGAAATTTACAAAAGATCCAACACTTCCTCATTAAAAAGCCATAAAATTTCATCATCAAAATACAAGATGGTGCCTGTGAATCACTTCATCTTTTTAATCAATCCCACAATCAAAAAAGCACAGCAACAGACCAAGGGGAAGCTACTTCTTAACTTTGAGAATGATCCATCCAGTACTTCTGCAGAAATAGTGATAACAATAATAACTTATCGACAGCTGATTTACTACAGACAAAGAGCGGTTAGTTCACCATTTAATGACAACACATTAAAAAAGACAGAAATATTAAACCGTAGCCAGAGTTTGGCTAGAAAATCTAAAGCTGATGTGAACATGATTTGGAGGGTCCTTATTTCATGTCCTGCTGATGTCAGTAACTGAAGTAAAATGTGTGTTTAGTAGGGAGCAGTGTCTAATGATACAGATGCCTGTTATATGGCACTGCTATGTATGTTGCCTATACTACATAGCAACAAATTGATCTCACAGAAGACAGGACAATGGAAACAAGAGAGTCAAGGCCCTTATCGGTCATCTGAAAATCAATGGACAGACGAATGCACGGGCGAATGGATGGACGAATGGATGGATGAATGGACAAACCGCAGACAAAAGGTAATTAGGATAGCTCACAATTTTCTGATGGTGGTCTAACAAATCTGATGAATTCAAATTATGAACATCCTTAGAAAGGATCAGAAACTCATAAATGGTAGGTTGCACAATCATATCACAAAACTCAGAAAAAAGAATATTTGTCCCAAGATTAATTATATCGGATTTTGGACTAAACAGAAAAAAATAACATTTGGTCAGGACAATCTCAGGATCACTTAAAGCATATCTGATATCATTGCCACTCTCTGGTAATATTTCAGACCATATTTAATCAAAATCTATTTTTGGTTGAAAGCTGTTCAAACATTAACGAAGAGTAGCATTTTAAAGCAAAATATTATTTAACTTCCCCAAGTCCCCAGAGATTGAATCAACTTTCAGAATTTAAGGAATGATTCCCCACAATTTGCCACAAGCTCACTAATGGTCCTTTGGGCTAATTTTACTACAAAACAATCCTGGTACAACATAAATTCAGCAAGGAAATAAATACTTGATTCTGATTCATCTAGTCACTGATTCAAAAACAACAGATTAAAATACCTGAAACAGGTCCTTGGGGTTCCCCACAGATGAAAACAGATATGGCCAGAGGGCCACTTCTGTTTTTCTGGCACAATGAACAACTGTTTGTAAGAACTCCGGGAATTCCTGGATAAATGCTACAATTCTTGGAAGCAAAGGATCTGGAATCCAAAAGAAAGCAGATAATGGTTAGAATGTAGCAGTAATCACCTGAAACAACAAAAGATTGCTAAAATCAACTGTCATTCCTGACTAACATCAAATCATAAGAAAATTGACCAAGTTGCTATATTTCCACCCTCTGGTCCTGGGGTAGGGCTTCAGACACACCATTCATACAGAACTGATTTCCTTTCCATTTAGCACTTCAGACCAAATTTGAACAATAGCCTGCAATTCCTGAAGAAACTGATAGATTTTCCCCGTTGGGCCCTGCCCCTCAGGTCACCAGGTGACGTATACAAAATTTGTTTATACAAAATCAATTAATCTTCACTCAAGGATGCTTAAGACCATTTGGTTAAAATTTGCTGTTCATGACTAGTAGCAATTTATAGGAAAACTTGATGAATTTCCTACATGTCGAATATGAGGCCTCTCCTTTCTAGCCAGAATGGGTCAACCCATCATTTATATAAACTTATTTCCCTTCATCCAAGCATGCTTCAGACCAAATTTGGACAATATCCTGAAATTCCTGTAGAACAATATAGATTATGAAGAAATTAATAGATTTTATAGATTTATCCCATCGGACCCCATTCCTCTTCTATTAAGAAGCATTTTAAAGCAAAAAGTTGATGCCAAACGACAGACAGACCACGGACACTGAGCCACAGCATAAGTTTGAGCTAGTGAGCACTGGACACTGAGTCACAGGTCAGCAGGTGAGCTAAGTATGAGACCAAATACTAAGCCAGAAATTCACCAAGAATGTTTCAAAATCTCCGAAATTCTGATAAAATCTTACCTGGTATTGGTTCCTTGGAGGTGGCTTCAGCCTCCAGAACTTCATGTAGTAGAAGCTCCAACACATGGGGAAAGTAGGAAAGCTCTGTACAGCTCCTAGCCAGATCAAGCGCATTTACTCCCAAGCTGTATCACAAGGGGGTCAAAGGTTACCAGTGTGAAGTGACAATGGAGACAAATGATACAGGACATATATATACATGTACATGTAGCAAAGGTGGACAAAATCCAATCAATCCTTCAGGAGAAGAAGGATTTTAAAAAATTGACAAAACTTGTTTCCCTTCACCCGAGGATGATTCACACCAAATTTTCAAAACATCCAATCATTCCTACATCCTGTCTCTGGGGTTCAAGGTTCACTATTTATACTAATTTGGGTCCTGTCCACTCAAGGACGCTTCAAATCAAATTTGGTCATAATCCAATCATTCCCACTGGGGTAGTAGGATTTTTAAGAATTTGCTCAACCTCCCCTAGTTGGCCCAGCCGCTCTTGTCCCAAGGGCAGAGACCCACAATTTATGCAATATTGATTTTGTTTAAACAAATCAAGGTGAAATATGGTGAATCTGGTGAGACAAATATCAGGAGTATATAGGTGTTCTTTGGTATCATGCTTACTTCCTTATAACCTTCTATAACCATTGACAATCAACAGTGAGCAAGCGTTACAAGCTAGACGCCAGGGCTCTTGATCTGCCAGATTTGGGGCCGAATTCCCAATGCAATATAATATCTTTTTTTTCCCAATTTAGACCCCAAGTGTTCCTAATTCTAAGGAAAACGCCGCTATTTTCCCCGATTCTAAGGCCCCTGGGCCCAAGTCCAAAACTGGGGTGTGAGAGCCCTGGACACAGTAGTTTACTTACTTCCTTATAACTTATAACCTTCTATAATCATTGATAATCAACAGTGAGCAAGCGTTACAAGCTAGACGCATTAGTTTACTTACTTCCTTCGTAACAACTGTCTGAGAATATGATGAAGATATATTTGACTCTGAAACAGAAATGAAAATGATCTGTAAGACATGGTGTATAGAAACTTATAACAGAGCAACAACTTCAGGGTCCTGATCATTTCTACAACCCAGCAACCCCAGACACTGTCTCAAAATACACACTCCTCATTTCTACAACCCACCAACCCCAGACAACCATCACGGCATCAAAATAAACATTCATCATTTCTACAACCCACCAACCCCAGACAACCATCACTGTCTCAAAATAAACATTCATCATTTCTACAACCCAGACAACCATCACTGTCTCAAAATAAACATTCATCATTTCTACAACCCACCAACCCCAGACAACCATCACTGTCTCAAAATACACATTCATCATTTCTACAACCCACCAACCCCAGACAACCATCATGGCATCAAAATAAACATTCATCATTTCTACAACCCACCAACCCCAGACAACCATCACTGTCTCAAAATAAACATTCATCATTTCTACAACCCACCAACCCCAGACAACCATCACGGCATCAAAATAAACATTCATCATTTCTACAACCCACCAACCCCAGACAACCATCACAGCATCAAAATAAACATTCATCACTTCTACAACCCACCAACCCCAGACAACCATCACGGCATCAAAATAAACATTCATCATTTCTACAACCCAGCAACCCCAGACAACCATCACTGTCTCAAAATAAACATTCATCATTTCTACAACCCAGCAACCCCAGACAACCATCACTGTCTCAAAATAAACACTCCTCATTTCTACAACCCACCAACCCCAGACAACCATCATGGCATCAAAATAAACATTCATCATTTCTACAACCCACCAACCCCAGACAACCATCACAGCATCAAAATAAACATTCATCATTTCTACAACCCACCAACCCCAGACAACCATCACAGCATCAAAATAAACATTCATCATTTCTACAACCCACCAACCCCAGACAACCATCATGGCATCAAAATAAACATTCATCATTTCTACAACCCAGCAACCCCAGACAACCATCACTGTCTCAAAATAAACATTCATCATTTCTACAACCCACCAACCCCAGACAACCATCACTGTCTCAAAATAAACATTCATCATTTCTACAACCCAGACAACCATCACTGTCTCAAAATAAACACTCCTCATTTCTACAACCCACCAACCCCAGACAACCATCACTGTCTCAAAATACACATTCATCATTTCTACAACCCACCAACCCCAGACAACCATCACTGTCTCAAAATAAACATTCATCATTTCTACAACCCATCAACCCCAGACAACCATCACTGTCTCAAAATACACATTCATCATTTCTACAACCCACCAACCCCAGACAACCATCACTGTCTCAAAATAAACACTCCTCATTTCTACAACCCACCAACCCCAGACAACCATCACTGTCTCAAAATACACATTCATCATTTCTACAACCCACCAACCCCAGACAACCATCACTGTCTCAAAATAAACATTCATCATTTCTACAACCCACCAACCCCAGACAACCATCACTGTCTCAAAATAAACATTCATCATTTCTACAACCCACCAACCCCAGACAACCATCACAGCATCAAAATAAACACTCCTCATTTCTACAACCCACCAACCCCAGACAACCATCACTGTCTCAAAATACACATTCATCATTTCTACAACCCACCAACCCCAGACAACCATCACTGTCTCAAAATAAACACTCCTCATTTCTACAACCCACCAACCCCAGACAACCATCACTGTCTCAAAATAAACATTCATCATTTCTACAACCCAGCAACCCCAGACAACCATCACTGTCTCAAAATAAACATTCATCATTTCTACAACCCACCAACCCCAGACAACCATCACTGTCTCAAAATAAACATTCATCATTTCTACAACCCACCAACCCCAGACAACCATCACTGTCTCAAAATAAACATTCATCATTTCTACAACCCACCAACCCCAGACAACCATCACAGCATCAAAATAAACATTCATCATTTCTACAACCCACCAACCCCAGACAACCATCACTGTCTCAAAATAAACATTCATCATTTCTACAACCCAGCAACCCCAGACAACCATCACTGTCTCAAAATAAACATTCATCATTTCTACAACCCACCAACCCCAGACAACCATCACTGTCTCAAAATAAACATTCATCATTTCTACAACCCACCAACCCCAGACAACCATCACAGCATCAAAATAAACATTCATCATTTCTACAACCCAGCAACCCCAGACAACCATCACTGTCTCAAAATAAACATTCATCATTTCTACAACCCAGCAACCCCAGACAACCATCACTGTCTCAAAATAAACACTCCTCATTTCTACAACCCACCAACCCCAGACAACCATCATGGCATCAAAATAAACATTCATCATTTCTACAACCCACCAACCCCAGACAACCATCACAGCATCAAAATAAACATTCATCATTTCTACAACCCACCAACCCCAGACAACCATCACAGCATCAAAATAAACATTCATCATTTCTACAACCCACCAACCCCAGACAACCATCACGGCATCAAAATAAACATTCATCATTTCTACAACCCAGCAACCCCAGACAACCATCACTGTCTCAAAATAAACATTCATCATTTCTACAACCCACCAACCCCAGACAACCATCACTGTCTCAAAATAAACATTCATCATTTCTACAACCCAGACAACCATCACTGTCTCAAAATAAACACTCCTCATTTCTACAACCCACCAACCCCAGACAACCATCACTGTCTCAAAATACACATTCATCATTTCTACAACCCACCAACCCCAGACAACCATCACTGTCTCAAAATAAACATTCATCATTTCTACAACCCATCAACCCCAGACAACCATCACTGTCTCAAAATACACATTCATCATTTCTACAACCCACCAACCCCAGACAACCATCACTGTCTCAAAATAAACACTCCTCATTTCTACAACCCACCAACCCCAGACAACCATCACTGTCTCAAAATACACATTCATCATTTCTACAACCCACCAACCCCAGACAACCATCACTGTCTCAAAATAAACATTCATCATTTCTACAACCCACCAACCCCAGACAACCATCACTGTCTCAAAATAAACATTCATCATTTCTACAACCCACCAACCCCAGACAACCATCACAGCATCAAAATAAACACTCCTCATTTCTACAACCCACCAACCCCAGACAACCATCACTGTCTCAAAATACACATTCATCATTTCTACAACCCACCAACCCCAGACAACCATCACTGTCTCAAAATAAACACTCCTCATTTCTACAACCCACCAACCCCAGACAACCATCACTGTCTCAAAATACACATTCATCATTTCTACAACCCAGCAACCCCAGACAACCATCACTGTCTCAAAATAAACATTCATCATTTCTACAACCCACCAACCCCAGACAACCATCACTGTCTCAAAATAAACATTCATCATTTCTACAACCCACCAACCCCAGACAACCATCACTGTCTCAAAATAAACATTCATCATTTCTACAACCCACCAACCCCAGACAACCATCACAGCATCAAAATAAACATTCATCATTTCTACAACCCACCAACCCCAGACAACCATCACTGTCTCAAAATAAACATTCATCATTTCTACAACCCACCAACCCCAGACAACCATCACTGTCTCAAAATAAACATTCATCATTTCTACAACCCACCAACCCCAGACAACCATCACAGCATCAAAATAAACATTCATCATTTCTACAACCCACCAACCCCAGACAACCATCACTGTCTCAAAATAAACACTCCTCATTTCTACAACCCAGACAACCATCACTGTCTCAAAATAAACATTCATCATTTCTACAACCCAGCAACCCCAGACAACCATCACTGTCTCAAAATAAACACTCCTCATTTCTACAACCCAGACAACCATCACTGTCTCAAAATAAACATTCATCATTTCTACAACCCACCAACCCCAGACAACCATCACAGCATCAAAATAAACATTCATCATTTCTACAACCCACCAACCCCAGACAACCATCACTGTCTCAAAATAAACACTCCTCATTTCTACAACCCAGACAACCATCACTGTCTCAAAATAAACATTCATCATTTCTACAACCCAGCAACCCCAGACAACCATCACTGTCTCAAAATAAACATTCATCATTTCTACAACAGATTTGTTGGAGGTCAGAATAAAGAATTAATGATGCATTAAGATAGGAAACACCAAACTGTGAAAAATGGTAAGTAATTTTACATATATATATAATAAAATACAAAATTTTATACTTGTTTCTCCATTATGAACAAAAATTGATAACTGAGTAGTTTTGGGACTTTCTGAACAATTAATGTGTACCAGTGTAAGTGTATTATATAAATCCAGGCCTGGAGAAAACGACATCAATATATATTATATCTATATATATCTATATATATCTATATTCATTAACATTTGTTTTACTTACAGTTCTTTCCAGAATGCAGAAAGGTAGAATATGTGTAGGTTTCTTTGGCGAAGCATCATTTGCTGAATGGTACTGGTAAGTTATAGCATCACCGGCAGCACCTAATATCACGGCGTCCTCAAACAGTACCGCTACAATACAAAAAACAACATCACAGCGTCCTCAAACAGTACCGCTACAATACAAAACATAACATCACAGTGTCCTCAAACAGTACCACTACAATACAAAACACAACATCACAGCGTCCTCAAACAGTACCGCTACAATACAAAACACAATTTCACAGCGTCCTCAAACAGTACCGCTACAATACAAAACACAATATCACAGCGTCCTCAAACAGTACCACTACAATACAAAACACAATATCACAGCGTCCTCAAACAGTACCGCTACAATACAAAAAACAACATCACAGCGTCCTCAAACAGTACCGCTACAATACAAAACACAACATCACAGCGTCCTCAAACAGTACCGCTACAATACAAAACACAATTTCACAGCGTCCTCAAACAGTACCGCTACAATACAAAACACAACATCACAGCATCCTCAAACAGTACCGCTACAATACAAAAAACAACATTACAGCGTCCTCAAACAGTACCGCTACAATACAAAACATAACATCACAGCGTCCTCAAACAGTACCGCTACAATACAAAAAACAACATCACAGCGTCCTCAAACAGTACCGCTACAATACAAAACATAACATCACAGTGTCCTCAAACAGTACCGCTACAATACAAAAAACAACATCACAGCGTCCTCAAACAGTACCGCTACAATACAAAACATAACATCACAGTGTCCTCAAACAGTACCGCTACAATACAAAACATAACATCACAGTGTCCTCAAACAGTACCGCTACAATACAAAAAACAACATCACAGCGTCCTCAAACAGTACCGCTACAATACAAAACACAATTTCACAGCGTCTTCAAACAGTACCACTACAATACAAAACACAACATCACAGCGTCCTCAAACAGTACCGCTACAATACAAAACACAACATCACAGCGTCCTCAAACAGTACCGCTACAATACAAAACATAACATCACAGTGTCCTCAAACAGTACCGCTACAATACAAAACATAACATCACAGTGTCCTCAAACAGTACCGCTACAATACAAAAAACAACATCACAGCGTCCTCAAACAGTACCGCTACAATACAAAACACAATTTCACAGCGTCTTCAAACAGTACCACTACAATACAAAACACAACATCACAGCGTCCTCAAATAGTACCGCTACAATACAAAACACAGCATCACAGCGTCCTCAAACAGTACCGCTACAATACAAAAAACAACATCACAGCGTCCTCAAACAGTACCGCTACAATACAAAACATAACATCACAGCGTCCTCAAACAGTACCGCTACAATACAAAAAACAACATCACAGCGTCCTCAAACAGTACCGCTACAATACAAAACATAACATCACAGTGTCCTCAAACAGTACCGCTACAATACAAAACATAACATCACAGTGTCCTCAAACAGTACCGCTACAATACAAAAAACAACATCACAGCGTCCTCAAACAGTACCGCTACAATACAAAACACAATTTCACAGCGTCTTCAAACAGTACCACTACAATACAAAACACAACATCACAGCGTCCTCAAACAGTACCGCTACAATACAAAACATAACATCACAGTGTCCTCAAACAGTACCGCTACAATACAAAACATAACATCACAATACTGATCATTCACACGAAATTTCATCAAAATCTGTCCAGCAACGTTAATGGACGATGAATTTTAGCCAGTGGATGGAGCATCAGAGCAATACCTCACATAAACCTCTGGCTCAAGCTGATAATACTTCAGCTTTAAATAAATTCTTCAGCCTTCAAGTTATTTTCATCTTCCTGGCAAAAGGGCAAAATTGACAAAAGTTAAACTATTCATTGAAAAAAGTACATGAGGAAATTTGCTTTATCACAGAATACAAGATGATCATGGATTTACATGTCAATGGAATAACAGTCTTACCTAATGGATAAATGTCCACTCTAAACGGCAGCATGATTCTTTTGGACATAAAATTTAATGTCTTAGTTTCATCACGAGGGTAGAGTGGTAACCACACCTGGAGACAGAGAGTTCAGCATTTTATAGAGGACATACAGAGAATAAGGCATTTTATACTTTACATACAGAGAATAAGGCATTTTCTACAGTACATACAGAGAATAAGGCATTTTATACAGTACATACAGAGAATAAGGCATTTTATACAGTACATACAGAGAGTTAGGCATTTTATACAGTACATACAGAGAATAAGGCATTTTATACTGTACATACAGAGAATAAGGCATTTTATACTGTACATACAGAGAATAAGGCATTTTATACTGTACATACAGAGAATAAGGCATTTTATACAGTACATACAGAGAATAAGGCATTTTATACAGTACATACAGAGAATAAGGCATTTTATACAGTACATACAGAGAATAAGGTATTTTATACAGTACATACAGAGAATAAGGCATTTTATACAGTACATACAGAGAATAAGGCATTTTATACAGTACATACAGAGAATAAGGTATTTTATACAGTACATACAGAGAATAAGTACATACAGAGAATAAGGCATTTTATACTTTACATACAGAGAATAAGGCATTTTATACTGTACATACAGAGAATAAGGCATTTTATACTGTACATACAGAGAATAAGGCATTTTATACAGTACATAGAGAGAATACAGAGAGTTAGGCATTTTATACTGTACATACAGAGAATAAGGCATTTTATACAGTACATACAGAGAATAAGGCATTTTATAGGAAACATACAAACAGAGAGTTAGGCATTTTATAGGGAACATACAAACAGAGATGAATTTGAAGCTGGGAAACATTTGTGTTTAGTGTATATTGCTTAAGGTAGGAATTTTGATCTTCTGTACACATGACCCATATCCACTGTACGCATGACCCATATCCAAGATATTTTTTCTGATCATGGGCATTTGGATATGAATACTTAAAATTTCCCATTCAATTTTACAGTAACAGAACATTAAATATTCATTGTTGGTCATATTTAGGTAGAATCATGTTGTAACAACCCACTACATCTATTTATATATAGCCTGTGGCCTTAACCTTGGAACTTTAACTACCAACTCATCAGAGTAGGTTCACTGCAGCCTTAAATAATGTGTAATATGATAAGCAACTCACACACAATTGGCGGGGAGAAGTGGGTTTGTTTCACCAGTACGCAGAAGTCTATACTATACAACATTTTGCTATACAAACCTTCATTCCCTGAGCCCCACAGCCTAACCATACTATACAACATTCTGCTATACAAACCTTCATTCCCTGAGCCCCACAGCCTAACCATACTATACAACATTCTGCTATACAAACCTTCATTCCCTGAGCCCCACAGCCTAACCATAAAGCCTCCATTAGCTGCATTTTACCCTGATTTGCTCGTGATGTAGTCCACATGTTCTCCATGCTGGTGGCTACAACTGAAGGTGGACAAAATTGTGGCTGGAAAGAGAAATTTGACATAACAGAACTTCATTAAACAGGTTAGCTAAAAATGTCATTTTCATATATAAACTTCAGTGAACTTTACACCCGCCCCAAGGGGTCAGCCAGGGTCAATATGTGCATGATAAGAAAATGTCATCCTATACTACCAATACTAACCAAGTTTGATCTATTTCCAACAGAAAATACACAAATTATGCTCAAAAATGTGATTTTCCTATATAAACTATAATAAACTTTTAACCCTCCCAAGGGGCAAATGTGAGACCAGAAGACACTTCCATTTATGAAGAGAACCTGATTCAAACATATTCGGGCATGGAAAAGGAGATTTTTATAAATTTCAATAAATTTGATCCTTTTTGGCCCAGCACCTCAGGCTCCTGGGGGATGGGGACCATATGATTTACAATTTATATTTACCTTTGGCAAGGTTTCTAACAAATTTCATTGAAATCAATTCAGGAGTTTTCCAGAAGTTCACAATGTGAATAGTTTACAGATGCAAGACGGACGATATTGGACAAAAGGGTATCACAATAAGTCACCATAAGACTTTGTTTCAGGTGACCTAAAAAGGGTGTACTAGATTAACCAATAAATCAGAACTTACAAGTTTGTGTTTGGTTTGGTTGGGATCTTTGATCTGTGGCCCTGACAAATCTCGTTGGAACATAAGCAGTTTGCCTGCCACACTTAGTAGTAAGCTCTCTGCCTCCTTGTTGTGATGTTGGGACCTTGTACCTGTAAAAAGAGGTACTATAAATAGTATTTCACTTTCAAGAAAGATATACATAGCATAACATATTATTGATAATCTGATTTATGTCCGCAAAATACCATCTATTGTTCAGGGAGAGTTCTCTCCCATTATTTCATGCTGTGCACTTAAACAAGAGGCTTTTATGGCCTGTACCATTCGACTGGTTTAGTTTGTTTAAAATGATCAATCTAAACTATAGGAAAAGTATTGAAACACTTGTATCTATTTCCCCTATTAGGTTTGTCCCTCCTCCAAAAGGGGGTTTGATGCATTGTTTCTAAAAAACTGATTTCACTTCACCCAAGCAGGATGTACCAGATTTGGACAATATCCTGCAATTAATGAAGTATAAGATAGATTATGTATAAAACCAACCATACTATCCTCTCTAATTATATACTACATCACATGAACTCATCAATATTATGTAAACATAACCCTGATAAGACTGTATCGATGAGGATCAAATCACCAACATATAAAACACCCCTACCATATTCTGTCTTTAATGAGGTAAGGGCCAATCCTGTCACACACACTGGATGTGGCACATAGTTGTTCAAAGAAACCTCCTGTACTTTATTTATTTCCAACATCAGATCTACAACATCAAACATATTGTTATTTAAACGTGTGTCAGAAACTGGAGTACTTGGTCACTTTGCAGAGTATCTGAAGAAATGATTCTTGAGGAAAGCTGAGTGAGGGGAATGAAAAGTCCTGATACTCCGAGCCAAAAAGACAACAAATAATGAATCATGTACAACATACTGTAAGAGTTCATGTCTTTTATAAAATATCAAATTTTCCAACATTTTATCTTTACCAACATGATTGTAACTTACTGGATTGGGTATTTTTTCTCTCCAGATTGTATAACATGATATGAGAGTCTATACAGAACACAATTAGGACATCTCGGAATGTGTTCAGTAACAGAACCTGGGAAGGCACCTTTGTACTAACGGCGAAGGTGTTATCAAGTTTACAGCTACGTGGATAGCACTTTATCTGGAATAAAAAAGAGACATACATAACCCATTATTTTCATAATAATCTTATCCTATTGCATTGACAGACATAATCAATATAGCATTAAAACAAACCCTTGCAGTTCCACTTCAAATAAAGTTATTAATGGAGATGGTCAAATTTGTGTAACTTTTCTAAAGGAATGAAGTTACTGGAGTGCTGTCAAGGGTTTTCTTTTGCATCTCTTTCATCCAAGAATGCTTCAGACCAAACTTGGGAGTAAATCCTATCATTCCTAAAGGAGTAGGATTTTAAAGAATTCCTCCTATTTTCCCTATTGGACTTCACACCTAACACCAAAGATCCAAATCTCATACAAATGGATTCCCTTCCATCCCAAAATTCTAGAGACGACAGTTGCCCAGGGGGCCAAGATCCATCATTCATATGAAACTGATTTCCCTCACCCAAGGATGCTTCAGACCAAATTTGGGCAAAATCTAATCAATCCTACTGGAGGAATGGGATGTCAAAATTTCTCGTTTTTGGAACTCCCCCTCAGGCCCCCTGGTACAGAGACCCACTATTTATACAAAATTTGATTGCATTCTTAAAGACTGCTTCTAACCAAATGTGGTAAAATCCAATCAGTTGTTTATGGCAATTAGTAAATTTTGGAGAAAATAGTTCTACTTTGTACTTTAAAAACATAAAATGCCAAACATTTTGACTATACATGTACAGTATATGAAAATGGAATGCTGCCAATTAAAGTACAAGAAATGACAATTAGTATGTTTTTTAGATGCCCCCCCCCCCCCGCCCCTAACCCCCCCACCAATTCTCTGTCAGTGTCAAGTCAATGTGTCTTTGTCAGTGTTGGTGATGCCAGAATTGTCTATTAGCATGGTTTTGAGATACTCCCCAATTCTCCATCAGTGTCAATATGTCTGTTTTGGTGACACCAGAAATGTCTATTAGTATGGTTTTAAGATACTCCCCAATTCTCCATCATGTGTCTGTTTTGGTGACACCAGAAATGTCTATTAGTATGGTTTTGAGATAACCCCCAATTCTCCATCAGTGTCAATGTGTCTGTGTCAGTGACACTAGAAATGTTATTAGTATGCTACAATATCCATTGTTTTCGTTAACATTGTTTAGTTACATGCACATGTTGACTATGATTGCTGACACTTGTGTGTGTTAAGACAAAGCTTCCAGCCAGATATCTCTTCATGGCTTTTCTCATTGATTTCCATCATATGTATCCATGACAACATCTACGGTTGCTATGAGGATGAATGCTGGTGCTTCAAACAATTCTCAATCGAAAAGGGAAATTTCTTTGCTATTTCCATGTTTTACATCAAGCTTGCAATGACAATGTCCTTAGGTGATGAAATCTAAAGTGATTGTAACTCCTGAAAGATCAAGAATAACAGAAGGATCTTTATCTCACAACATCTTACCTCATCTCTCTGCCCAACAATGTTGTAACATGCCACACATATAAAATCTTTCCACCAAGCCATACCCCCAGATACCACCAAGTCTCGTTCCTATAACAAACAAATACATCAGGTCATTATCAATACCTCCGGAGTCACATGTACAAAATCGTCACACTGATGACCTGAAATGACATTGATGTACCTACCAAAATACATCAACAAAGATTTGTATCATTTAATGCATTTCCATGTATCAGAGTTTTTCCCTGGATCTTTGACTATGATAGTAGAGTCACTGACATCTGATGATTCTTAATTTATTTGTACTGCAAATACACACTGTAAATCACTTAGGTATTGTGATTTATTTCATAAACTGACTTCTTCAGACACATTAGCGAAATACATAATTTGGGAACTATGGTCGCAAAATTACTTTAAATTCCAAAATGATGGGCAACTAGATATATGGATTGATATTGTTTGCACAAATAATAGTGAGAAATTTGAATTAAGAATTTAATCTCCTCACTTATTAATTTGAAAATAAATCCCATGCAAAATGTAAGTGATATACTGTAGTTTTGGCAGAATTTTACACGTTTCCACAAAGGCATTACCTGACAAAGGCACTTCCTGACAAAGACATTACCTGACAAAGGCATTACCTGACAAAGGCACTAGCTGACAAAGGCATTGCCTGACAAAGACATTACCTGACAAAGGCATTACTTGACAAAGGCACTAGCTGACAAAGGCACTAGCTGACAAAGGCACTACCTGACAAAGGCATTACCTGACAAAGACACTACCTGACAAAGGCATTACCTGACAAAGACACTACCTGACAAAGGCACTACCTGACAAAGACACTAACTGACAAAGGCATTACCTGACAAAGGCACTACCTGACAAAGGCATTACAAGACAAAGGCATTACTAAAGAAAACTGCCGTTTACTCTGTGTTACAAGATCAATTAAAGACTAGACAAAGATTAAAATTTAATTGCTTACTTACAAGTTATGACATTAACCAACAACAATTGGATGTTGTTAGACATTCATCGCCACCATTTTATAATAATCTAACTAACGAAAGTGTAAAAACATACAAATCCTGGTGACTTTTATCATGTATTTACTTTTCAGTTTTCAGTATCTATAATAAAAACATGTCTTCAATTCTTGACAAAAAAAATTCTGATATTTTATTTAATTCAATTAATCAAGTATCACTCTTTGAATAATTGCTGGAACATTTAACACCTACTTTGTGTTGTGGATCATTTCATTCTAAATCTATCTGTAAAATACATATACATGAAGGTATACATATCTATCAGAGACAAAACAGAATTAATCATTGCTCATTTCTTGTAAATCTCTGTTAAAAGTTCTATTCTTGTTTAATGAATGAAAACATTCTGTTTTATAAATGAAAATGTCTCTTTTTATTTAAACTCAGTTTTAGTATTTGCTGTTTGTTGAGATCAAATTGTTGTATCATCAATGAATATGAAATTGTCTGTATATAGAATGGAAAGAAAAATTAACTCAAGTATTGAATAAGCATATATATTTATATCTTGAAATATAGGCCAACTTTCTTACCTGTGTTTCGTTACCAAAGAGCTTCCACTTTCTGTTAAGAAAGTTATAATGGGCAAGTCCAGTCTTGCCGGCAACAGCCAAGTATTGACCACTTCTGTCCACTGCTGCATACTATAACATATCCGAGCGAATAAAGGTCTTCAACGTTATGACAACCAACAGAATGTAAAGATCAACAATAAACTCACAAGTTGATGACGTCATGCTTTAATGGAGGAATCTGGATATAGTTGGGATATATTCTGATGTGTATATCTATGTCTATACAATAATATGTATTACAGTGAAGACCACTTATTATAATATCTGATATTATGATATGCTGCTTATTGTGATATTCCATCGACTGAATTTCTTAATATCAATTAAGTAAAAAGATAAACCTTTATTATGGTATAGTCCATAGGAGATATTAGTTATTTTGATATAATACAACATATATGGTATATATTTCATACACCTTGCTGATGTGTGAAATATATACAATAAAAAGGCTAAGGGTCTGGTTGATGTGCCAGTGTTTATGTAACACTTAGCCTGATTGGTGGCGAGGTAACTATGATGTGCCAGTGTTTATGTAACACTTAGCCTGATTGGTGGCGAAGTAACTATGATGTGCCAGTGTTTATGTAACACTTACCCTGATTGGCCAGTTGGTGGCGAGGTAACTATGGGAAATGGGTATGATGTGCCAATGTTTGTTGCCCACAAGTAAGTGAGATTCAGTGCGACTAGTAGATTTCTGGGAAA
This sequence comes from Ylistrum balloti, assembly GCF_031769215.1. NCBI lineage: Eukaryota > Metazoa > Mollusca > Bivalvia > Pectinida > Pectinidae > Ylistrum > Ylistrum balloti. The sequence continues at coordinate 265,386 of NW_026782582.1, forward strand.
CATCACTGGTGTTCATGTAGAGTTTGTCCTCCCCTTGTAGGAAAATGTGTTCATGGTTTGCCTGTAGATGGAAGACAAAATAATATCCTTACCTTGTTTACCTCTTATTTCCCTTTAAATCTCCTTAACCCAACCCAGTGACACCAATTTTTGTCAGTTCCATTTGAGCAAGAAAGATGAACCTAGGTTGTGAACAGCTAATCCGTGATCACACAGTTTCATGTGATGTTTAACGATGGAAAATTATCCTGTTCGATGACACAGTAAAAAGGAACATAACAAATGGCAATATAGCACTGCATCGAGCTCACATTTTGTGAATTAAAGATCAGCTTGGAAACTGCTGCCTTATATACTGGAAATCCAACACAAAAAACAAAAGAATAGTTGTAGTAGCTCTCCGCTTGGGGGAAGGAGTCAACAGTGTATTTCAGAAAAGCAACAGAGAACATTTGTAGGACAGAGGAGGAGAGTTTAGCCATCAATGATTTTATCGACAATTAAAGTGTTATTGAAGCTGATCTACAGATGAGGAACAACTGAGATCAGTCATTGTCACAATATTAGAAACGAAGACAAATGGTGTCAGCGAAAGATACAATTTACCAATTATCTGACAGGAATTGTACTGTTGAATGGTTAAAATCTGCGTAGTTGTAGAAAAAGTTGACAGATGATGTGAGCTAGTAGAAGGAAGACCTTTCACTACAGACCTTCAAATATAACAAGAAACAGGAACAATAATTAAAAACAACTTACCATACAAGGATTGACAGTTAAAGCACTCTTTACAAATTGGAACTGCATGATGTGTGACATGTTTCCGTGTCCATGGTAACCAACATATCCCTCTTCCTCTGTCTCCAACGCCTCACACACCATCCACAACTGGTAGCCCTCTAGTCCCCATTCCTGTTAAACAAACTGTATTTTTGACAAAAGCAAACACAAATGTGACATAACAGTCACTCAAAACACTGGATGACCTTTATTTCTAAAATAATCTTAAAATGACCTTCATTTCTAAAATAAATTTTACTGTTTTTTTCACTTTAAAATACAGGGGGCAAAGTGTCTAAACCATTACCTGAGTTCTATGAAAATTTTGGTTTTATTTTGACATGTCATTTAAAGCAGCTTGTTCATAAAAGGAAGATAACTTTATCTATATTGTTCATGTAATGCAAACAATATGATTTGAAATATCTCCTATGGAAATATTTTCCTCTCACACAAAGCTGATTCAGACCATTTATACAACAGTCCACTGCGATCTCCAACAGGATCCAGCCATTACTCAGAGGAGGGATTTAAAGGATTTGTTCCCTTCTGGGGCTCATCCTTAGCATTATTTAAATGAAAAGCAAAGTTATGCTTTGGACACAGAATCTTAAGAAAGGCCAATAACTCTGTAATCTAGGGATAGTAAGCCTTGAATTTGGAACATGTCATGGCAAAATGGAAGGCACAGGAGAAGTAATTTGATTGGTTCCAGGAGAAAAAACTGACCAATCACAGTCTGATATGCTCCTTTTGAAGATTACAAAGAAGCAACACCCAACTTCAAAGTCAATACAATATACGTTATGTGACCGTGTGATTCATTTGATGTACATCAAAGGATCCTTCAAGTCTTTTTGTCTTGTCCACAAAGTGTTTCATTTTGAACTTTCAACTTTGCCATGAAATGTTCCCGGGGTGCAGAGAGCAAAAGCAATTGTAATCCCCAGAGTATCAAGGATGTGCAATCTCAATGTACTATGTAGTACACCCATTTTTTATGTTAAAGAGTGGAAAAGCCTGCCCTTAAAGGCTGTTAAGATAAACTTACCAGTGAACAGATAGGAGGTGGGAACAGACGAACACCATCATTTGGGAAACTGAAAAACCATGAAATAAAGCTGGATGTAACAGTATATAGATATTTTTGATGTTTTCATTTCTTTCATTTGTGATCATCTCCTACTCTTACTAAAAAGTCTTGTCTGTTATCACAATACCATTCTGTGTAGACTTAATGCATTATACAAGAATAAATAACTTGACAACTATTAGACTTATCAACACAGCCAACCTACCAATAGTCCCCACCAAGTGTGCACACCAACAGTGAACCAAACACGCTCCACAGGGAAAACCCTCCATTTTTCCAGCACATTGCAAGTGCAGTGCCATCTGGAGTCCACTTTAGACAGCGCACTGGGCCTGCAATCTGGGCTGCATCTATACACGAGTAAGATATCTCAATAATTCTCTAACATTAAATAACCTAGACATTCTTCCTAACTTTTAAATACTTATTATCTATCTAAAACATTAATAAGACCCAAATTTACGAGATTAAGAGAGCTTCTACATGTTGTCATCATTTTCTCGTCAAGTCCAGGTAAAAATGAAACTTACTTGTGGCTTGTACACTACAATATATAAATGTGATTCTGTTTTATGAACATGCATGAGTCAGCTTGACTAAAACCAACAAAAATGCTTACTAATCTTATCAAAGATTCCAGGCCATTTTGGCCACACCGTGTGGCTAACTTGTGTATACTCCAGATACCCTTTACCACTTTTTGGCAAAGTAGCATTAGTTCTCGCATCCCATCATGCATTTTACGCCAGTTTCGAAACCAGCATTAGCTATCTCCATTGAACTTTTGGATCAGGACAAACACACATTTGGAAGATTATCGGTGATTTAATTTAGATCTCTTAAAAAATCAAAACAACTGAATTCTTGTGTGTACGAATTCTCATCGACATTTCACCTGGATAATCCCGATTTAACATTGTTTATAGAACAGTTTAACTGATAACTTTACCTGGATAATCCCAGTTTAACATTGTTTATATAACAGTTTAACTGATAACTTTACCTGGATAATCCCAGTTTAACATTGTTTATATGACGGTTTATCTGATAACTTTACCTGGATAATCCCTGTTTAACATTGTTTATATGATAGTTTAACTATACCTGGATGTTTAACATTGTTTATATGATAGTTTAACTGATAGATTTACCTGGATAATCCCAGTTTAACATTGTTTATATGACGGTTTATCTGATAACTTTACCTGGATAATCCCGGTTTAACATTGCTTGTATAACAGTTTAACTGATAAATTTACCTGGATAATCCCGGTTTAACATTGTTTATATGACAGTTTAACTGATAAATTTACCTGGATAATCCCTGTTTAACATTGTTTATATGATAGTTTAACTGATGACTTTACCTGGATAATCCCTGCTGGATACAGTCAGCTTATGTGACAGTTCAATGGTCCCCTCCAGTTCATTGATGGCATACACATGCCCATCACCACTTAAACATAATATCAAAATAATTAATGTCGGACCTAAACAGTCAAACAAGGTCCAAAGAGGAGAAGCATTTTTTAAAACAATTTACTCTATTTCCACTTTCCCTTCTTGTTTTTGCTTCCTTAAGGATGATTCTGACAAAATTTGGTAAAACTCTGTTCAGTCACTCATGACTAGTAGCTATTTTTAGTAAAATGTTGATGGACAAATGATGTACATCATACCATTGCACAATAAACATCAAAAAGGATAACTTGTTCATAGCAAAAGGAACTACTCGAGTACTATCTTGAACAGTTTTATACTTCTGGTCTGGAAAATGCCCATGCCAGACAGGGCGGACAGAATCCAATTTAATATCCCCCTCAAACAGCGGGAAAAAAAGCTTACACACAGCACACAGAGCAGATAGAACGATAGATCATCCTGACCCTTCAGATCAGATGACCTAGCAAGGTTTTACTGGACAAATTATGAGTTTTAGTCATCACCTACCTACAACAGCCGAAGGCCATCAGTCTGTATCGATGGTTCACACAAAGACAAGTGGCATCCTTCAAGTCCTGTACCCAAACACCCTGAGCCGCCTGTAGTCAAGTCAGAGAGTTAGACAATGCCATTCATACCATTACAACAAAAGTGTATCATTTAAAGATAATTCATCTGTAGTTGTATTTTTACTTAAATTTATTTTAATTTAAGTCATAAAGGCCTGTTAACACATTAAAGGTTGTTAGGGTCATCAACTGGTGAATTTTTACTTAAAAGCTGCCTGCTTGGTTAATATATAGGTAGTTTCACAAGAAAATGAATAAAAAAATATTCAAATATTTTTGTAGGAAAATGATTTTAAATACATTGGAAACCACTTAATATCATGTTTAATTTGTGAGAGAAAAATGTGATACGTAGAATGTGATGTTAATAGTTGACACATTTTTCCTGATGTCTAAACATGGAAGTTTATTTTCTGATGCACCAGACTGACTTGTTTCTTACTGAAATTGTTTGAAGATAGAAATTTGTAACTTGCTCTGTTTTTCTTTAAGCACAGTGATTTTTCTTAGCATTCGTTTGTTTATTCTGTGAAATATCTAACCTGCTATGATAAATTATGGTGAACGATCATGTCACATTCACAGTTTACAAGAAGTCAAATTTGTATGTGACACTTCAGTGTCTTCAGCTGATATCATGCCACACAATTAATCCATTACTGTGCAGGTTTCATAATAAAGCATCATGGCACAACTGATATGAATTTTCAATCTTAATTCCATAAGATATGTTATATATCCCAAACGAATTATTTAAGAAAGATGTTTACTGTATCAGCAAAGCATCCTCGTGAAGCTTTTCAGGATTCATGTGATAACTTTATATATTCAATTCATCGAGACTTCAGTTCATGAAACTTGAAGTTCAATTCAGTTATTTTAGCATCTTCATAGCTTTGCGCTAGTCATTTAAAAAGCAAATGACCAGACGTTTCTGGATTTAGCTGGACCTTACAGGTAAGCCGGCCAATCTAACGTTCGGAAGTCACAAAGTGTGAAGAGTTGGCCAGTCTGTCAGTGATGATGTTTTTACATGTTAAGAAGTGTATTGCCCTTGAGACATAAATCCATGCTTCTTGCTCACACTTACCTGTGATTTCTATGTGATAGTTGGCAAAATGAAGAGATGTTAAGTGTTGATCAGATGTTGGTTTACATAGAATATCTAGGAAAAAATGTGACATTAACTGACTTGACATGAAGTAGTTTCCACTGTAATATATCTGATGAGTTTAAAAAAAGGGTGTTTATGCATACACTGTTGTCAACTCGTGAGGAAGGTGGCATAACAAACAAGCCACGCCCACTTGACAGGACCATGATGTAGCCACCAATAATGGGACTGTACTCCATGTGGACAACATGACCGTCACTTGCTGTCAGCTTGGCCGCTGTAACATACAATATTGAACAACAATAAAATCAGGTATTACAACTATATTAAATATTTTCAAAGAATGACCTGACAGAAACAAGAAAACATCTAAGCTATATGAGTCCCCCATATCACTATCTACCAATTCATAAAACAGTTGGAACATTGTAAGGACCATAACAGTCATCTGACTTTAATACCTCATTACTGGAAAAAAATTCTAAAATGTTTTGTTTTGTTTTTTCAAAAGTTGGCTGTTGGATTTTAGATGGACCTAAAAAATAACAACTCTACCTACAGGAAAGTTAAGGCTGAATCCTACAGGTGGAACTGGAGTAGTTTAAAATAGGCATTCAGGATAGCCATGATTGCACAATCATATTACAACAAAATGGCTAGCATAGCCACCAGGTAATTTTTTTTCTTATTCATAAGGATGTTAAATATCAACACTTTTTAAGCTTTGTTTCCCTAACTTAAACACCAATTTTCAGCTCAATGGCACCAATAAAATTTGAGAAGTTCAAATGTGTTTCTCAAGATGGCAGCCATGGTGGCCATATTGAAATCTGGATTTACCAAAAATCTAATATAACTTGGTTAATAACATCGAAGGATCATATCAGGCAAGTTTGATCTAAAAAATGTGGAAAGCCTTAAGACTGACAGATGGCACAGGATCACATAAAGACACAGATGCACTAGAACACAATTTTGTTGCTGCTATTTCTTTATCAACACAATTGACTCAAAAACAGTATTTTCATTACAAATTACAACCTCTAGATGTATTTATATAATTTACAATCTTATATACTACATATTGCAATACCATAAATGTCTTTATATCTCAACAGTTCCTTTGTACATCTACTCTGATAACATCACTAAGTCTCTATGTAAATGGCACCTTAACAGTCTTACTATGTATAGGTACAGTAAAGACCTACCTTTTGTTTTCTGGAAGTCTAAAGATACTGGAATATCCTGAAGGACTAAGCAAACCTTGGCATTGAGTGTGCCATTCCACTTGACCCGATTCAGACAACCATCAGCTGTGGCGACCACAAGATCATCCCTCACACATAAACACCTATAATATCAACAGAAAGTTCTGTGTGTATTCTACAGACATAAAGAGGCTAAATGGGCCTGCATTGCTCATCTGATATTCAATGTTCATCAAAAATACAATCAATGTTCATTACAAATATATTAACATATACACCATTGGCATTCAAAGTGGGCACACCCAATCAATTTTAACCAATTTCTAAAATAGCTTTAAGCTTCTTACACTAAGCTCTATTAATTGGACTCCTGTAAACCTTGCACTGGGAATGGTAAATCAGAAAAAAAATGTTTCTACCTCTGTCATTTTGAATATAGGTCAAGGTCATTTCTTTTCATAAAATTGGTTGGGCTTTATCCTAGGAACCTATCAGCCAAATATGTGTCTTTTGGTTAATCAGAAGAAGACATTTAAAGGTGTGGACAAATTTGATGCTTGGACCTATAAATAGCTAGTAGTTCTGTCTAGTCCTGGTCTATAGGGAGATAGCTAGTAGTTCTGTCTAGTCCTGGTCTATAGGGAGATAGCTAGTAGTTCTGTCTAGTCCTGGCCTATAAGGAGATAGCTAGTAGTTCTGTCTAGTCCTGGTCTATAGGGAGATAGCTAGTAGTTCTGTCTAGTCCTGGTCTATAAGGAGATAACTAGTAGTTCTGTCTAGTCCTGGTCTATAGGGAGATAGCTAGTAGTTCTGTCTAGTCCTGGTCTATAAGGAGATATCTAGTAGTTCTGTCTAGTCCTGGCCTATAAGGAGATAGCTAGAAGTTCTGTCTAGTCCTGGTCTATAGGGAGATAGCTAGTAGTTCTGTCTAGTCCTGGTCTATAAGGAGATAGCTAGTAGTTCTGTCTAGTCCTGGTCTATAGGGAGATAGCTAGAAGTTCTGTCTAGTCCTGGTCTATAGGGAGATAGCTAGTAGTTCTGTCTAGTCCTGGTCTATAAGGAGATAGCTAGAAGTTCTGTCTAGTCCTGGTCTATAAGGAGATAGCTAGAAGTTCTGTCTAGTCCTGGTCTATAGGGAGATAGCTAGAAGTTCTGTCTAGTCCTGGTCTATAAGGAGATAGCTAGTAGTTCTGTCTAGTCCTGGTCTATAAGGAGATAGCTAGTAGTTCTGTCTAGTCCTGGCCTATAAGGAGATAGCTAGTAGTTCTGTCTAGTCCTGGTCTATAAGGAGATAGCTAGAAGTTCTGTCTAGTCCTGGCCTATAAGGAGATAGCTAGTAGTTCTGTCTAGTCCTGGTCTATAGGGAGATAGCTAGTAGTTCTGTCTAGTCCTGGTCTATAGGGAGATAGCTAGTAGTTCTGTCTAGTCCTGGTCTATAGTGAGATAGCTAGTAGTTCTGTCTAGTCCTGGTCTATAGGGAGATAGCTAGTAGTTCTGTCTAGTCCTGGTCTATAGGGAGATAGCTAGTAGTTCTGTCTAGTCCTGGTCTATAGGGAGATAGCTAGAAGTTCTGTCTAGTTCTTGTTAATTAAACAGTTTCCTCAAGGTTGTGATACCCAGTAAGTTAATTTTGCTTGTATATGTACACTAATTTATTTTCTACAAATGTAAGAATCAGCATTTTCTTCAATTATTGAACAGTAAACAAACATTTGCAACAATCAAATCTCGTAATATTATCCCCTCCAATACAAATTTTGTGCGATATTAGCGAATTTTACAGTCTTTTTTAACTGTGTTAGGAAGTCAATATGTGTATGGCAAGTAATTTTCATGGCTGTTATTATGCTAACATCTTGAAACTTAAACTCCATACTCTGTAGTACATTGATGACATCCAAATCATCTAAAAGCATTTGGTTACTGACCATGTGATTTGACTTGCGAGTTTGAGCTGAAATACAGCAGTCAGTTTGATGGCTGGAACACTGTCACTATCTGGAATACCATTCAAGTCCTGTTTTGATGGGTGAGCTCTGTAACATAAGTCATTACTGTAGTTTACCATGATAAACACTAGGTCAGGAAAACACAAGTTCTCACTAGGGAAACAACAATGTCAACATACCATATTAGAGATGCAACTGCAAGTAACAAGAGGCCTGTAACGCTCACCTGGTTTAATTCACTGGAAGTGTTTCATTTAAACTAAATGAAATGCATTTTAATGATTTATATCTTTTTCCCCAACTATGCCCCTCTGCCCAATGGGAATCAAATGCATCATTTACAAAAAAAAAGTAAGATCCCTTCGCCTAAGAATATTTCAATTGTTCCTAAAAAATAAGAACATTAATGTGAATTCGCTTTATTTTCCAGATTGTAATCCCCATGTCTGCTCCAGTGGGTATACCAAAGTTGAGCCAGATTTATGTATTTGCCGTATTACAGCCCATCTCACCAACACTAGAAGGATGAGACCCACTATTTATACATATAGATTCCCCTTCACTAAGTAACACTTCAGACCAAATTTGGGCAAAATTCTGTCATTCCTACAGGACAAGGATTTTAAAGAATTTCATATATTTCCCCTTTTGTGACCCATCCCACCAACTCCAAGGGGTCAAGGCCTAACGTTTTTATAAGACTGATTCACCTTTACCCAAGGATGCTTCAGATCAATGTTAGGCAATATCCATTCATTCCAACAGGAAAGGACTTGAAAAATTTCCCCCATTTTTGGGCCCGCTTAAACTTGGTCAAAATATACTCAGTCGTTCAAGACTAGCAGTAATTTTTCGGTAAAAACAATTGAAGGACACTGGATGCTTGACGCCTCGCCACAGCATAAGCTCACCAATTCTTCGGACCAGGTAAGCTAAAACCCTAAAAACCCTAAAACAAACAAGCAGACCGACTGACAATCAGACCAAAATCATTATGGCCTCTGTCTTTCAAACTTGGGTGCATACAAACTTGAAAATTATTGTTTTCAATTTTCTATGAATGCTTTATTGACTTCTCTATCAAATCAATGTTTAGACCTGAAAATGTTCCACGGCAAAAACAAAAGGAAAGATTAACATAAATCAGGGCACCAGTGTACTAAATGACTTACCTGCCCTCCTGTTGTACATAAAGGCAGTGATGATTGGGGACAGAAATATCCAGGTCCACTTTGAAAAACATCACATGTTGTCTGGTCGTCTGTGAAACATCAATATTACAACATTGTGACTGTACATGTAATTGAATTAAAAATTTCTCATATGTGCTGCTGTTGCTGAAAGTCTTAATACTGAAGATTTTTTCCCAAAGTTTACATATATTGTATGATGTAAATCATTAGGAAAATCAACATGTACAAAATAAAACCAAGAGGTCTATAAGGCCTGTATTGCTCAGCTGGTTTAGTTTGCTGAAACTGATTAATTTGTACTAAAGGAAGGAAAAGTATAAAACACCTACATCTATTTTACCTACAAGGCCCTCCCCTCACCCAAGAGCGCTTCAAGCCAAATTTGGGCAAAATTTACAGAATTCACTCTTTTTCCCCTATTGGGCCTAGCCCCTCGCGCAGTGTCTAGACCACTGTTTATACAAAATTCTTCTCCATCTTTGCAGACTTAAACATCATGAAAGTGTTAGAAAAGCAACATTACCCATTATACAAAAGGCCAATAAATATTAAATAACACTTGAGCAGCTGATATGGTCTTATACACATAAATGGTAATAGATTAGATTGTTTTCCACAGGATAAGGTTACAATGACCTTCTTACTGACTACTTAGATAGCCCTCAGGTAATTACTTATATAACCAGGGAACAAATTATTACATGGACATGTGTAGTAGTTTAGTAACCACAAAATGCCTCTGGCTACTTGTCCATTAATGTCAGTAATAAATTAAGCGGGTCTCATTCTGACATTTAAATTATGATTACAAATCTGACTTATGTCTAGCTGAACACAATTTTGAATAATTTTATTTACTTATGTATTAACTTTAAATAGTTCATCTGCACCTTTGGCCCCTAGGGGCCGAGACCCACCAATTATACAAAATTTGTTCCACCTTTCTCCAGTGATGCTTTTGCCCAAATCTGGTCAAAATCCTCTCAGTCATACTGACTAAGAGTGATTTAAAGGAGAGAAGTTGAGACAGATGACAGATACTGCTGTATAGCATTATCTCACCAGTCCTTCAGACTGGTTGACCTAAAAACTATTATAACAGTATCACAATAGCCTCCAGAAAACTGCAATGGTAATGGGGGTATAGATTTCTAGCCACAATAGTCCCCCCTAATACCTAGACAGGGTAGCAAGGAGGCATATTTTAGGGACTTTTAAGGCACCATTAAGGTACACAAGAATATATTTTGAAATCTCTGATATGCTTTGACAGAAGTGTTAGGAGGCATGTCATTTTAAGTATTTTTGTGGCATATTTTCGGTAAATTCAATGAAAATGTGAGTAATGTTCAGCCTCTGGGTCTTCTGGAACTTGAGAAGCTCTTAAAAGTTTGACCACTATTGATTAATAGGTCAGTGTTATTAACCATTATAAGTACTCAGTTTGCTTAGATGTTAACGATGTTAAAAGTAAATGGACAACAGACCCTTCATCATACCATAAGCTCACTTTGTGTCATCTGAGCTAAAAATAATACTCATAAAATTTAATAATAGATACACTAATTTTCTTTAACATATTAGCATAAATTTGATAAACTTATGATTGAGGCAGAAATAATCATCTTACCATGACAGCAATCATTGAGGAGTCGGGCTTCCATTCTGCCACACTGAATCCTCCAATACAGGCAAGGTCACGTTGTGACTGTGTGTAGTTTACAATCTGTACTGTGGGCTGTAACAAAAATCTCATGTAAATGACCACCACAACAGGATGTTCCATCTAAATACCCACCTAAACTGGGAGCTTCCTGTAAAAACCCAAAACAATGGGGTATTCCTTGTAAATACCTATCAGAACAGTGAACTCCCTGTAAATACCCACCACAACAGTGAATTCCCTGTAACTGCCCATCACAAAAAGGTGTTTACGATAAACAGCCACCACAACAGTGAATTCCCTGTTACTACCCATCACAAAAAGGTGTTTATAGTAAATACCCACCACAACAGTGAATTCGCTGTAACTACCCATCACAAAAAGGTGTTTACGATAAATACCCACCACAACAGTGAATTCCATGTAACTACCAATCACAAAAAGGTGTTTACGATAAACAGCCACCACAACAGTGAACTCCCTGTAAATACCCACCACAACAGTGAATTCCCTGTAAATACCCACCACAACAGTGAATTCCCTGTAACTACCCACCACAACAGTGAATTCCCTGTAAATACCCACCACAACAGTGAATTCCCTGTAACTACCCATCACGAAAAGGTGTTTACGGTAAACAGCCACCACAACAGTGAATTCCCTGTAACTACCCATCACGAAAAGGTGTTTACGGTAAACAGCCACCACAACAGTGAATTCCCTGTAACTGATATAGTGAGCTCTCAAAATTTGAGTGACGCCCACAGGAAAATCATGAGTCCCAAAAATTACTGGGCTTCACTTTACCATGACCATGATAAAGTAAATGACCTAAATTTACCCAGTACGCTATCACACAGGCTAAGATCCCAAAAGTTCACAGGATACAACTTGACATATTACCCGCTCCGAAAGACATAACGGTCTAAAAACCTATGTGGCAAACTATGAAGGACAACAAAAATAACAAATGGTACAATGGCATAAATGGATACAAACTGATGAACATGGATCTCGGGTCAAAGAAGTATTACATCGTTATGGGGAGCATAGTAGTGGAATACCTTACCACTTTACCATTCGTTTCTTACCTTGCAATACCAAACACTTAATGTATCCTCCGAAAGTACAGCGAATAGCATTCTATCACAGTTACTAATAACATAGTGAAGCTGGGGGGAATCTTTCTGCGTTTCTTTTAAATATTTAGGCCATCCAATGGGAAAATACATTGTTTATCTACGCTAGTTCCACCAGATCCCTGCCACAACGACATCTCAGGTAGCCATATTGCTCAGATATTATACTTAGAAGGGCGTCGCTGATTGGACAGTTAGGAAATTCCACGGTTAATGAAAATCCTTGTTACAGTTTAATGTTGGAATAACGCAAAGGTGTTTCCCGTTTTTATTGACACGTAGGGATACATGAGCACAAATTCGAATATATTTATTTCTACTATTTTGAACCATTTCAATATATTTGATAGCACAAATTGTGTAAAAATTAACAGAGATCAATATATATGTATAGAAATGAACCAAACATTTGTTGACAAATGAAAATAAAATACTTCATGTAACGGGCACCTGTCCCGAAATCGAGACATTGCCTTTCGTGCCACAAAACAGCATCTAGTCTCCAAGCAACTGAAGACACTGACTGCATTCTTCTATTTTCACATTGTCATCGGTATCATCTGAACTGAAATAAGACGTGGAAGTGGTATGTATTTACTGTCATAAATTTATAACTCGGCATTCAAATATGATAATTTTTATGCTCTTGTGTTTTTTGTGTGGATTAGTTTGATAGAAATTTGTTTCACGTGATGTTCACGCTAATATCACTTAATGTTATAAACAAAACGAGCGTGTGCCGTATTTCTCCGATTTTCACGATACGGAATTTTAGTCGTATGCCCATATGGTATATATGCATATGATGGCGAATACCGAAGTTTCTTCGTTTCCTCACAAAATATACTAGTATATACACCGGGACAATCGTCAATATTTTTGAATCAACGATAATTTTAGATTCATATTTCAGTAGAGTGTCCCTAATTCGCATTTTTAGGAAACGGAGTGCAAATACAACAATTTGTAAGTACTTCCGAACTGGCATTTTATCAATGGAAAGGCCACATCGTGTATAAAATGAAATGTTTGTGTCAATAAAAAACGCCACCATGTCTGGCTGATCACAATTTCATCAGGGACATATAGAGAGGGATAGAAAACTAGGCCCTGTACAGACTTTTATTGGGATCAATGACGGAGCAACAACGAAAGGATAGAGGTCCAAAACTCACAGAGACCTCGCTCCATATCCCTAGAACCCAATGGAAACTTAGCAGGTAGATGAAGGTCTGCAACTCAATTGCCAACACTATCAAGGGACCAATTGCCTATAAGAGGGATGAGGCTAGTGGTTGTTGAGGGTGTAACGTAATGTAACTCAGCAGGCATAAACACACATACTTGTTGGTAATAGCCATGTTTATTACATGTTGAATAATGATAATGTTACATGTACAAAAGCAAAATCTCATCAACATACAGAGTTCATATACTCATACTAGCACTTCGCGCTGTGTCTCCAATCAGAACTGTTTATCTGGTTGGCTCCCCCAAGGCCATGTGTTCTAACTAAAAAGATCTCCCCTTTTATCTTACTTTTGACCAAGCTTGTGCGGCCATCCCCTAATATGGATTTCACTTGTTGCTAGATGATACGATTGTTGAAGTATAGCCACCTGTACTCGAGGTGCAAGGTTGAGATTCCCCCTGCTTATTTGTTACTTGAAATAGACCCTAATAATTACTCTACTACTAGGTGACCACTGTCCCAACAGGAAATTGCATAAGTTTGATTATCAAGGAAGTGGGAATAGTCTCTAATTGATTAACTGGCCGAAGCTGTACATCCACTAATAAGATTCTCGGGGCCCAGACTACAACAACCTAAATGTATATATACGAGTAATTGTCCACACCCCTGTGAACTACCTATATGTGTTATATTGATATACTATTGAACATTAAACAAACTATTGTTTAAGCTAACTTATTTCAACCAGTCCCATATGAAAATCCAGCTGTTTTACAGAATAGACTTACATGATCAGAAGATATCAGTGCTGTCCACTGTAAATACAGTTACGAAATATCGGTGTGCATTCATAATTCTCCTCCAGTCTACCGGATATTACGTATTGATAAAATTAATCAACCAGTCAGTCAAAGATTATTGACTTATGTATGTGATTTAACAATACTATCGAAACCACATTTTGTAACAATATATCAAAACCCTATTTTGTTACAGTAATATTTATATGGTTCACCTACCGAACCTATTGTACACGTAGTATTGGTTCCTCTATCGAACCTGCCTATTGTCTTGTGTTGAGTAATACAACCATGTGGTTACAATAAATGGCGCTGTGTATGATACACCTCGTTGTCTTGGAACTCTTATTGCCAGTACAATATAGAGGGCAGCAGCCTCATTATACCACTAACCCTCAACAGAACTCCTGTCCAAGCTGTACCCCTGGTAAAATAATAGTCACACTTTACCACTAACCCTCAACAGAACTCCTGTCCAAGTTATACCCCTGGTAAAATACTAGCCAAACTATACCACTAACCCTCAACAGAACTCCTGTCCAAGCTATACCCCTGGTAAAATACTAGTCACACTTTACCACTAACCCTCAACAGAACTCCTGTCCAAGCTATACCCCTGGTAAAATACTAGTCACACTTTACCACTAACCCTCAACAGAACTCCTGTCCAAGCTATACCCCTGGTAAAATACTAGCCAAACTATACCACTAACCCTCAACAGAACTCCTGTCCAAGCTATACCCCTGGTAAAATACTAGTCACACTTTACCACTAACCCTCAACAGAACTCCTGTCCAAGCTATACCCCTGGTAAAATACTAGTCACACTTTACCACTAACCCTCAACAGAACTCCTGTCCAAGCTATACCCCTGGTAAAATACTAGTCACACTTTACCACTAACCCTCAACAGAACTCCTGTCCAAGCTATACCCCTGGTAAAATACTAGTCACACTTTACCACTAACCCTCAACAGAACTCCTGTCCAAGCTATACCCCTGGTAAAATACTAGCCACACTTTACCACTAACCCTCAACAGAACTCCTGTCCAAGCTATACCCCTGGTAAAATACTAGCCACACTATACCACTAACCCTCAACAGAACTCCTGTCCAAGCTATACCCCTGGTAAAATACTAGTCACACTTTACCACTAACCCTCAACAGAACTCCTGTCCAAGTTGTACCCCTGGTAAAATACTAGCCACACTATACCACTAACCCTCAACAGAACTCCTGTCCAAGTTGTACCCCTGGTAAAATACTAGCCACACTATACCACTCCGCTAGAGAGAACTCCTTAGCTCGATCGGTTGAACATCAGACTCGTAAGCCAAAGGTCCTAGGTTCAATTCCTAGCGGTGACATTGGAATGAATAATGACCTCTGTTGCAATGCAGTAGTGGACACAGCAGCTACCATGACACTAGTCCAATGTGATTTATTGGACAATTTTACTGATCCACAAATACTTAGGAACAGCTACACAGTTTTCCCTGGAAACATAGAAGTTTACACCTTCTTCAAGTACATAATTAATCCAGTGTCAGGAATGGGATGACTTGTCATGACCTAAATTGGTGATACAATTTACTACAGCTGTGTATTATGAAAATATTTCACTCTCGTCAATGCAATTTTAAAATCATTTGTGATTTTTCATTTTCATCATTAGGTAACATAGCAACCGACATAATTAGCCCTGTAGCTATAAATTGGTGTCATGACTCTGGGAGCAAAAGCGAGACCTTAACAGGGAAATTAGCATAGAATCCTTTTCATTTAGTTTGGATAAAGCAATTTCTCTCAAGCAAAACCAGTTGAACAATATAGTACCTATGGGCTTCTTGTTCAAACTGGTTTACCTTCCTCCAAGGATGTTTCTGACCAAAGGAAGACAGACACCATGCTATGTCATATGCTAAGTTGGCAATTCTGATGAGCTAAAAGCTATCTTCTAATTAATTTTCTTTTAGCTGAAATTGTAACACCTATAAATGTCTTACTTTCATTTCCAACAAAATTTTTTATGAAAATAATTTTATTTGCATATATTTCAGTGCAATAAACTAATCAACCATGACCAGTGATGTAGCACGCGACAAGGCGGCCCGTCTGCTGAAGAAGCAAGGGTCCATGTCTTCTCTGGCCAGCAGTGATGTTCACCGAGGCAAAAACTTGGGGTAGGTATATAATTAGAAACTCGGCGGGGACTATACGTAATCGTGTTGTCCCTCCATCTGTCATTCACCAGTTTGTGTGATAATTTTCTACTGTAAAACTATTCCAATATACTTTTAATATGTGGAATATGGGTTTGTACTTTTCAATTACACTTTTTTTTTTTTTTTTTTGCACATGACAGTCTGCAACTCACTTCTTCATTCAAATCAGAAATGAGTCTTCAAAAGTGATAATTTTGAAATTATCGTTTTACTAGTATAAGATGTGTATGTTTGGACTTCCATATCAAAATAATTGCATTGAGGTGTGGCCTACTATAGATGGTGAATTACAATTCTTTTAACAAACAATATCAAAACATGGGTATCCACAGATGGATTGATGGGTTGTTGTTTTAGATCCGGAAGAATGTTTGGCTTGTAGAAATGCCAATGAAATCTATTCTTTTAATATTTCATGTTAAATAAATTAATCACAGTTTTCTTCCATGTGTAGCATGCTAGAGCATCCAAATTCATCTGGGTGCAAGGCCACGTAAGGCGATAGTTCATGTGATAAAATGACTGCTCCGAAACACATAATGGTCTGTTACATATATTTGCTGAGGTGTTAGATTAAAAAGATCCATTTGGTCACAATGTTAGAATATTAACATTTCATCAAGTGATTTATTGCTTAAATTACCAAGAGTACTGGTAAGGTGACAATAAAAATGTTCTCAAACTGGGTTGTCCCTATGTCATGTTTCATGACATCTGATTGGCCATTAAAAATAACCACTAATAACAGCCAATAAAACGTGGCATTTCAAAGGTGATCATTAATCGATATTCTATTTTTTGTTGGCAATGCTTGATGAAAGCAATCTTACAAAAAAAATTCCTCAAACACACTGTGTATGTATATTTATGAACTGTACAATGATGCCCTATCATGGAGCCTGCTAAAGTATTGGATGAATGAGGTATAAGGTAAATATCAGCTGATCACACATATTTTTACATACAAATTTGAACATGTGTAAACTGTAAATCTGACATGATCACTCAAAGAATAAACAAACAAAAATTAGAAAAAAATTCTGTATTTCTGTTCTTATGGGAAAAAACAAAGCAAATTATAAATGTTTGTCTTCAAGCAATCTATTTGTGAAGGAGGGACTAGAGACCAAAGGGTCGTTAGTTCAAATCACAGTCGTGGCAAGAGGATTTCATTCCTCTTGTAGATTTGGTGCCACTGACCACTCCAAAGGTAGAAGCTATAGGGGATTGAGATGCTTCCTTGGAGATATTGAACCTGGGTTGTTGTTGTCATTGGGGTCTAAGACTTTATGAAGTAGGGAGCAGTGTAGAATTTGAGAGTACAGTTTGCTTTATTAGCTGCGGTTAGTGGGAGTTTCTCGTAAGTTGAGCGATAGAGTGTCTGGCTAGAGACTGAAGGGTTGCTAGTTTTGCACATCCGAAAGTTCACTTCTGGGATTAGAAATTAGAAAAAAATGTGTCAGCTGTTAATGTTACATTCTGGTTATTATCACATCTTTTCATGACAGATGGACCATGATATTAAGCAGTTTTCACTATATAATTTGAATGGCTCATATAATAATGCATGACAAGTAAGAAAAACTAAATATATGTTTTATAGATTTATTATTTGTTTATAGAATTTCAAATCTGTTGATACATGTATTTAATTTTCAGTTAATTATTAAATTCTGTTTTGATTCTTTATGTCTTGTAAAAATATATATATATATATATATATTTATACGAGATCTACAATTGTGGACAAAAATAATCTCAAAATGACAAAAAGGATATTGCTCAAGCTCCCATCATGCACCTACATAAGTAATGTGAGTGTGATTGTTGTGATTGTTTTTATATGTATATTGAAGGTAAATTTTCTTTGCAGTCTACCTGTAGAAAAAAGCATTGACAAAAGTCTGCTGGGAGAATGGTAAATGCTGGTATACTGTTATTGCATGCTTGTGTTAACAGGAGACTTTTGTTTTGTTTGCTTGGTTTGATTTGTAACTGCCAGTTTTAGTGATGTGATGTACTCTAACAGATTTTAGATATTGATATCGGAAAAAAATTATTTTGAAATATTTGATCGAGAAATTGTAGGATCTTCAAAGTACATCATATCACATGTAGAAAAAGTGGATTTTTATAAACCTTATGCTGCATGTTTTGATAATTTTTAGCTCGCCTGGCCAGAAAGTGAGAGTTACGTAATAGACAGATTGACTCCAGTGAGTTATTTCAGGGACAGATTGACTCCACAGTGAGTTATTTCAGGGACAGATTGACTCTACAGTGATTGTTATTAAAAGTACAGATTGACTCCACTCTCAGAATTATTTAATTTAAGGGACAGGTTGACTCTACATTAAGAGTTACGTAATAGACAGATTGATTCCACAGTGAAAGAAACTTCAAGGACAGATTGACTCCTCAGTGAGAGTAACTTCAAGGACAGAATGACTGCACAGTGAGAGTAACTTCAAGGACAGATTGACTCCACAGTGAGAGTAACTTCAAGGACAGATTGACTCCACAGTAAGAGTAACTTCAGGGGCAGATTGACTCCACATTGATGAGTTGTGATGTTAGCTAGTTGGTTTTTTTATGTCTTCAGCTAATGAATATCTAATATAATGATATTGATATGTACTAAACCAAAAAAAGAAAGGTAACACTACTTTATTCTGTGATTAATTAATTAACCCCTTCATAAATCCTTACCAATCATGTATGAATAAAGTAATTGATCAATTCTGATAAAACTGCAGTCATGGTTCATTATAAAACTTTGCGTTCACTTGATTTTATTCGACTGTAAAGGACGTTGGGGTCAATTTCAAAGGTAACACCATTAATAACGGGTATGGCCACCATTTGTGAAGTAAACAGCATTGCAGCGTCGTCGCATGGAACTCACAAACCGGCGGATAATTCGAGGAGAGATGTTGTTCCATTCAGCGATCAAGGCTTGGGCCAGCTCCTGAAAGTTTGGCGGCTGATTTTGACGTTCTCTCACGCATCGCCCAAGAACGTCCCAGACATGCTCAATCAGTGACAAATCAGGTGATTTAGATGGCCAATCTAACACCTGTACGTTATTCTGCTGCAAGAAAGTTCTGCTGACGCGACTGGTGTGCGCTGGTGTGTTATCCTGTTGAAAAATGGCGCCAATGCCATGGTGTCTTAAGAATGGCAGAACCACTGGTCTTAAAATTTCGTCCCGATATCGAATGCCGGTTAAATTGCCATTTAACACAACAAGCCTGGTACGAGTCCCCCCACAAATACCACCCCAAACCATTACACTTCCGCCGCCAAAGCGGTCCCGTTCTGCGACGCAGCAGTTCGCAAAACGCTCCCCTCGTCGCCTCCACACTCTGCGCCTTCCGTCACCGTGTTGCAAACAAAACCTGGACTCATCTGAAAACAGAACATTGTTCCATTGTCGTAAGGCCTAACGATGGTGAACACGGGTCCAGTTACGCCGATTATTACGGTGACGTCGCAACAAATTGGGTCCAGTGTAGGGACGCCGCACTTTCAATTGGTAGGCCCTCAACCTGTTGCAGACTGTTTGGGGAGACACACGACGCCCAAACAATGGCCTTGTAGTCTCTACTGCGGTTACGAATCGATTGCACAAGTGTATCAATCGTATACGACGGTCATCCTTGGTGGTCGTTTTATGAAGCGGATGTTGACCCAGTTTGGTTTAAATGACTTACCAATTGGCCAATTGTCTTTACACTGCAACCAAAATGCCGTGCAACTCGACGGCGAGACTCCCCAGCCTGGATCATGCCTACAGCCCTTTCTCTCTGTACTTGTGACAGCCGGGGCATAATGATAAAGTTGATAGATAGTAAGATTTGGTGATTTCTAAGTCCTAAGGATCTAAGGAACAGTTGTCAGTTTGAATGTTTATGAAATTCAAGTGAAGATACAAGTTAGTCGTAGAAAACCTTGTGCAGCTCTTTCGCTAATACAGACTTTCACGCTTGAACATTACCATTTTCTAATATTGCACAAACGTCATTTTGTTTTCACTCATTTACAGGTATTCGCCAAAGAAACATGTTAACCTTTCTTTTTTTGTTGAGTATATATATGGTGAAGTTATGAAACCAGATAAGTTACAAAAAGCAAATACCTAGTGATTACGTGTTACCTGGTGATTAAGTGATACCTAGTGATTACGTGATACAAAGTGATTACGTGTTACCTAGTGATTACGTGATACAGAGTGATTACCTGATACAGAGTGATTACGTGATACCTAGTGATTACGTGATACCTAGTGATTACGTGATACCTAGTGATTACGTGATACCTAGTGATTACGTGATACCTAGTGATTACGTGATACAGAGTGATTACGTGTTACCTAGTGATTACGTATACAGAGTGATTACGTGATACCTAGTGATTATGTGATACCTAGTGATTACGTGATACCTAGTAAATACGTGATACCTAGTGATTACGTGATACAGAGTAATTACGTGATACAAAGTGATAACGTGATACCTAGTGATTACGTGATACCTAGTGATTACGTGATACAAAGTGATTAAGTGATACCTAGTGATTAAGTGATACCTAGTGATTAAGTGATACCTAGTGATTACATATACAGAGTGATTACGTAATACCTGGTGATTACGTGATACAGAGTGATTATGTGATACAGAGTAATTACGTGATACAAAGTGATAACGTGATACCTAGTGATTACGTGATACCTAGTGATTACGTGATACCTAGTGATTACGTGATACAGAGTAATTACGTGATACAAAGTGATAACGTGATACCTAGTGATTACGTGAAACCTAGTGATTACGTGATACAAAGTGATTACCTGATACCTAGTGATTACGTGATACCTAGTGATTACGTGATACAGAGTGATTACCTGATACAGAGTAATTACGTGATACAAAGTGATTAAGTGATACCTAGTGATTATGTGATACAAAGTGATTACGCGTTACCTGGTGATTATGTGTTACCTGGTGACTATGTGATACAGAGTGATTACGTGATACAACGTGATTACGTGTTACCTGGTGATTAAGTGATACCTAGTGATTAAGTGATACCTAGTGATTAAGTGATACCTAGTGATTAAGTGATACCTAGTGATTATGTAATCACCAGTAAGAGTTACAAGACAGATTGACTCTACAGTGAAAGTTATTTAAATGACATGCTGACTCCTATAACAGTGAGAGTTGCTAGATAGACAGATTGACTCTAGTGAGAGTGGCTAGAAAGACAGATTTACTCTACGTTAAGAGTTGCTAGATAGACAGATTGACTTAACATTGATAGTTACTAGATAGACATATTGGCTCTCCAGTGAAAGTTATTTAAATGACAGATTGACTCCTATAACAGTGAGAGTTGCTAGATAGACAGATTGACTCAACATTGATAGTTACTAGATAGACATATTGGCTCTCCAGTGAAAGTTATTTAAATGACAGATTGACTCCTACAACAGTGAGAGTTGCTAGATAGACATATTGACTCCATACTGAGAGTTACTAGATAGACAGATTGACTCTACATTGAGAGTTACTTTACAGACAGATTGACTCTAGTGAGAGTTACTAGATAGACAGATTGACTCCATACTGAGAGTTACTAGATAGACAGATTGACTCCATACTGAGAGTTACTAGATAGACAGATTGACTCTACATTGAGAGTTACTTTACAGACAGATTGACTCTAGTGAGAGTTACTAGATAGACAGATTGACTCCATACTGAGAGTTACTAGATAGACAGATTGACTCCATACTGAGAGTTACTAGATAGACAGATTGACTCTACATTGAGAGTTACTTTACAGACAGATTGACTCTAGTGAGAGTTACTAGATAGACAGATTGACTCTACAGTGAGAGTTACTTTACAGACAGATTGACTCTAGTGAGAGTTACTAGATAGACAGATTGGCTCTACAGTGAGAGTTACTGAAATGAGAAATTGACTCAGCAGAGGCTGAATTAATAAATAAACAGATTTACTCAACCATGAGAATTACTAAATGGACTGAGATTAAGTAGGATATACAGCAAATCTTGTATATACCATATACCTAGGTACACGAATAACAGGATTAATTAGCTATTTGAATCGGTAAGGGATAATAGCAAGCATTACATACATGTGTTATAAAAGATCAGGTTTTGAGGTTGATTAACACCTTGTCAATTAAGTAAGTGTACCAGAGTTTATATTTAGTATGTACAACTATTACAACCATCCTATTACTATTACTATTAAGTAAGTGTACCAGAGTTTATATTTAGTATGTACAACTATTACAACCATCCTATTACTATTACTATTAAGTAATTGTACCAGAGTTTATATTTAGTATGTACAACTATTACAACCATCCATAGAGAAAGCTTCAACCTTCTCTTTACATGTATGCAAGTTGGGATAGATTTTTAAAGATAGAAAATATTTTAATTGAAAATTTTCAAGTATGGCAAGGTTACTCAGTTGGAGGTCAAGTCAAATTTTGTATCTCATTGTATCTCATGCATATTTTGTTATGACATTATGAAGCAATATTCGTCAGAATTTTTAAAAAGGGGTCAACTAACAAAAAGTCAAGGTCACAGTGTCAAAGGTCAAGATCAGGGGTCATGGTCAAATATTTTTCACTGATTCATATATACTAGGTATTTTTATATATTTACTCATTTTTATAGCCCCTACAGTGAATCAGCCCAAATGCATGGGGTATGTCAGCTCCTAGGCAAACATTCTAGGTTTCATTCCTTGTCTTTCCTCTTCTGATGGTAAATATCGTCTAAATATTGTTATATCATTTCTTCCTTGAGGGATTGGGACTGTTTATGATACCTTGTTTTGTTTATTTTCAGTGAAAAAATATTCAACCATGCCTGGTGTGATTGTCATTAGTTTGAGTTTTGTTTGCATGAAAAATAAGATGTAGACCCCATATCTGGGGCCTAGCAGGTGGGATATAAAGGGGGAAATTTGCTTATATTTCAGATGTCTTCTATTCCAAACTGAAATGCTGTAGAATCAAACAATCTCATTGGATAAAAAAATCCCATGGTGTTTTATCAAAATTGTAAATTTCATATCCCCTAGGTCCCCCATATCACTCCACAGAAGGGTAAATTTTACTACATTTTATTGAGCAAAATAACCCATTCAAATAAAGGATGTTTGGATTATTTTTAGTGAGAAATAATTCAGTCTGGCTGAGATTTTTACCATTAGATAGCTGTTTGATATGACCTTCACCCTTGGAGCTTGATATATTTATAGGGAAATGGAATAATTGGCCTGTATATAAACATGGATGGAAAGGTCTCATGATGCTTTATCAAATCTAAGCTTTTCCTAAAACCACAGTTCCCTATTTTCCCATCAAAAGGGGCTAAATGTACTTCAGTTTATGAAATATATGTATATTCTATATATCTGAAGTGAGAAATATTCAAATTTATTTAGAAATATGGTCACCTGCAGATAGTAGTATTAATGTGTGAAAATTAAAAATGTTGACCATCACTGAGTCATGTCCCCAAGAGTCCAACACAACTAATCAGGAGAACTGGATACTTAGGATATATGTTCATCATGGTGAGACAGTGTCACATCAGAAGAAGGTCCCTCTGAGGTATATTTTAACCTTTGACCTACATCAAAGAAAATCTGGGCCCTATCTGCTACACTACTACTTCTAGGAAATTTCATTTGTGATATGGGTTTACCTTTGTGAGACTGTGTGTCACATATCATGGGAAATTAAAGTTTAGGATATGGGATTGTCCTACATAAAAAAAACCCATAAAAGTTTGTTTCAGGTCGTAGGTCCTTCACTGTTAGTCACTGGCACTTCCTACTCCATACTAAATGAGTTCACCTGGGTGAGGTGTTAAGTTAGTGGCCAGGACTGTAATTCTCTGAATTATGTTTTTTCATCATTCTTTCCAAAATTTTCCAGTAAAGGTATGATTGGAGATGGTACAGTGGATTGAGGACTTAACCAGTGATAGTCACCAACAAACTACTTAGCCTTGTCATAGTAAACATGTCACTAGAATCGTCATTATGGTTCACCTGGCAATTAATGTCAGGATGTCTTTATCAGGAATTTCACCCGTGTGACCAAATTTGGCTGTAAGCATTAATATCCCCATCTATTGGAGAAAAAAAGCATGACCATAGTGATGTTTAAATGAAAATGTTTTGATGTGAAAGCTTGAATTATCACGGGTGAGTGATACAGGTCGTCCAGTAGACCTCTTGTTGACAAACATTATTATCAGACATACAAACACCATTTATATTTGAAAAATATTATCATCAGGATTTTTAATGTGTCAACTGTCCAGTTTTGGAATGAGAGTTCATTGTTGGATTACTTATCAATGTCCAGTTTTGATTTTCATAGTATGATAAATGATCTCATTTTCAGTAATGCATGGAAACTGATTTAAACCAATGGTTACTGTACAGCAGATATCTAAATTTTATTGAAGTTTTTAAATAATTGATAATTTAATCATAGTTAGCAAGCAGCAATATACACATGGTTTTAATATCATATTGAACACAGAAATTATTTTGTTTCAAACCTAGTGACAACTTTAATAGATAACTGCATGCTCTCTGATGATTAATTTTCTTCTTTCACTTTTTTCCAGTTCTATGAGTACTGTGTCTTTCACTGATGACCCCGGTCATGATGACCACTACCGTCCACCAGTCAAATACGAAAACTCTTACCAGACAGCACCCAATCAAAAGTTTCCTACTGCCAGGATACGTTGTATCATCAGTGACGTTCTTGAAAGCTGTCTTCGCCATGAAAAATATGAGCCAGAATTATGTCGTCAGCTCTCAAAAACGACATCAGAGGTAATGACTGCTGTTCTGTAGAGATTGAAATCATACCATGTAACAGATATTGAAATTAATAGTAATCTGCTTGGATGCTGGTAATGAAGAATTGATGAAACTAAAATATGCACAAAATAAACAGAAGTTTTAGGTCATGAAATTCTGAAGACATCAATGCTACATAGGCAACTTTAGAAAAAATGGGTAAAAACATGAAATCACTTATTTTAAGAAATTCACCTTGTTTAGATATTGATCTAATGGTCCATGATATTTGAAATTTTGTTTTTATCGTGATATCGTATGTTATGAAATAAGAATTGTATCACAGTTAGGTGTATTACCCCTATATTTCCTTTGAAGTTTCCCTCGTGTATTTGTATAAAAACCCATGATAGTCAAAGTTCCCTCCTGAGTAAAAAATGTTATGGTCTAGCATAAAATAGGGAAAACCATGGACTAGGATCACAAGAAGTCATCTCACTAGTCTTTGATTCTGTGGTCAATTTTACATCTTTGCTTCTGTTTGACAAGTATAATGAGGTTATTTGTGACCTAACAGGATCTCAGTAATCAATACAATCTGGAGGTGGGGCAGGGTGGTGAAAATTTGGAAACTCACAACTAAATTTTGAAAATTGGGAAGTATGTATGTATTGGGAAATCCCACTTTAAAGCATTATTTATTTAACTGCCATCACATAAAATACTACAAACTTAGAATTATCTGCATGAGATGGCAGTTTGATGGCATGTTGAACCAGACTGACCCCTGGAGACCGAGGATAGGGTTAAAATAACCAAATCAGTCAGATGTACTGAGATACAGATATAGATATAGATATAGATATAGATAAAACTCACACAGGTTTGAGTTTCTATGACTTTTCCTGTTTTCTGATCTCCATGGCTCTCCCTTTGCCAGGGACAACGTCCAGTAATGGGAAAAGTCATGGACACCATAAACCACCATCACCATTACCACCAGATTTGGGCCAAAAGTAACAAGAAAGATACTCCATTCCATTCATTAATACTGTAATAATTACTTAAAATACCTAAATTGACTAAAATATCAAAAACATTCCCCTCAATACCCACAAATGATAGACTAAAATATCAAAAACATTCCCCTCAATACCCAGAAATGATAGACTAAAATATCAAAAACATTCCCCTCAATACCCAGAAATGATAGACTAAAATATCAAAACCTTCCCCTCAATACCCAGAAATGATAGACTAAAATATCAAAAACATTCCCCTCAATACCCAGAAATGATAGACTAAAATATCAAAACCTTCCCCTCAATACCCAGAAATGATAGACTAAAATATCAAAACCTTCCCCTCAATATCCAGAAATGATAGACTAAAATATCAAAACCTTCCCCTCAATATCCAGAAATGATAGACTGAAAATATCAAAAACTTCTCAATACCCAGAAAAAAAATATTCCCCTCAATACCCAGAAATGATAGACTAAAATATCAAAAACATCTTCCCCTCAATACCCAGAAATGATAGACTAAAATATCAAAACCTTCCCCTCAATATCCTAAAATATCTAAAATACATTCCCCTCAATACCCAGAAATGATAGACTAAAATATACCCAGAAAAAACATTCCCCTCAATACCCAGAAATGATAGACTAAAATATCAAAACCTTCCCCTCAATATCCAGAAATGATAGACTAAAATATCTAAAATCTTCCCCTCAATACCCAGAAATGATAGACTAAAATATCAAAAACATTCCCCTCAATACCCAGAAATGATAGACTAAAATATCTAAAATCTTCCCCTCAATACCCAGAAATGATAGACTAAAATATCAAAAACATTCCCCTCAATACCCAGAAATGATAGACTAAAATATCAAAACCTTCCCCTCAATATCCAGAAATGATAGACTAAAATATCTAAAATCTTCCCCTCAATACCCAGAAATGATAGACTAAAATATCAAAAACATTCCCCTCAATACCCACAAATGATAGACTAAAATATCTAAAATCTTCCCCTCAATACCCAGAAATGATAGACTAAAATATCAAAAACATTCCCCTCAATACCCAGAAATGATAGACTAAAATATCAAAAACATTCCCCTCAATACCCAGAAATGATAGACTAAAATATCAAAAACATTCCCCTCAATACCCAGAAATGATAGACTAAAATATCTAAAATCTTCCCCTCAATACCCAGAAATGATAGACTAAAATATAAAATATACCCAGAAATGATGACTAAAATATCAAAACCTTCCCCTCAATACCCAGAAATGATAGACTAAAATATCTAAAATCTTCCCCTCAATACCCAGAAATGATAGACTAAAATATCAAAAACATTCCCCTCAATACCCACAAATGATAGACTAAAATATCAAAACCTTCCCCTCAATACCCAGAAATGATAGACTAAAATATCAAAATCTTCCCCTCAATACCCAGAAATGATAGACTAAAATATCTAAAATCTTCCCCTCAATACCCAGAAATGATAGACTAAAATATCTAAAATCTTCCCCTCAATACCCAGAAATGATAGACTAAAATATCAAAAACATTCCCCTCAATACCCAGAAATGATAGACTAAAATATCAAAACCTTCCCCTCAATACCCAGAAATGATAGACTAAAATATCAAAACCTTCCCCTCAATACCCAGAAATGATAGACTAAAATATCTAAAATCTTCCCCTCAATACCCAGAAATGATAGACTAAAATATCAAAACCTTCCCCTCAATACCCAGAAATGATAGACTAAAATATCTAAAATCTTCCCCTCAATACCCAGAAATGATAGACTAAAATATATAAAATAAAACCTTCCCCTCAATACCCAGAAATGATAGACTAAAATATCTAAAATCTTCCCCTCAATACCCAGAAATGATAGACTAAAATATCAAAACCTTCCCCTCAATATCCAGAAATGACAGATTAAAAGACTCTTCATACATGGAAGGATCTTCAGCTGCTTCACCCAAATTGTGAACCTAATAAACATGGTGTATCACATTTTCCCATTTGGGTAAAATTTAACACAGTTTGTGTAGGAATTCATATTATTGAGCATCATTTGTTAAAAAGCCATTGAAAATAATTCAGACTTGGTTAGAACTATTAGCATGGGATGGTGATAGTAATCACATATTTACAGGGGCTGATGGTTGGGGCAAAAATTGGTCAAATTGACTGAAATATTTCATAACTCAGGTGAACCTTTTTTTTAATATTTGAAGTTCATGAGTGTTTTCTAGTCAATTCAAATGTTGAAATGTGTTTGACAGAGTCTGTATGTCTGAAGAGTTCATACATTATTACCAGAGTAAGGAGAACACATGTAAATATTTTGATCTTGTTAAGAATTTCACACTTAATTGTATGATGACCTGTTTCAGATCATCAAGACACGAGTGAGAGAAATGAATATCCCACGCTTCAAGATCATCTGTTTGGTCCACATTGGACAGCTGAACAACCAGGGTCTGCGGATCGGCAGTCGATGCCTGTGGGACTCGACATGTGATACATTTTCTTCCTATGAATTCCGTAACAATAAATTATTTGCCATAGGCTCTGTGTATGGGGTGTATTTTGAGTGACCTAGATCTGTAGCATACTTTGGGAGCTGGGAGTGTTCAAGCTCATCCCTCATATAACAAATTTTTTTTTTGTTTTTTTTTTTTTTTTGCAATACAGTTTTAGTAATTCTACTTTTAATTGGCAATCACAATTGCCCACAGGGCCACATTTTTTTTAAATGATTAAATTTTCAATGAACTTTTCAAATTTAAGTTTTATAGATATGACTGTACAAAGATACACTGAATATTTATGAGTTTACGAAGAATATTAATCAGTTAGTTAGCATTTAGAGTTTTGTTAGCAATTCCCTTTATTGAATATGGATGAAATTAAAGATATTGTCCCACATTTGATCAAAACAGCCATGATTGTGCAATAGACTTTTGCTGAATTTCATGGACACTGGTTTTGACCATGAATGGACAATTATGTATGAATGTGAATGTGTAGTGGAGATAAAAGATTTTAGTTCACCATGGTAGTTGGTGGGCTGACCAAATCGCCCTGCGTCTAGCTGTATTCTGTCGTCCTTCTGTTAGCCGTTCTTTAAGAATTTTTCCTTTCCTCCATCGTCATACATCATCTATCATTTGTCATGTGTCTGTAAACAATTTATATATTCAACTTCTTCTTAGAAACCCGTGATAGGATGCTTCCTTGGTCACAAATGCAATGAATTTGTTAATTATATGGTTGAAGTGAGATCAAATTTGTAACAGTGGGTATTGCCCTTCTAGAGTGGATGGGGCCCGATAGAGGAAAAATGGGAATCAATTTTGTATAGACTGAGTTTTGGCCTGTTTGGGGTTGAAAAAAAATAGGGGATATAATCTAATTATTTTAAATCTTTCATCATGTCTGGATTCTGTCCCTCCTGGGTTTGAAGCATCCTTGGGTGATGGGGATTTAGTTTATAAATAATGGGTTTGTGTTCCTTTGGCCAGGAAGGGCAGGCTGAGTATTAGAACAAATTATTTACAAAACCTTCTTCTGTAAGGATAATTGGATTATGTCAGAATTTGTTGTGAATTGTCCTTTAGGAAAAGGGAATCAGTTTTTATATAAACAGCAGGGTCTCTGTCCTGCGAGTGGGAGAGAAAGGCCAAATAGGAGAAATAGAGCCAATTTTTAAAAATCCCTTTTCTTTATGAATATTTTGTTTGAAGCATACTTGGTAAAGGGGATCTCAATTATGTATAATTTGTGGGTCTGATCCCACCCAGAGACAAAGAGATGGGCTAAAAATGGGATATGAAGCAATTTCAGCAAACTAAACCAGGTGAGCAATACAGGCCCGAAGGTTTCTTATTTAACTAATTCGGTCTGGAGTTTTAAGTATAAGCAAGTTTTCTCTGTTTTACCCCATCCCTTCAGGCCCCCCCGGGATGTGGGCTACATCTTATTTTTGATAGGACCAAACTGTCATCTAACTGAAAACAATTCTAGCCAAGATTAAATTCATTATTTGATAAAGCAATATTTAATCTGCCCATCCGTGGAGAAGTTTTTATTCTTAAGATGTAACAGTAATCTTGGTCTGGAGAAGAAGATTTCTGAAGCCCTTCAGACCACTAGGAAGTTGAAACGATACAAGTTACAATTTGAATTTGTCATTAGTCATGGAAATAGCTGCATTTTATTTCTCAGAAAAGTGGAAATATTAACAGACACCAGTGATGGACATAGATAGATCAGAACAGGTCACTGAACCATACTCAAGATTCTTTGACTGGAAAAATGGAAAGGGGTGGGAGGGGGTGGTCTTGTAATTATCATGTTATGTATGCAAACTCTAATATACACCTGATGGTGTAGTTAAGTGCTGTGTTGTGATATACACAATGAACTGTGATGAGATGAAATCCAACATGCCATGAATACAAAAGTGTGATTGTTGTACTCTTGTGTGGCCACACAAAACCTTACCTCTCTAAGGTAAACACTGAGGTTTTGGATCAGGTGCACAAACGGTACATGTATGACTGTAAAGTATGAATTTTGATGATTAAAACGTGTTCACTTTCAGTAGATATTTTTTGTCAATTTTGACGCCATTGTGGGTTGGGTTTTCTATTTTTTCCTCCGTTATATATTACTATTTATTCACTGCTTATTTCACTATTGCTGTTTTACACCTGTCTCTATTGGACAAGCATTTTACATAGATTTCAATTTTGTTCTCAGTAAACCAGTTAAATTGTAAGAAAATTCTGAATTTTTGTAATTAAATAATTAGTAGGTAACCATTTTTTTGTACTTTATTTCTTTGTTTACTTTTTGAACATGTGTTTTTGTTGTTCTGTGTAAAAGTAGTTGATATATTGATAAAGATCTTTTGAGTTTCTTAATGATGCTGAATGCTTTAGTGTTACCAACATGAACGCATTAAGAGAAATTGAAATTTTTTGGCGAAGAAAACTTTACAAATGCATATTATGGAAGGTGAACAAAACTTTTTCAGTTGAATGTTATTAATGACTTTGTGAAAGAGACCTATGAAATCGGTCATTTGTGTGTCCAGATGCCCCTTTGTTGTGATGTAAACAAAGCTATAGATACAGGTGTTACTGTTTACGGTATTGTATCTAATACAACAGTATTATTTTTTCTCGAAAAAAAACTTTGTTTTCAGATCCTTTTTTTTTTGCTCATTATATTAATACAATCAGCCTAATCAAAACAGATTTACATCGTTATTTTGTAAAGTGCCTCTGACCAGCCTAAATCATGCATCATCATGTTTTATACTTGTATATCCAATGATATTTCCTAACAGTAACAGCCACTGCCTGTAAAAAACTATGAAGACATATTTGATGGCCCTTGACCATGGTATCACTATTTTCATGTATGGTTTAACAGTTTTCAATAAAATTCAAAATCATGGCCAAACACCCTGTAAGATTTCTTCTATCTATATTTTCATTGATATATAGATTGTGCTGCTTTGTTACCACAACCGTCATCATTTTTAAGTGATGTTTGATTACAAATTCAGTCTTGTATGAGAAGAGATATAAAATCTATATTTCAGCAGACAAATTACTTTCAAACTAGTAAACCATTTTGATAAGTTGAAATGATATAACAAAGATTGATTTTCTGAAAAGGAGGGAAAATTTGGAACAATTAAAACATGAAAAAAAAATTGCTGTTATATATACATATGGTATTTAATGGTTGGCCTGCAATTTTTTTTTTTTTTTGGTTTGTTAAATATCCTGTCATAAAATTACCTTATACACATTATTAGAACAGTTAGTATAGTAGCATTGTCATATTATACTGGAAGAGATAGGCAGAACCAAGCAGGCATCATTGACAACGCCACGATAACAAGATAGTTCCAAGAACAAATGATTGAACCAATGTTTTTATTTACTCCTTATACAAACAGATATCATGTAAGATTGCCTCTAGATGTTGTACATGTCTCAATAGACATGTAAATATCTACCCTTCTACTATCTTATCCAGGGCTCCATGTCCTACAATATCAGTAATAGAACTTCATACTCGGGGTATGTGTTCACTTTGGTAAGGCAATGTGTCATTTGTCAAGAGTTGGTCATTCTGACCTACAGTTTGACCTTTGACCTAAATGAAAGAAAAAGGTGTGTATGAGTTCTATCTCCTACACTGCTAGTGGCTGGAACGTCATACTTGGGGTACGGTACACTTTGGTGAACCTTAGTCAAGCACACAACACACATGTTCTTCTATATATATTAATGTATCATATCTGTTGTGAATGATCACAATACTGACAACGAAGATAAACATAGTTGTTACACTATCGTGTTTAAGTTCATTGTATCTATGTAGAAGAATGCCACAAAGCTTTATAGTTTTCATAACAGCTAAGGTGGCCTTGAGCAACTTCGGTGTTCAATATGGGGTCAATCTTAACATACTTTGTTCGTTTGAATTAAAAAATTCCCGTGAATGTTGAGGATCATGTTATGGTGATAATTCCTGTCGGTTCAGTCAAATTGACACAAGTTCAAAAATCTTCATTATATATATCATATCTTAATTTATTTTTACTAAACTAGTATTGATATTGATTTGACATTTTGCCTTACAAATGCAGTAAAAGCCAATATGTTTGACATGTTTATGCTTTTTACCAATGTTCTTGGTGCAACGCTTTGGTGATGGTTCCTTTCACTATTCTGTACTGTACATGGCTGATTTTAGAATCCTGTTGATTTTTCATGTACAGTTTTTAGATATTCCACTTGTTTCAGTTTCAGTTCCAGTTGTTTCAGTGAACAATTGTCCTCATTTTCCTTTTTTGGGCGAGAGGTTTGTTTTACATTATCGTTTGTACCTCTATATCAATATATTACACAATATAAAAATAATGTCATTTTTTTCAATCAGTAATCCTTTTCTGTGATAACACTGTCAAGTGTACCAGTTATAATATTGTTGTACCACGTGTTCCTTTTGTGTGTTTATAGATTGGGTCTGTCTTATTAAACTGATATATAACATGGATCTGTTACTCTGTCTTTCCTCTCATATTTTACTACTTTTTGATATTGAAAATTATCCACTCATACAATCAATAAGAAACATGTTGTAAAGAGGTAATGTCATGTTACTGCTGATCGGTCTTTATTAGTGGGCTGTATATCACAGAAGTTTATCACATTCACCAGCCACCTGTGACATCTTTTTTTTTCTTTTGTAATCAATACTTCTTAATTTATGGTTATTGTAGATATATTTTGGTGATTTAAGAAGATATGATGCCAACTGTCTGTGCTTTACATGATTTGAATGTTGGTAGGTAAAACACAAACGTTGGGTGAAGAGGTAGATTTTATCCTATATATATCCCACTGAAAGTCTTTCTCTCAATTAACGAGAGAACACAATAAAATTATTATTATAAAATCAAGTCTGTTTTGTTGTTACTGCCAATTATCACAATACCATCGTTAGTCCTGAAGCTTAAAAAAAGCTGTCAATTTCTGCAAATGTGAAAGCATATTTCAGAATATTTTCTTTAGGTTGGTAATGTCAATAGAATAAAATAATAATTGAATAACACAGCCAGTGGAAGATTTGTGCGTGAAGTCTGACAAATGGTAGTGTGAAATGTATCAGCACTGACGTATATAGTGTACAAGATGGCTGTACTATAATCCGATGTACACTAAAGTGACTACCTTCATCAGTGCTGATATAGAAATGTTTCACACTGGTCATTCATCTACTGGTGGTGTTATAAGATGAAGGTGACCGTATAGTCATCGTCACACTCTAATCTTCTACTGGTTGTGTTATAAGATGAAGGTGACCGTGTAGCCATCGAAACGCCACACTCTAATCTTCTACTGGTTGTGTTATAAGATGAAGGTGACCGTGTAGTCATCGTCACACTCTAACCTCCTACTGGTGGTGTTATAAGATGAAGGTGACCGTGTAGTCATCGTCACACTCTAACCTTCTACTGTTTGTGTTGTAAGAACTCTTATTCCATTCACATTACCAACCCAAAGAAAATGTTCCAAAATATCAGAGCTATATCAGAGTATGGACAATTCCAAAGATGTGTGATGGCTCAAGAGCCTTGAAATGAAATTGGTGAGACAAAGAAATCATCTTGTGTTTACACTGCAATGCAGGGACTTAAAAATAACACCTTCAAGTCTCAGTGTCTGATGCCTCATTAAAGTCATCAATGTTTGAAAACACGGGAAGATTTAGTGAGGAATAGAAGACACATTATTCAGAACAAAATTGATGAATTGAAAAGCGAGAAAACGGTTCTCACCACTAAATGAACCAAGCGATTATTGATCGACATCATTGGGGATATGAAGATGCATAGTGTAAAGAGCTTTCAGCACGACCAAAGAATGCTATCTGATAAAGTTGAAATGTCTGATACAGAAATTTACGAATAATCCTTGAAACTCTTTTAATACACATACCATTCCTTGACACACTTTTATTACACATACCAATCCTTTACACACTTTTATTACACATACCATTCCTTGACACACTTTCTCACACATACCATTCCTTGACACATCTTTAGTACACATACCATTCCTTGACACATCTTTATTACACATACCAATCCCTGACACATCTTTAGTACACATACCATTCCTTGACACACTTTTATTACACATACCGATCCTTGACACACTTTTATTACACATACCATTCCTTTTCACACTTTTATTACACATACAAATCCTTGACACACTTTAATTACACATACCATTCCTTGACACACTTTTATTACACATACCAATCCTTTACACACTTTTATTACACATACCATTTCTTGACACACATTTATTACACATACCATTCCTTGACACACTTTTATTACACATACCATTCCTTGAAACACATTTATTACACATACCATTCCTTTACACACTTTTATTACACATACCATTCCTTGACACACTTTTATTACACATACCATTCCTTGACACATCTTTAGTACACATACCATTCCTTGACACACTTTTATTACACATACCATTCCTTGACACATCTTTAGTACACATACCATTCCTTGACACACATTTATTACACATACCATTCCTTTACACACTTTTATTACACATACCATTCCTTGACACACTTTTATTACACATACCATTCCTTTACACACTTTTATTACACATACCATTCCTTGACACACTTTTATTACACATACCATTCCTTGACACATCTTTAGTACACATACCATTCCTTTACACACTTTTATTACACATACCATTCCTTGACACACTTTTATTACACATACCATTCCTTGACACATCTTTAGTAAACATACCATTCCTTTACACACTTTTATTACACATACCATTCCTTTACACACTTTTATTACACATACCATTCCTTGACACACATTTATTACACATACCATTCCTTGACACACTTTTATTACATATACCATTCCTTGACACATCTTTAGTACACATACCATTGCTTTACACACTTTTATTACACATACCATTCCTTTACACACTTTTATTACACATACCATTCCTTGACACACATTTATTACACATACCATTCCTTGACACACTTTTATTACACATACCATTCCTTTACACACTTTTATTACACATACCATTCCTTTACACACTTTTATTACACATACCATTCCTTGACACACATTTATTACACATACCATTCCTTTACACACTTTTATTACACATACCATTCCTTGACACACTTTTATTACACATACCATTCCTTGACACACTTTTATTACACATACCATTCCTTGACACACATTTATTACACATACCATTCCTTTACACACTTTTATTACACATACCATTCCTTTACACACTTTTATTACACATACCATTCCTTGACACACTTTTATTACACATACCATTCCTTGACACACAGTGGATAAAGCATGATAATGATCACAAAATGTATATACATCATCGCGACCCTTCAGATCAGAACATACCAAACTGGATGTCCCTTCACTATAGAAGGGTACATCATCACGACCCTTCAGATCAGAACATACCAAACTGGATATCCCTTCACTATAGCAGGGTACATCATCACGACCCTTCAGATCAGAACATACCAAACTGGATGTCCCTTCACTATAGAAGGGTACATCATCACGACCCTTCAGATCAGAACATACCAAACTGGATGTCTCTTCACTATAGCAGGGTACATCATCACGACCCTTCAGATCAGAACATACCAAACTGGATGTCCCTTCACTATAGCAGGGTACATCATCACGACCCTTCAGATCAGAACATACCAAACTGGATGTCCCTTCACTATAGAAGGGTACATCATCACGACCCTTCAGATCAGAACATACCAAACTGGATGTCCCTTCACTATAGCAGGGTACATCATCACGACCCTTCAGATCAGAACATACCAAACTGGATGTCCCTTCACTATAGCAGGGTACATCATCACGACCCTTCAGATCAGAACATACCAAACTGGATGTCCCTTCACTATAGCAGGGTACATCATCACGACCCTTCAGATCAGAACATACCAAACTGGATGTCCCTTCACTATAGCAGGGTACATCATCACGACCCTTCAGATCAGAACATACCAAACTGGATGTCCCTTCACTATAGAAGGGTACATCATCACGACCCTTCAGATCAGAACATACCAAACTGGATGTCCCTTCACTATAGCAGGGTACATCATCACGACCCTTCAGATCAGAACATACCAAACTGGATGTCCCTTCACTATAGCAGGGTACATCATCACGACCCTTCAGATCAGAACATACCAAACTGGATGTCCCTTCACTATAGCAGGGTACATCATCACGACCCTTCAGATCAGAACATACCAAACTGGATATCCCTTCACTATAGCAGGGTACATCATCACGACCCTTCAGATCAGAACATACCAAACTGGATATCCCTTCACTATAGCAGGGTACATCATCAAGACCCTTCAGATCAGAACATAACAAACTGGATATCCCTTCAGTCTAGCAGGGTACAAGTATCAGGACCCCGGGACTATATTGAGAATATTTGAAAAAATGATCTTGGATGGAAGGACCACTGGTGCCATGCCAAAACATAAGCTCACTTGCCTTTCAGGCAGATGAGCTAAAAATATTAACAAAATCTGTTGAGAGAGGTTAGCAAGATATGGCTAATTTGGTATGGGACAGATATAGGTAATACCATATCCAGACTCCATTAACTGGCAGGGCTTGCACATTAATTATAAGTTTCTTTCAATGAAGGGAAAAAAACTGTAAGTCACCAATAAAAATAACCATGAAAGCTGATCAAAGTCCATCATTTATTAGCCATATAATGTATATCACAGATCAAACATAAGCAAAAATTGTAAAATCTGGGAACTCTCATATCTTTCTACATTGCAAGCATTTTAATCATATTGCAATTTCACTGCTGTAACACAGAGGAAAGACCCAAATATTTTAAAAGTTACACACAGATCCCAGCTGATTTTTGTACCTAATTTCCTTCTCCAATTAGGACTGCATGCTTACATAACAGATAACAACCAGAAGTAAAATACAGTCAAACTTCATTAACTTGAAATCACAGGGACCCTGGATAATTTCTAAATCACTGGGACTCTGGATAATTTCTAAATCACAGGGACCCTGGATAATTTCTAAATCACAGGGACCCTGGATAATTTCTAAATCACAGGGACCCTGGATAATTTCTAAATATTATTTCTAAATCACAGGGACTCTAGATAATTTCTAAACCATAGGGACCCTGGATAATTTCTAAATCACAGGGACTCCGAATTATTTCTAAATCACAGGGACTCTAGATAATTTCTAAATCACAGGGACCCTGGATAATTTCTAAATCACTGGGACTCTGGATAATTTCTAAATCACAGGGACCCTGGATAATTTCTAAATCACTGGGACTCTGGATAATTTCTAAATCACAGGGACTCTGAATTATTTCTAAATCACAGGGACCCTGGATAATTTCTAAATCACTGGGACTCTGGATAATTTCTAAATCACAGGGACTCTAGATAATTTCTAAATCACAGGGACCCTGGATAATTTCTAAATCACTGGGACCCTGGATAATTTCTAGATCACAGGGACTCTGGATAATTTCTAAATCACAGGGACCCTGGATAATTTCTAAATCACAGGGACCCTGGATAATTTCTAAATCACAGGGACCCTGGATAATTTCTAAATCACAGGGACCCTGGATAATTTCTAAATCACAGGGACCCTGGATAATTTCTAAATCACAGGGACTCCGAATTATTTCTAAATCACAGGGACTCTAGATAATTTCTAAACCATAGGGACCCTGGATAATTTCTAAATCACAGGGACTCCGAATTATTTCTAAATCACAGGGACTCTAGATAATTTCTAAATCACAGGGACCCTGGATAATTTCTAAATCACTGAGACTCTGGATAATTTCTAAATCACAGGGACCCTGGATAATTTCTAAATCACTGGGACTCTGGATAATTTCTAAATCACAGGGACTCTGAATTATTTCTAAATCACAGGGACCCTGGATCAGGGACCCTGGATAATTTCTAAATCACTGGGACCCTGGATAATTTCTAGATCACAGGGACTCTGGATAATTTCTAAATCACAGGGACCCTGGATAATTTCTAAATCACAGGGACTCTAGATAATTTCTAAATCACAGGGACCCTGGATAATTTCTAAATCACTGGGACTCTGGATAATTTCTAAATCACTGGGACCCTGGATAATTTCTAAATCACTGGGACTCTGGATAATTTCTAAATCACAGGGACTCCGAATTATTTCTAAATCACAGGGACTCTGGATAATTTCTAGATAATTCCTTAATCACAGGGACCCTGGATAATTTCTAAATCACAGGGACCCTGGATAATTTCTAAATCACAGGGACCCTGGATAATTTCTAAATCACAGGGACCCTGGATAATTTCTAGATCACAGGGACTCTGGATAATTTCTAAATCACAGGGACTCTGGATAATTTCTAGATAATTTCTAAATCACAGGGACCCTGGATAATTTCTAAATCACTGGGACTCTGGATAATTTCTAAATCACAGGGACCCTGGATAATTTCTAAATCACAGGGACTCTGGATAATTTCTAGATAATTTCTAAATCACAGGGACCCTGGATAATTTCTAAATCACAGGGACTCTGGATAATTTCTAAATCACAGGGACTCTGGATAATTTCTAGATAATTTCTAAATCACAGGGACCCTGGATAATTTCTAAATCACTGGGACTCTGGATAATTTCTAAATCACAGGGACCCTGGATAATTTCTAAATCACAGGGACCCTGGATAATTTCTAAATCACTGGGACTCTGGATAATTTCTAAATCACAGGGACCCTGGATAATTTCTAAATCACAGGGACCCTGGATAATTTCTAGATCACAGGGACCCTGGATAATTTTTAAGTTATCCAAGAATTCAAATAAAACAAATTGCAGGATTTGGTATGACAACAGGACACTGATTGCTCTATGAAAACTTTTGGTCCAATATCTATTTTCATTAAAGTTTTTCAATGTTTTAGGGCTAAGACAAAGAGACATTTTATCTAGGCCCAGCAAAGCACTTTCAATTGATCCAGTTTAACAAAATTTGACTGTATGAAACTTTGCTTTTTAGATTTATTCTCACTCAACAAAGACAATCTATACAATAGGAACTACGTGGAATGTTGATATCAATGATGGATTGATTTACTGGGTGTTTATTTCTATCTTAGTAGACACACTACCTATTCTTGTACATTATATACACAAGGTCATTCAACCTTCTCAAAACTTCTTCATAAATATACAAATAGTATACATGTATGTATAATGATACACATGTAGAAACAACACACCAATAAGTTATTACAAAGTCTTTAACTATCATTAATACATTTTCTTTTGACAACAATATACAACCTTCTGACACTGAACATTTGTAAAATGATAAATAAAAAAACAGGAGTACATGTATCTGTGAAACATATGAATTTTAAGAAAGGGCAATAACTATGTAATTAAGTGTGGTACACTACACATCCTCTTAGTGTAAACAATGTATAGTTTAATGAAAGAATAATTATGGTCGGGACACAATATTGTGACAAAAGGCAATAACTCTGTAATTGAGGGGTTGTGGGCCCATTGGGGCTGTATCACTTACCTGGGTTTATCAGACCTATTCAGTTCCTTTATACATGGAAAATGATTTTGTGTCTGGTTGTATGTAAATAAAAATGGCCTTTGTTCAAGGCTAGTATCTTGATTAAAAACTCATTTATCAGTACAAGAAAATAATTTTGTTGTCTTTCTCTATTGGACCCATCAATTAACCCCTGGACTGCAGATTGTTTGTACAAAAGTCTGAAACATTAAATGAAAGTTGTTTTATCAAAACAAAAAATCCCTTGTTTCCCATGTTGTTCAGTAAGGTTGCCACCAGTTCTATGGAAATCCCTTCTCACAAAGACCCTGACTGTTGTCCTAGCAATAAACCAAGCAATCAAGCACATGAACATTTTCCCTATTGGGTCATTTTCGTATGTACCTAGGTATATATTTGTTGTTTGTGTTTTTGTTACAGGTAGGTTCCTGGGAAAAACAGATGACAGACACTGCGCCATATGGCATAAGCTCACCCCTCGTCTGGACCAGGTGTGCTAAAAATGACATGTATGACACTGCTGATGTATCTGATTGAAAACTCATCCTATAACAACTTTAGGGATAAATGATTTTAATAAACGTATAAATTAATGAAAAATCACAAACTGTTCAGAAAATGAATATTTATTTACATTATGTGGGTAAAGTGTCTTTGACAATGTATGAATATTCTTTATATATATTACCAGAAACAAACAACAACGTATATAAATTTATCATCAATTAACACACAAGTTCAACATTACTCACAGATATCTCTGATTACAGTGAAACATGTCTAACTGGGCATATTTCCACATTCCTACACAATCAGGCACAACAACAAGAGTAATTATAAAAGGGACTATAACTGATGTCACCAATCTCTCCTGCTGTTGATTGATATGAAATGTGATAAATACTGGAATTTCACTACATTAGTCCTCTCTGTAGGGGAGCCATTTTGTCAAATAAGAAAAAAGAACATCAACAATGTACTTGTTGTGTCAGACAACACCTATGTATTCATTTTCATCAAAACTGACACAACTGTCAACCAATCTAAAGCTACCCTCAGCAGCCATTTTGTTAAATAAGAAAATAAAATCCATCATTGTGGTCCTGATATCACACAATACCTATTCAACAATTTTCTTTAAAAAATCACTCATCTTAATTTCAACCATCAGAAGCTGCTATGATGCAGCCATTTTGTCCAATTGGAGAATGAATCTCTTCAATGTGTTTCTGGGGGAAAACCACACCCCTGCATACTAATTTTCAATGAAATCGGATGATATCTAAATTTTTGCCAAATTTTGACAAGTCACAGCCACAGACTGACCATTAAAATAACTTATCGAAACATGAAAAAGCTCTTTCACACCAACTCTCATACATGAATTTTCAGGTAGAGTTCCACTGAAAACTATCCTGGCATATTAGGAAAGAAGAATGTTGAAGCCCTATACTCCTATTTCCCCTTAAGGTCCTCACCCTATGCAATTGACCATAAGGGGTTGGAACACTTTTATTTATAGAAACCTTTTCTTTGATTTTGTAGGCCTTAGCCTAGGCCTTCTCTCAGATTTTGTAAGCCTTAGCCTAGGCCTTCTCTCAGATTTTGTAGGCCTTAGCCTAGGCCTTCTCTCAGATTTTGTAGGCCTTAGCCTAGGAACCTGTCAGCCAAACATCATTATTCTGGGACTCCGCCTTTACTGAGAAGAAGTTATTAAAATGGAAAAGTTAACACCAAACAGACAGATGGACGACAGAAGCCACACCATGGCTTATTTGGAAAGTTCAGGCCATGTGAGCTAAAATGATTGCCCTCCCCAAATTATATTTCAAATCAAATTTAGATGAAATATGTCTCTAAATACCAGAGAAGAAGGCTAAAACACCAATTTAGCCAAAGAGGGCCCACCTCTTGACCCCTCGAGCCTGCAATATCTTCATTTATATAAATCACATTGTTTCAGGCAAAGTTCGGATGAAATCTGTCCAGGCATTAGGGAGGAATATCAGGCCTGATTTCCAAATTTGCCTCAATTTTAACAGCCTACCATCTAATGAGCTATGAAAACCTAGTATCATTACTGTCACACCAACATCTACAGAATGTTAGACAGGTTTCACTGTAAACATTAATATTTCTATGAAAACTTTTACACATGAATAGCATGATGTTTTAACAAATAATTGCACATACCCACTAATACTGTCAATACAGACAACGCCTTGCATGTTATACAAAGCAGCTCTATTTAATACAAAAGTGTTGCATCAAGCTGTATATTTACATAAATAACATCATTTAAAGTTTCTCAGAACCTTGCTAATCTAGACATTTTCATCTTTCTGAAATATTTCCAGAAAAACATTTATTTCTCAATCTTTAAAAAGTTCAAAAATTGAATACAACAGGATATGCAGGTTGTGTGTTTTTGTTTTAAAAAGGTTAAAATAAAGCTTGTTTGTCTGGATTAGCAAGGACCATGGTGTAAATGAGATCAATTGTTTTATAAGTCTTCAAATTATATTGCCATCATGAAGACAACTCTGATTTATTCTGTTATTTTCCCCATTTAATATAATAGATGGGCTCGATGAGATTTTCGATTATGATACCAAAACTTACTTGTGAAACGTTAACAAATTAACCCCCCCTCCCCCGCTGAAAAAGAATTTAAACCATTTACTTTGGGTGATAAGAGGGATGATTTGACCCAGGACAGGGGTTTGATGCTTCATTGGTTAGAAACTCAAAAAACCCCATTAAACGTGTTTTCTATAATTGTTTTTAAACAAATATTCCTCCCCATGTGATACAGAAAAGAAGTTGAGACAGTTTGGATAATCAACATTAAATAAAACAAGATGACCATACAAGTTCATTAAGACAATTTCTACCAACTTGAACATTTCCAAGCAGACAACAACAAAATAACATGACTTGGGACAGTTGGTTTAAGTTTCTTAATTGACCAGTGACCTTGAAAGTGAGCTACAGACAATCATTTATTTGAACGCATGTGGTAGCTCTTCCTTCTAGTATGTTGCAGGCCTAACATGTGACCTGAATATAGGTCAAGGTCATTTTCTTTTTGCAAACTTTGTCCGGATTCATACTAAAAACCTTTAAGCCAAATATCATACTTCTGTGACTTTTTGTAATCAGATAGAGTCTTTTAGAGGTTTTATGAACTTTGACCCCTGTGACTTTTAATGTGGGTCAAGATCATTTCTTTTCTCAAACTTTGGACAAAGCCAAGGAACCCATCAGTCAAATACAACAATTCAGTGCCTTAAGGTTTATCAGAAGTTGTTTTTTTAGGATTTAATAAATTTGACCCATATGACCTTGAACATAGGTCAAGGTCATTGCTTTTTCAATTTTGTTGTGATTCATCCCAAAAAACCAACCAGCCAAATATCCTGACATTGGTTGTTGGCTAATAAGAAGTTGTTTAAATGGAAAAGTTGATGCCGGAAAGACAGATGACGGCACTTGGACCTCAGCATACTGAGCTATATAACCATTGCACAACATTGCTGAAGCTGATGAATCAGTTTTACAACTTACTAAGTTATGACAGAAATCATGATGAGCTAAAATTCAGTGAAAAGAAAATCTTCTCACTGTGACTTATAGTATAAGACTCCTGAGAATATGTCTATATATAGCAAATTGATGGCTATCGGGTTTGTATAATAAAAATGGAGCTTTTAAATGCAAACTGGAATCGTAAGGATGTTGTAGAATTGCGAGGTCAGACAGCCTATCAGATGGAAAAGGCAAAAATTGCACATCAGGTTAGTATGGTCAATGTATACAGCTTAAAAGCAAGCAAAATTAGGCTCCAGACATGAAACGTTTTTAAACGGCAATAACTCTGTATATAGGGTTCACAGGCCCTAAATTTTGTACATTGCACATTGCCTTAGTATCAATAAAAGTATGAAATTCTGCATTGTCGTATGTATCAACCATGTGTATGATGCATCTTTCAGCAATCAGACTAGGCTGTACTGATCTGTGGATGCTTTGATGATGCTATCGTCTAATGGCTGTGAGGTGGTGATAGGTAGGAGAAACATTATAGAACATGATCTGGTGGA
The DNA here is from genome assembly GCF_031769215.1 of Ylistrum balloti. Classification (NCBI taxonomy): domain Eukaryota; kingdom Metazoa; phylum Mollusca; class Bivalvia; order Pectinida; family Pectinidae; genus Ylistrum; species Ylistrum balloti. The sequence continues at coordinate 310,076 of NW_026782582.1, forward strand.
TGGACATGACAATTATCACTAAAAATCATCAACCTTTGTTCTGAGCCATTATTTCTAAGATGAATCAGATTTTACTCTTTATCTGAAGAGATTTAATTTGTGTAAAATGTGTGTGAAGTTTGTGAAACAAAAACATGCATACACGAGACAAGGAGCATAACTCTTACTAACTATCGTAATATTTTGGGGGACATGACAGGATATTTGATATCTTAAAGTTAGGATATGTAGCATTCTACTGTGTAACAAAATAGAAATTCTAAACTACTTACACATACAGCACACCTAAAATAGCAGCAAACTTGACCTGACTTGTATCTAATACAGAAACAACTATAAATGTGACGTGTTAATTATTGCACACAAAAATATGGAGACATTGACAAATGCAAAACAAAAATCATCTCAAAAGAGAAAGAGAGGGGAAAAAAACCACTTTTTTTGCTTCAAAATCTGAATCAATGATTAGCCTCTAAGATTTTCCAACAGTAATTTGAAATTTCAACCCAAAAAAAAACATTCCAAATATAGTTTGTGAATATCAGTACAGTTTCCTTACTTAAACATGAATCTTGCTTTGGCCCATTTCGTGGGGTGAGTTGCTCTTAAGACAAATTTCATGAACTGCCTTTGCAGTTCATGTTGAATTAGCCTCCCGAACAACCCCTTCAAAATGACCAAAGATTGAATGCTTATATTTCAGTTAAATTGGTTTGTTTTCAATATATTGAACTAATCCAAGTCTATAGTTACCAGAACTAGAGCAAAGTTAAATGAACTGAGTTAAAAGTATAGTCTGACATTTTAACTTAGAGGATGATCAAACAGTATTAGTCAGGCAAAACAAGGTTATACGACACAATTTAAAACGAAAAATTCAAAACAACATAAATAAATTGTAATAATTGATTTTGTCAATATATCAGAGAAAACATGAAAATTCTTCAACCTCGAAGAATAACATCTGTACCGAGTTCCACAGACGTGTCCTGCTTCCCACAAACTGGGCAGTAGTCATCTTTAAATTGTCATAGCGTGTGTTGTGACTCTTCTTATGTATCCATGGCACCAAGAACTTAGTCAAACAGATGTATCAGATTCACTCAGTCGATGATCTTGGTCTTGTTCATGATTTTCATTTCAGTCAGTGGAGGGATGAAAAATCCTTAGCAGATGACAACATTTCTCGGTTTTTAAGCTAACATAGCAAGCAAATCTGTTCTGCTGTAAATTTCCTCCATGTCACATTTTGATTGTTTAATGGTTTACATCATTACATGCACTTATCTCATCCAATTTATATTCTACAAATCTGGAGTAAATTTGAGTTAAAAGTTTAGCATCAAACATGTGTTGTCTCCCCTTACAGAATCTGTGAAGGCCATTTTCATACACCTAGAACACTCTTCATCTCGTCAAATACATGGACAAATGAAAAAGGCTAGATTTGGTAGTTTCATTGAGCCAAATTGAACTACAATAGTGTGAAACTAAATACATTTCATTCATTTATGTTTTCATTTGAAAATATTGATCTAAATTTGTGAAGTTTGACAATAAGACAACAACTTGTATTGAAATACAGTAAAATAAATATATAGAGAATAGAAAGGGTGGAAGTTTGATTATAACACATTGATAAATGACAAATACAACCACCGACATATTGTAAACACAGAAGTAGTATACTGAGGTGATGCAAGGCCACACTGTGGGCCTGGCTCACTAGAAATAAATATTCCCAGTAAATAACAGATTATATCCTCACTTTATTTCAGAACCTCACCATTTTTCTATCACACATTTACCTGTAAGGGTATACTTCGGAAGAGGAATATTTTGTTTTTGGTTTTAAAGATAATCTCTTGTGTAGAAAGCGTGGATCACACACAAAATGACAGATGGTCAGTATAATTATGGCTGAACAATTCAAGATACACAGCTATATGTATATAGAGAAATGTGGAAATCAAAGGTACATTTTCTGAAAGTCAAATTCACATCTTTTGTGAGATTTTCACAGTTCACAGTTTCTATACTAAACTGAAGCACATTGTAAGATGTTTGTTCGTTGCTAACTTCCTTTGCTTAAAATAAAAAGGCTAATTTCACCAAATTACGATGTTCTATGTTATTCCTTGTTACAAGGAATACATTATCATCAATGCCATATTAAGAGAAATGCCCGATAACAAACAAGACATCCCAGAAGGATCTTGGTGCCCACCATTTTTTAATCCTCATTTGTTCTATTAAAAGTTGGATCTTTTCTCTTCTGTTCTTTTTTATCTTGTTTGCATGTAATTTTATACAGCAGGCCTAAAGGGCGTGCATCACTCATCTTGCTTAAGCTGCAACTGCTTTATCAAAACTGAACTAAAAAAAAGTCTGAAGGTTTATATCTATTTCCTCTTAAGGCTCCTAATCTCTGTCCCCAGTGGGTCAGCCAAACCATTCCTACAGACCTCTCCTTAGAAGTCTCCTTCACCTAAGCATGCTTCAGACTAAATTGGAACAGAATCCAGACTTTCCTCCTGAAGAAAGTCTTTAAAACATTTGCACTTGTTTCACCTCTTGGGCCAAGCCCTTCCTATCACAAGGGGCCAAGGTCCTCTGTGTTTTACAAAATTGAGTCCCTTCTACCCAAAAATGTTTCAGACCAAATTTTGACCGAATCCAGGCATTCCTACAGAAGAAAAGTGATTTTACATAATTAAATCTAATTGACATATAAGGCCCTGCCTCTCTAGCCACATGGGGGCCTGAGATCCATCATTTATACAAAATTGATACCCCCTCACCCAAGGATGTTTCAGACATAGTTAGGAAAGAATCCTGACATTCCCAAAGAAGAAGGATTCTTAAAACTTGCTCCATTTTCCCTTTTGGGCTCTGACCCTATCGCCCTAGTACACCAAGACCCCTCATTTATACAAAATCGGAACCATCTTCACCCAAGAATACTTCAGAATAAATCTGAACAAAACCCAATCATTTATACAAATGAAGAATCATTTTACAGAACTTGCTAAATTTTTCCTTTTTTACCCCATCTCTCAGGCCCTGGTGGGGCTGAAACCTACAATTTATACAAACTTTATTCACCTCCCATCAAATTAGGTAAAAAGCTGTTCAGTTGTTCATGACTAGCAGTGATTTTTAGTAGAAAATTGAATGACACTGGACACCAGACACTGAACAACAGATGCCAGACACAAGATGCTAGACGATAGATGCCGAGCATGACATAAGTTCACAGGTAGTTTAGACAAGGTGATGTTAAAAACAATAATCTTTAACTGTCAAATAAAGAAGGTCCCCAGTTTCTGATCTGTTCCAAAGTCAAGAGAACACAACTAGGGACAAAGGGGAACCTGCATCGTAAATCTAAAACAGATCTATCCAATATTTGTCAAGTGATAACAATAATACACTTGCATTGACAAAATCCTAACTACCACCTGTCTGCCATCTTGTTCTTCTTACAGTCCAAAAAACAAAAGGCCACAACTTGGTAGCAAGGGGATTCACTTATAGAATTTAAGAAAGATTGATCCAAGTACTTCTAAAGAAATAGCAAAAATGTACATAGTCAAAATACAACATGGCCACTTATCATGTTGCTATTTAACTGGTCCCAATATCCAGAGGGCACAACCAGGGAACCAAGGGGAACCTTACATAAGAAATTTCAGAAAGATCCATTCTGCCGGAAATAGTGTGAACAAATTGTAATAGTCAAATTGTAAGCATTGATGTATCAACGAAGGACCAAAGGGAACGAAAATTTGGGAAATATCTATCCATCGTGTACTTGACAAGAAATCTTTATAACAAGATTTATTTTAAGGACAAAGGAAGGAAAGACCACCGACGCAGGGCAATATTTAACAGCCTACCACCACTTGACTGAATGACAAATTACACATCTGTACTTCACTAGGAATAACTATTTAAGACATTTACCAAGTGTCCCAATGTTTCTAAATGTTCTGTTTCCTCCAAGTACTGGGTCAAAGACAACTTACAGATACATCATTGAAACGTTGGTCTGCAGGCATGTGAAAAACACTAAGCCACTCTTTTTGTGGTAGTTTGATTCTAACCATTTAAAATGTAGATGTAGAATGACTTAGAGATAGTCCTAATGTAGAGCGTTGCGCTGTTATCAATCCATCTCCTCCTTTTTCTCTGCATCTGTCTCAATTTCTTCACATAAATCAGTGTTTGATGTTTCCTTCAGAGCAAACAAATTCTTTTCCTGAATTGCACAGATAGCCTCTTCCCAGCAGGATAGTGTCTGAACAGAAATAATAACAAACTGTAAATTGACCTGTATTTTACAATATTCTCTATAATCCCACAAGTGATTCCATTTCTGCTGAAGACTGCCAATTCAGACTTGTGTAATTTGGTAACCTGTGAAATCTGGACAGTACGTGTCAAACTAAACAAGATTCAAGGCAGGAGCTTTGATAAAGAATGATGAATAAAGCTATGAAAGCTTTCAAATTTGATAATAAAAAAGTAGATGTTTGTTCAAGATGTGAAAACTTTACCTAGGAATCTTTTTCAAATGGCCTTCTTTATTAGAACTTAAATCACCATCTTAAAATACAACATTATCTCAATAACACACTTTCATAACACAATTTCAAGGTATTGCACCCTTAATCTGATTATAGTTGACACCTATTAGTTTGATGCCTATCAGGTTATATTGAGCTTTTTGTCAATATCTCAATCTGCTAGGTTGACACCTTTCAGGTTAATATAAGCAAGTTGTAAATCTGCTATGTTGACACCTATCCATGTACTAGGTTAATGCCTACCCTTCATAGTAACCTATTTGTCTATTAACTAGGTTAATGCCTACCCTTTGTAGTAAGTTATTTGTCAGTTAACTAGGTTAATGCCTACCCTTTGTAGTAAGCTATTTGTCTGTTAACTAAGTTGATGCCTACCCTTTCATAGTGAGCTATTTGTCTAATAACTAGGTTAATGCCTACCCTTTGTAGTAGGCTATTTGTCAACTAACAAGGTTGATGCCTTCCCTTTCGTAGTGAGCTATTTGTCTATTAACTAAGTTGATGCCTACCCTACGTAGTAAGCTATTTGTCTATTAACTAGGTTGATGCCTACCCTTTCGTAGTAAGCTATTTGCCTATCTGCTAGATTGATGAAGAGTTCCTTGAGGTCACGTTGTTTGTTTTTGTGCCATCTCTCCATGTCCACCCTGAGGTCTGCATCAGCACAAGCTGTTTTATCATTTAATGATTCCATTTGCGTAGTGAGCTGAAATGAAGAAGTAAAATTCAATCAGGTTTGGTATTATAAAGTTTAACATCTGTCATTCCTGTACACACTGTGAAGAGTTTGCCATAAATCAGGTTTTGGGCCTGTCCATCAGGTTCATTTGAGCCCCATTCATCTGGTTCCAGGGAGATAAAATCCCTCATTTGGGCCCCATTCATCTGGTTACAGGGAGATCAGATCCCTAATTTGGGCCCTATCCATTAGGTTATAGGGAGACCAGATCCATAATTTGTACAATTTGAAATATCCACCTTGTTTTAAGCTTCCAACCAGATATTAGTGATACCCATGCAGTCCATAGTTTAGAGAACTTACCAGTAATATAACCCAGTTTCTTCAGAGAAGAACTTGTTTCAATCATTAATAACCATATAACCCTGTATTGCCCACCTCTTAGCCCTCAGAGAGATCAGAACCTCTATTTGTAGAATTTTGAATCACCACCTCCACTCAGAGCTTCCAAGCAAATACAGCAGCAATAATGCCAGATTCCTCCCATTTAGCTACATATCTCAGCCCCCAGGTGGGTCAGCCCCACCATTTACACAACTTGATCCTCCACTTCCCAAAAAATTTTCAAAGTAAATGCTAGTGGTATGCAGTGAATTATTCTAGAGAAGAAGTGGGGGAGTTGGTACAATTCTAAATCCCCACCACCTCTGATCAAATATGAATCAAGTGTATAAATGTTGGTTTATGGCAATTAAGCCAAATTCCCCCTACAACACCATTTGCACAACTATGAATCCCCACCAAATAAGTATGGTTTTATTCAAGTTACAGTCCTATCAATGTTTTAAAAGAAGTTATTTGAAGAAATTGTTGATGATGGAGTACAGCAAAAGCTTACCTTGGTCTTTAGAACCTTTTGAGCTAATAATAGTAAAATCACTTTAGAAAGAAAACTTTAAGACGTTGACAGTAAACAAATGCTTTACAGCATGTCACACTTACATCTGTAATTTGTTGTTCTAATTTATCTTGCTTTTGTTGTTTCACGTCTTCGGGATCCTTTCCAAGAAAAGCTCCGATGGAGTAGGTCTGGTCTGATATCTTCACCTGAAGTGTAAAGTTATTGTTAACACATCTGTCTACAGTTACTGTTAACACATCTGTCTACAGTGATGAAGTGTGAAGTTACTGTTAATACATCTGTCTACAGTGCTGAAATGTTGAGTTATTGTTAACACATCTGTCTACAGTGATGAAGTGTTAAGTTACTGATAACACATCTGTCTACAGTGATGAAGTGTTAAGTTACTGTTAATACATCTGTCTACAGTGCTGAAATGTTGAGTTATTGTTAACACATCTGTCTACAGTGATGAAGTGTTAAGTTACTGATAACACATCTGTCTACAGTGATGAAGTGTTAAGTTACTGATAACACATCTGTCTACAGTGATGAAGTGTTAAGTTACTGATAACACATTTGTCTACAGTGATGAAGTGTTAAGTTACTGTTAACACATCTGTCTACAGTGATGAAGTGATATCACAAATTTAAGTCAAACAAGTAAAACATCCCCACAGTTATTATTGATGTACATGATAGGCTAAAGCTGATCAAAAATGTGATGAAAATTCAATAATACTTGAATTTCACTACAACAGGACATCTGTGTAGGACAATCATTTAGTCCAATAACACAATATCATTATTGAGTTTGTTATGTCAGACAACGCCTATGTACTAATTTTTACAATATGTAAATTTTGACCAATCAGAAGCTCCCCTCGGCAGACATTATGTTAAATCAATGAGGCTTATGGGCCTTAACGGTCACCTAACTATAAAGACCTATATATGACAGGTCAACTTGGCCCAAGTTGTTCATCTTCTCTATAGCTAACAAAGAAGATGTGGTCAATTTATAAAAACATTTTCAGCAAATATGAAATCTTTTTTCTTATAAATGCTACTACACAAATACTGTGAGTCTGAACCTATTGCTTGTTGAAAGAAGAAATTTACCTGTTCTCGTTCATCCTTTTTCTTACTCAGCTCTTCAATTGTTATGTCATACTCCATCTGGATAGCATCTCTACGTCGTAGAACAGCCTAAAAATATATATATCCCATAGAAGTACACTGAATAGCATCTCTACGTCGTAGAACAGCCTATTAATATATATATCACATAGAAGTACACTGAATAGCATCTCTACATCGTAGAACCGCAGATAAATATATATGTCACATAGAAGTACACTGAATAGCATATCTACGTCGTAGAACCGCAGATAAATATATATATCACATAGTAGTACACTGAATAGCATCTCTACGTCGTAGAACAGCCTATAAATATATATATCACATAGAAGTACACTGAATAGCATCTCTACGTCGTAGAACCGCAGATAAATATATATATCACATAGAAGTACACTGAATAACATCTCTACGTCGTAGAACAGCCTAAAAATATATATATCACATAGAAGTACACTGAATAGCATCTCTACGTCGTAGAACCGCAGATAAATATATATATCACATAGAAGTACACTGAATAGCATCTCTACGTCGTAGAACCGCAGATAAATATATATATCACATAGAAGTACACTGAATAGCATCTCTACGTCGTAGAACCGCAGATAAATATATATATCACATAGAAGTACAGTCTGTATATACACCGTGTACAATACCCAGAATTGCTAAAAGTGTGAGCACCATGGGCTGCAAGTTAAAACAGTCGAAAGAAAGGTCATTGTAGGGCAGACAATATTTTGGTATCACTCCTAAAGGATTTTTATTTGACTTTCCATATATTGCACTTACCCCCTCAATGTTTAGAGTTTAATTCTAGTCCGTACCTTTGGCTGAATACTGTATGGTTACTTCAGATACTTTGACACAGATTTGCTAGTCTATTCTGACTTTTCAGTTTTGAAATGCATATTTTTCTTGTAGCAATGCCACTGGTCATCAATAGATAGGAGTTATAAGAAGATTTGTTGCTGGTATAATCAGTAACAAATCCTGTACAATAGACCCTGTGTAAACAGAAGTGTACCACCGTATCACCATAAACAGTACGACTTGTCACATCCACACGGACTTACCTTGATGGCATCACAATAGAGAGTGTATTCTTTGAGAGGCTGTGAGAAGTTTGCTTCCGTCCGCTCAATCTGCAAAAACAGTGTAACATCATGTATATATTCCTGGTGTAATATAGTCTGTTTATATTTGTGGAGAAACGTTTATAAATGTAAAACCAATATACAACTATGCTTCCAAAGACACCTAGAATTACAATTACTGGACCAAGTTTTTCTGTAGTAACATCACTGCACAGAAACTGATCTACAGACACATTTCTCTAGATGTACCTCTACAATCACCACATATCTCTCTAGATGTAACCCTACAATCACCACATATCTCTCTAGATGTACTCCTACCATCACCACATATCTCTCTAGATGTACCCCCTACAATCACCACATATCTCTCTAGATGTACCCCCTATAATCACCACATATCTCTCTGAATGTAACCCTACAATCACCACATATCTCTCTGAATGTAACCCTACAATCACCACATATCTCTCTAGATGTACCCCTACAATTACCACATATCTCTCTAGATGTAACCCTACGATCACCACACATCTCTCTAGATGTACCCCCTACAATCACCACATATCTCTCTAGATGTAACCCTACAATCACCACATATCTCTCTAGATGTACCCCCTACAATCACCACATATCTCTCTAGATGTACCCACTACAATCACCACATATCTCTCTAGATGTAACCCTACAATCACCACATATCTCTCCATATGTTCCTCTAAAATCACCACAATACTTCTGTAGTTATACATAAGCATCAACAAATCTCCTTCCCTGTTTCAAATGTGTGATTAGAAATTTCATTTTTGAAGTCAATGTACACAAATAACATTTATGAAATCTTTGACACAATGATCAATCAGTTAGATAAACATATAACTGCAAGGAAAATGCCTTTTTCAATCTTACTACAATTCAGATATTATCATTATGATACACAAGTTTCACTTATTGTAGCTTTTGTGTACATACCACTTCCTTCAGAGCATCACAGCTGGAGTCCACAGCCTTTGACATTGCCAACAGTGAGGTTGTAAGATTGTCCTCAGAGTTTGCCCACAGAGTATATATTGGTCCCCAGTCCTTCATCTCTAACAAATATTCTGAAACCACAAAAAAATTCATAATCTGAAAATTTTATTTGATGTGACTTAGCTGAGAGTACAAGTGCTGTTTTAGTTGTCAGAAGGAAACCAAAGTATGGAAACAACTAACCCAATAGACATCCTCGACTGCTGCTTTAAGTACTAACTTTTATTCTAGAGGAATGTGATATGACACTCACAATTAAATACATTTATCATGCAGTGATGCACAAATGTTGAATACTTTCAGATCTTAAAAATAGAAAAGACTGATATGTCAGTGATTAAGCCAGAAAAATGAAAGAAAATGATCGACTATCCTGAAACCTTCTTCATAACCTAAAGTATTCCCCTCCCCCCACTTCTACAAAGGTAAATGTGAAACCCCCTCCCCCACCTCAACAAAGGTAAATGTGAAACCCCCTCCCCCACCTCAACAAAGGTAAATGTGAAACCCCCTCCCCCACCTCAACAAAGGTAAATGTGAAACCCCCTCCCCCACCTCAACAAAGGTAAATGTGAAACCCCCTCCCCCACCTCAACAAAGGTAAATGTGAAACCCTGCATAATGAAATTTACCAAATTGTTTATCCATGAAGTGTATTTCATTCTTCCATGTCTGGGTTGGGTATTGAGAATTTTTTGATTTGAATCAATTTGAATTTGGCATCAGTGGAACTTGAGAAATTAAAAATGTGTAGAGTTAACATACTGCATAGTGACATGCAAGGCAAACCATGATGTATGTAGGTCATCCTGACTGTTAGGTCAGATGGCCCAGCAACTAAACAGTGACCTCACCTCCCTGTTCCTTGGACACTCTTTGTGATATTCTGTCGAGAACACCAAGCTTATCAGAGAAGGACTGAACATATTCATGCATCATTGTGAACTCTGGAGAGCGATTTTTCATCATGTAGGCAGCGCTGATGTTGTGTATGGAGTCAGAGACACGACTAAGGATACCAGATCCCTGCTTCTTGTGTGCTTGGAATTCCTAAACCCAAATTTCATATACATATATTACACTTTGAAATATGTTTTATTTTTCAATTAATTAACACAAATGAAATAGTTCAATTGAAGATATTCAGAAAATACGAGCAGAAAAAGCACTGTGAATGCTGTAAAAATGTTTCTCAACTTGCATGTACAAAAATATTTTTAAGCTAGAAATGTGATATGTATCTCTTTCATCTAATTATTGAGACCAATTTGGTTAACTGCCCTCCTATCAAATTAACTATTGATGTTTCAGACAAAAGTGTTCAAAATCTGCTAATAATTTTAGATACAATAGCATTTTATAGCAAAGATTTGGCTAATTTCTCTTTTAGGATTCTGCTTCCCTGTCCCCATAGGTTGAACTGTTTCAGAAAATTCGTCCTTTTTCATATAGAAAAAAAGGTAAAAATAATGGTCTTACCCAGGCTTTGGCAGTAAGGAATACACGAAAGTTTGTATCAAAGGACAGCACTGGGTGATCAGCTATCCTAGTCAGAAATTTCTGTAGAGCTGACTGCCGTACTTGTAAGAACTCTTGGCTGAATCTATCTAAGCGTCGTAGACTGTGCTTTTCTGGCAATGGCTTCAAAGTTCAAAAGAATGACAAGATGAATCCAACTAAAGAAACAAGTTATCAAAAACAGTACAAATATCTTCATCATTCCATTTAGACTTATTAGGAAAACATTATTGTGGACACAAAAATGCTGGTAAGGAACTTGTAACAAAGACTGATATTGGTGAATTGTTCACCTGTTCTGCAACCTACAAATAGAACTTGTCAATTTCTGCAAATATGAAAGCTAATTCCGAAAACAAAAGGTTTAAGGTTTACATCTTACCCCTGTATCCTTGAAAGTCATTAATTTCAAAAGAGACCCATTGTTTACTCAAAACTAGTTCCATTTCCTGAAAGATGCTTCTGACCGATTTTAGATAAAACCCTATCATTCTTACAAGACTTCAAATAATATACATCTCCTCATGGCCAAGACCTACTATCTATACACAAGAATTACAATGATGTCCCATGTGTCCCTGCTCCTCATGTCAGATTTATAAAAAAACATACCTACGGAGAGAGAAATTATATTGGTTAAAAGTAGAGCTAAACGGGAAACTTTAACACAGCACAATTAAGTTACAAAGTATATTTAAAAGTAAATTGTAGGTGAAATTAAGAAGCTGAAGTATGTGTTGAAGAAGCCATACATGGAAATAAGTATATTCTTGGTTTGGTTTTGACAGCTCAAATACTTTCAACCACGCTTAGAGCCCATGGGTTTTAAATCCTGATCATAAAGACCTACTTTGCCACCTTGTACAGGTAATTAGATAGATCAAACCATGTGTTTCCTGATCAGAAAACAATGTTGTTTTGACATCACAGAATAGAATCAAACGGCTTATTTCTCATATAACATCAACTTATGACTTACAGGTACTAGGTGTGTAGGGTAGCTTTCCTCTAGCCGTTGTCGTAGCCACAGGAAATCATTATACCTTCGCCTGACAGAGTACTCGCTGTCGTCAAACTCACTCCTGGTGGTCTACAGTACAAAATGTAAGTTAAATCAATAACAGTTTTGAATGAGTTGAACAGGTCTTCTGGTTCACATATTCCCTACTTGTAAGATTAAACAATAACCTATCAAGCACATCATGCCATATTTTACACAGACAAATAGGGGAGATCAGTGATTATTTTCAGGGTTTTTGATTTCAATTAATAGAGGTTTGTGTGCAACATGTTTGTCAAAATTTTTCACTCAGTTTTCAATAATGAGAATCTATTCAAATATTATGAATAAAGTTCGAATGTATTCTTAGTATTTCGAGACAAGAGAAAATTTTCAAGTCAAAAGAAGATTTTCAAAGTTTGCTAGCCCCATTGATTACCTACTTGCTGTATAACCAAACATTGGACCTATGACACCATGGCAGCCATATTAGATAAGACAACAAATATAGGTATAAACCTGGGAGGGAACTACAAAATACAGGAGTTTTTACATTGTGAGGCAAAATCATGCTCCAAGGAATGGCTTGTGTGCTTGCTATTTTTGCTTTCTAGACCTCAAGTCCATAGAAATTCAGGGGAGACAAGTCTTTTTGGAAAAAAACAACCTATAAAGACCCAAAACTAATAAAATATGATTGGAGAGTGGGATATCTTGTTCAATATTTCAACCTTTAAATCTGTGATAAACTAATCAGAGGTACTGTTCTCTAGTTGTAATATGACAATTAAAAATATCTGAACAAGATCAAAACAAAAGATATTTTAATAATTCACCTTTGTGTTAATTCTAAATGTGACATAGGCCTCCATTGTGCTTGTATGTTTCTCTGGGTCATCTACAACCACAAAGAGGTCACGAGTCTCATCATCAAGGTCATCATCGTACCGACTCAAGTTGGCTATCAGACTGGAGCTGCGCGACACGCTCAGGTCAGATTTTCCAGAGGCATCTAAACTAAGACTCTCCATCTGTGAATATCAAGGAGTGCTACTTAACACTTAGAACAACATTTAAACATGTAACAAGTTCTGAGAATAGCAACGAGTGCTACTTTAATTTGTAAACTGGCTGCATCAACAAGAGGCCCATAGGGCCTGTATTGCCCATCTAGATCTTAAAGCCCAGCAAGGTGTACATGCTTATAGGTTGGTATCTCAAGTATTCCCAAATTACAACTCAAGTCATTTCATCTCTTTGATAGCAACAACCAGTGGGTAAATTCTTATATCATGTCTGTCTTTTTCTTTTGATGTCCAGTAATTTTATATGGTTACTGTTTAAAAAATATGATTGAGAAAAAAAGTCCTGGGGGGTAGAATCAGATCCCTGGGCCATTTTTTCCATCATGATTCAGTTTATCTATTAATGCCCAACATTGCTATTTATGGTTATGTGGTGGGAATCTCAACTGTTTCAAGGACGTAACCCAGAAACCTAGTCCTGAGGGTAGGAGCCAGACACCAGGGCCAACTCTTACATTATGATTGTGTTTTGATCCCCAACATTGCTATTATAAATGGTTAGTGGGTCAGAGTTCTTAACTGCTCTAAAGACATAACTAGACAATTCTCTTACTGTGCCCCTCTCCTCCTGCCCTAGAAAGGTAAGACCCACCATTTACAAAAAAAATTGTTTCCTTTCATCAAAACGTGCTTTAGACCAAATTTGGACAAAATCCAATTATTCCAAGGACTTTAAATAATTGTACTATATATCCCCTATTGGCCTCTCCCCTCCTACCCCAGGGGAGTGAGACTCACTGTTTATACAAAACTGATTTCCCTTCATCTAAACATGTTTCAGAACAAAATTGGACAAAGCCCAATCATTCCTACAAGAAGAAGTAGGATTTGAAAGAATTGGCTCTAGTTCCCCTATTGGGCCGTGCTCCTTCTACCCCAGGGGGGGGCGAGAGTCACCATTGAAAGAAAATTCATTACACTTCGCCCAAAATGAAATGGGTACAAACATAAGGACACTAAGGGGGTCCTATCTATGAAATCTGAGAAATGAAAATAACAAATTTTCATTGTCAAAATCAATGATATCTCCCTGGAAGACATTTTGTTTTTCTGATCTGTCCCAAAATCCAAATGGAATAACTGGGGACCAAGCGGGACATACATAGGAAATTTGAGAAACATCCATCCATTGGTTCTCAAGATCTAGTGATAACAAACTTTGCTTGCATTAAAAGCTAAAATGGCTAAAAGCAAATGTGAACTTTCAATTCACTGCTCTGTTTTGTTGTTTCTTTTTTCAAAATTAGTATCTTCATTTTGCTTTAAATCATAGGTTTCAAGATTCATTCATTCATAACTGCATTTTAATTGTCTTTTCCTTTGCTTGGTTGTAATTATCCCATGAACAGCAAGGGTCACTTTGAGGCGGTATATATTTCCTTGCAGTAGCCGGTGGCTACCTCACTTAACAACATACAGAAGGCCTGTCACATTCATTCAGAGTAATCAGGATAAAATGCCTTGGTCATGGATACAACCAAAAAAACACAAATTAACCGATTCTCAGCTTCTTGTGAAATGTAAAAACTAGCATGGTTAGAAAGTATAAAACCACCGGTCTTCAGTGAGGTTATGTATTGGCCAATGTCTGACGGCTCAGCTACCATGGCCGTCATTTTGATCAAATTGAATAAAATGCAACACAGCTAGTAAAAACACTTTAACAATGTTGATCAATGATGTGACAATGCAGTAATAACTACTTTATGTTACGATGTGGATATCACTCAAATGAGGCTATTTAACCAGGTAACCATGTGATGCTTTTCGCTTTTTCTTGTTGTTTTAAAGAACTTAATGTTTCTGTATCTGTATTGTTACGCTGCTAGATCCCAAAAGTTGTATAGTTGCAGTATCCCTAACCAACACACATGACTGTCACTCAAATACAGGACTATTACTGGTATGCTATTCTCGGCCCCCATCGGCTGTCAAGTTTGTTGATATACTATCTGACAAGGTGAAAAGAAGGGCAATAACTCTGGGAGATCAGAATGTGTAACGCATAAACGAGAGTGCACCCAACCCGATTCATGCAATATCCATCATTGAGATATCTGAACACCACTTGGACATGGACAACTCTGATACTAAATGATAGGATCTTTAGATATGTAAACAGAGGCCACAGGACTGCCTCAATAGAAATATCATTAATTGATAGAATGTGTAAATGGGATCGTACGAAAGATCATAACACGCCCCATGTATGAACGTTACAGAAAATAGAAATAAATCTACTTAACACCACGGACTTAAATATAGTTATCTAATTCACTTATGCATCAAGAAAGAATTAAAGAAATGTATTATATCTAAGTTTAATGACAATCACTAATCAGCTATGTTTAATCGATATTTTTGTTTTGCTGAGAGTAGCAAAGGTAGGGATGACGCAGACAATGCGATGGATAAGGGAATTTCTTTACCTCTCCCTCGTCACTTGGATCTAGACCGCTAATTAATGGATCTTTGAATTTATGCTGATCGTTTGATGCATCAGAAGATGTGTTATCGTCTTCTTTCCCGGGGAAGATGTCTTCCGAGCTGGCCATTTTCAGCACCGGATCCCTGATATCAATGATAATCAGCTGTTCATGTATACTTTGTTTTTATTGGTCGAAGTATTAATTCCAACTAATCAGAAACCTCGTAAGATTTACCACTCGGCAGGCTACGTTTTCAATGCTGCAAGGGGCAAGTTGCAGACGAATAGATATATACCAGAAATGGCTTTTCAACCGCTTGGAACAGGACAAGGTGGGCTAAACAAAGAAGAAAGTGTCGGTTTTGTGAATATGAGTTTTTAAACGTGTATACATATAATGGCACAATGTGAACAGTACAGTACAGTCCTACAGTACATTGCCAAATACATCCTCTCTTCATCACATCGTCCGTCCAACAATAGACCTACTGAACGTGTACGTCGTACACGGCCCCGAAACCCCTACCAGGACTATAAAAATAATTGATGTCTTGAGAACAAAAAAAACGCTAATAAATTTTAAATTTTCTAAATCTACTTAAATGAATGAATTCTGCTATTTAAATTTACATACCTGATTGTAAATGCATAACCAACAAAACTACCCTGATCATAGTCATAGACCTAGAGACTAAACCACACTATGAAGTCTTAATACCATATAAGTGTTACATCTAATCTAAAGCAAACTGGGACAAACTAAAGAAATATCTAACAAAAACATCAGACGGCATCAGAAACCAAGGTCAGATTGGACAAGTGATTGGACATCTTTGAAATAAATTTAAGAAAGAGCTCAAAACCAACCAGGACAAACATATATTTGTACCATCAAAAATTATCCTGTCAGACAAAACCATGTCATGGATAAACTGCAATGTGTAATAAAGCTACAGCAGAAGGCATGGCTCTACAGACGACAAGCAAAAAGGTTAAATAAATGTAACAATCACTGTCAACATAAAAGAATGTAAATGCAAAATCAAGTAAGCAGTGTGGACATAGTGTTGTTACAATTTCTTGAGAAGTACTGTTATCAGATTCCCAAAGGTCACTAGTTTGCTCTTTCGACTGAGGCACTCATTGATTTGGAAAAGCCTAATGGCTGACTGGAAGCCATCTTCAATTAGACAGTTAAGCTCATAGTCACCTATTTAAGAGGACTTTTTTAATTCCATAGAATTAAGAGTGAAAACAGACGATAGAAGGGAATGGATAAAACTTTAAAAAAAAAAAAAAAAAAAAAAAAAAAAAAAAAATAAAGATCAAACAATGGTGGACACCAACATCCAGCTGTGATCTCTTGTTTATAGAGGGATAAGTCAAAAGGATAATTAATGTTTTTGTTAAATGTGTGATGAATTGTATGACTGGACTTATAATTGTAGAACATAAGAATAGGAAGATACTGGAACAGCTGGAGGAACAAAAGAAGAGACTGCGGATGCAAACTCATGGAGGAAGTGCTGGAGGAGTTGGTGTTAGTGGAGGCGGCAATGGAGCCTCCGGTGCTGCAAATGTCAGCAGTGGGTCAGTTTTGTCAATGTTACTAGCTCCTGTGTGTTGATTTAAACAATAGAAAGTGTGTTAGATTTTCATGACTAGCCCCTGTGTATTGGGTTATACAAAAGAAAGTGTGATCTACTTTTTGACTATGTGATCATTTTTTTTCCATTAGCATCTTTAAAATTCATGAAGTTCTGTCAAGATGAGGTCAATTATGAAGTTGACCCCACATATTACCCCACTATAATATGAAATAGTCTCTGTGCTGATCTTAATTTCTTGTTATTTCATAACAGGCTAACCACAAAGTATCTATACACAAGGCTAAGATATAGGTGATAGCCAGAAGTCCCTAATCTTTTCAGGTATATGTCAGATGTTTATGTAACGTTGTCAAACAGTGATGCCAATTTTGTTATTACAGTTCTACAAGCACGGTTTCTCAGCAAGCTTCACATTTATCAAATGTAAGTATACTCAGTCTCTGTATGTTGACAACAAACATCCCAAAGACCATGTATGTCGGGCGCAAGTCATTAAACATATTTATAACCATCAGAACAATGTCTTTAAAGGTCAACAATATGCATTGTATTGATGGTTACTTACTACATCAAATCACTGATTTCATAGGTAAACAGTATTAACATAGGTAAACAGTATTAACATGTACTGATGGTTACTTACTACATCAAAACACTGATTTCATAGGTAAACAGTATTAACATATACTGTACTGGTGACTATTTATTACATCAAAACACTGACTTCATAGGTAAACAGTATCAACATGTACTGTACTGATGGTTACTTACTACATCAAAACATTGACTTCATGGGTAAACAGTATTAACATATACTGTACTAGTGACTACTTATTACATCAAAACACTGACTTCATAGGTAAACAGTGTTAACATGTACTGTACTGATGGTTACTTACTACATCAAAACATTGACTTCATAGGTAAACAGTATTAACATGTACTGTACTGATGGTTACTTACTACATCAAAACACTGACTTCATAGGTAAACAGTAATAACATGTACTGTACTAATAATTACATCAGTTATTTTTAGCTCACTGGTCCGAAAGACTGGTGCGCTTATGCCATGGCGCAGCGTCTTATTGTCTTGCGTCCATCAACTTTTTGCTTTAATTACTACTAGTCCTGAAGGACTGAATAGATTTTGACCAAAATGGATCAGAAGACATGTAATGTAGAAAATTGACTGATGGTTTATGTAAGAAAGTCAAACCAATGGCCTTATCTCATCAGTCCTTAGATCAATTTTGATAAAACTGATATAACTTATTAAGATGACAGCTCAGGGAGATGCACTAATTTACCTTGGCTGATCCCCATGGGCTGTTGGGTGGGGCCAAAAATGGATCAAATTGACTGAAATTTTAAAAATCTTCTTCTCAAGACCCAGATAATGTAAAAACCAAATACTCTTCATGGATGGAAGTGTATTGCTGTGCTTTATAAATACTGTAAATTTCATGACCCCAGGGTCTCACATTTTTCCAAAGGGAGGAAGTAAAATTTACTTTATTTCATAAATGAAAATTACATTTTTGAACATAATTTATTAATTTCTTTCAGAAATAGTTCAAACTTGGTCAGAATTTATTTATTTTATTAGTATAAACTGACTATTTGATGAGATGAACATATTGAACTTGACTGACTCCCATGGGCTGATGACCGGGGCCAAAATTGAGTCAAATTGACTGAAGTTTCAAAGATATTCTACTGTTCTTGGATGGAAGATTCAAATCTTGAACTAAATTTCTTTTAATTGAAACTTTGTTTTAATCCTAAGCTTGGGACAACAGTTAATATATACACAATTTAAAAAATCATTTCTATGACATGTTATAAGAACTATTGTGACTTAGGTGAGTGTTAAGGCCCTTGGGCCTCTTATTGTCTTTTGTGTGATATGTGAGCAGTTGTACAATTGCCCAAGGATTTCATTGCAGATCAGCATGGTTATGGAGACACAGCAAATGACCCCAGCACAGAGAGCAGCATTACAGGTAGGAGTCTTATAGAATGAAATTTCTTAAAACACAATCAGTAGGAGATTTAAGTGCGACTTCAATAAACCCTCATCAGACAAATGACCAGCTTGAAATGTATTAGCACTGATGAGCAACATGAACAAGATGATAAGGCCAACTTTTTTGACTGTATTGTAATCATAAGTACATGTCTGAGGTAAAAAATAGTGTGACAAGATGGTAAATAGAAAAACAAAACACACAAGATGGTAACAATGTTCTGTAGTCGATTTGGCTAAACTTTAATACCCTTGGTCATTGATGTGTGAGAGTCTGTTTAGTACGTGCTCACTGTGGCAGATAGTGTTACATGAGAAAATAATCTACCCAGGTACTTCAATCTGATTCTGTAATCAATTTTCCTTTTCTTACCATATTTATCTGGGGAATAAGCATTTTCACAAAGGTTGAACTTTGAAATCATAAAGGTCACTAGACTTTAGGTCATGGTGAATCATTTCAATCATTCTTCGTCCATCTTGTATCATGCAAGGTGTGTCGTGCGCTCACTTTCACTTGTGAACATGAACAGATTTTGCTAAAATTTGCTTTGTAGCCCCATATAAATATGATATCAAATTATTTGACAATAGGACAGATTTAATTATATTTTACAGAGTTATGGCCCTTCATAGTTTTAATACCATTGGACCTTGTGAACACAATAATTTGAGTGAATATTAACAGATTTTGATCAAACTTGGTGTGAAGCTAGGCTAGCTAGGGTGGGGGTGGGTGAGGAGAGGGGGGATACCTGGGGCATGAGAGACTGTGCCCAATAGGGGAAATAGAGCAAGTTATTTAAAAGCCTTCTCCTTCAGTAGGAATGATTGGATTTTGCCCAAATTTGGTCTGAAGCATTCTTGTATGAAGGGGAATCAATTTTGTTTAAATGGAGGGTTGCAGTCCCTTGGGAGATTGAGGGGCACAGCCAAATGGGGGAAATGAGTAAATTTTTAAAAATTCTATTCCTCCTGTAGAAACGCTTGGATTTTGCCCGAATTTGTTCTGAAGTCATTTAATGAAATCCTTGTATTTTAATTTTATTTTACATACAGAATAAATGATATGTTTCAGCATGCCAATGCCAACTCTGTGGGCTACTTCATCACACAAGACTCCTCATTTGGGAATTTGATACTACCAGTGCTACCTCGCTTCAATGAAAAAACGTGACACGTGGATCAACAGAGCATCACAGATAGTCATCGTCATCGTCGTCGTCATTATCATTTATGTTTGAAACATGTAACAAAGCATTTATTTTGAATTTATTTTAAGGATGACTTTTATCATGAATGAAAAATACAATGAGATTGGAAGATCAAGAAGGAATGGACCGACAAAGCAAGAAGAGAAAAAGGACCAGTAAAACATGCTGAAATTTCATACCATATTTGATAAATATATCTATGGCAAAATTTTAATACTGTTTTAAATATTTGGTTGTAGAAACAAAAAGTGAAAGATAGTGGAAATGTATGTTGAACTTTGAAAGGTTTCATAAGGTATACTGAAATTCCAGATAATGAATATTATAACAAATATTAAGAGAAGGGAGGACTGATATGAAATCATATATTTTTGATGTGAGATATCTGCGATATACAGTCAGGAAGGATTTGTTTGTTTGCTGTAAAGTGAGATAAGGAAGGATGTGCTTGTTTGCTAGACAGTGAGATCAGGAAGGATGTGCTTGTTTGCTGGACAGTGAGACAAGGAAGGAATTATTTGTTTACTGGACAGTGAGATTGGAAAGGAATTATTTGTTTGCTGGACAGTGAGATCAGGAAGGATGTGCTTGTTTGCTAGACAGTGAGACAAGGAAGGATGTGCTTGTTTGCTGGACAGTGAGATCAGGAAGGATGTGCTTGTTTGCTAGACAGTGAGATCAGGAAGGATGTGCTTGTTTGCTGGACAGTGAGATCAGGAAGGATGTGCTTGTTTGCTGGACAGTGAGATCAGGAAGGATGTGCTTGTTTGCTGGACAGTGAGACAAGGAAGGAATTATTTGTTTATTAGACAGTGAGATTGGAAAGGATTTACCATAAATCAAATCTTCAAGATAATCAATGATTTATGCAGAACTTAAGTTGTCATGTCAACTGAATACCAAACTGTAAGTTGAGGAAGAATTATATTGATGCTAACAGTAAGACAAAGGACTAGCATGTAAACCTATATAAAATGGTCTGAATGGATTTATAAGATATGTTATATTAGGTACACATCTACTTCCTATAGTTCTTTGACCAGGTATGAAATCAAGAAGTAAACAAATGATGCCATTTCCTGTGTTTTGTAGTTGTTTTCTCCCTTGAGTTGGGAAAATGTAGTTAATCTTTTCTGCTGTTTTTTATTCAGTATTGTTAACTATACTTTTATGTTACATGTCACTAACTAGTCAAAGATAACAAAGTAGGTTTGTGTATTTGCATATGTTCATAATTATGTATGCAAGTATTTGAAATGGATGGAAATTTTGGCAAAGAACATGTTCTAGCAACTTAAAAATCCCCCTGGTTTTGATACATTTACTTATCTGTAGAACAGAAAAATTGGTAATAATTTTTAAAATGATAGTTCTATAGAGGGTTACAATGTGGAGGTCAGACTTATGAAGTACATTGTCCTGTTTGGGTTTACATATTAGGTTTGGTCACTTAAATTGATTTTATATCAATATGGAGGAATATCTCAATACAATTGTCCTTGTTGCCTTTCATCACTTACTTGCTTCAGTTAGGCATTAAACACATCACATCGTTTCAAAGAAAGAGATTCAATGAGCTTAAAATTACTCTCCTGTCCTCAAGCTTGCATGGAAGAATCAGTTTGTCAAGTAAATATCTTGAAACTTGAAAGGCTAATCCTCAACTATGCTTCTACAAAAAAATCAAGACCCAAGTTTTTCACAAATTTGACCCCTGTGACCTTGAAAGTGTCTCAAGGTTAATTATTTTAACAGACTTGATAGCCCTTCTTCCCAACATGCAACTGGACCATAATTGACACCTGAGCTTTTTGGTAATTGAGAAAAAGTAATTTAAAAATTTTAACATATTTTACCCCTGTGACCTTAAAAGATGGTCATTCATTTGAACAAATTGTTTTTTATGGCAGCATGCTACAGGGTCAAGATGGCAACTTGCTATCATGCATCGTTCGTCCATAATGCCCCAGTGGATATCAACCAAATTTGGTGTTAAACACCATTAAGAAAGGGGAATAATAATTTGAAGTTAATTTGCCAAATATCAGTACCCTGAGCATTTTCATTATTAAGAAGATAGTTTGAAGATTTTAACATATTTAACATATCAGGTCATCACTTTAAATAAATTGGTAATCCTTCACCCCAACATGCTACAGTCTTAAGATCGGTACACTGGGCATTTTCATTACTGAGAAGAAATTTAAAGACTTTTAACACCTTAAACCCTATGACCGTGAAAGTGGGTCAACGTCTTAATTAGAATGATGACTTACACGTGGCAGATTCTTTCTTAGAATGATGACTTACACGTGGTAGATTCTTTCTTAGAATGATGACTTACACGTGGTAGATTCTTTCTTAGAATGATGACTTACACGTGGTAGATTCTTTCTTAGAATGATGACTTACACGTGGTAGATTCTTACATAGAATGATGACTTACACGTGGTAGATTCTTACATAGAATGATGACTTACACGTGGTAGATTCTTTCTTAGAATGATGACTTACACGTGGTATTTAGAATGATGACTTACACGTGGTAGATTACACGTGGTAGATTCTTACATAGAATGATGACTTACACGTGGTAGTAGAATGATGACTTACACGTGGTAGATTCTTACATAGAATGATGACTTACACGTGGTAGGTTCTTACATAGAATGATGACTTACACGTGGTAGATTCTTACATAGAATGATGACTTACACGTGGTAGATTTAGAATGATGACTTACACGTGGAATAGAATGATGACTTACACGTGGTAGATTCTTTAGAATGATGACTTACAATGATGACTTACACGTGGTAGATTCTTACATAGAATGATGACTTACACGTGGTAGATTCTTACATAGAATGATGACTTACACGTGGTAGATTCTTACATAGAATGATGACTTACACGTGGTAGATTCTTTCTTAGAATGATGACTTACACGTGGTAGATTCTTTCTTAGAATGATGACTTACACGTGGTAGATTCTTTCTTAGAATGATGACTTACACGTGGTAGATTCTTACATAGAATGATGACTTACACGTGGTAGATTCTTACATAGAATGATGACTTACACGTGGTAGATTCTTACATAGAATGATGACTTACACGTGGTAGATTTGTATTTAGAATGATGACTTACACGTGGTAGATTCTTTCTTAGAATGATGACTTACACGTGGTAGATTCTTTCTTAGAATGATGACTTACACGTGGTAGATTTGTATTTAGAATGATGACTTACACGTGGTAGATTCTTACATAGAATGATGACTTACACGTGGTAGATTCTTACATAGAATGATGACTTACACGTGGTAGATTCTTTCTTAGAATGATGACTTACACGTGGTACATAGAATGATAGAATGATGACTTACACGTGGTAGATTTGTATGACTTACACGTGGTAGATTCTTACATAGAATGATGACTTACACGTGGTAGATTCTTACATAGAATGATGACTTACACGTGGTAGATTCTTACATAGAATGATGACTTACACGTGGTAGATTCTTACATAGAATGATGACTTACACGTGGTAGATTCTTTCTTAGAATGATGACTTACACGTGGTAGATTCTTACATAGAATGATGACTTACACGTGGTAGGTTCTTACATAGAATGATGACTTACACATGGTAGATTCTTACATAGAATGATGACTTACACGTGGTAGATTCTTACATAGAATGATGACTTACACGTGGTAGGTTCTTACATAGAATGATGACTTACACGTGGTAGATTCTTACATAGAATGATGACTTACACGTGGTAGATTCTTACATAGAATGATGACTTACACGTGGTAGGTAGAATGATGACTTACACGTGGTAGATTCTTTCATAGAATGATGACTTACACGTGGTAGATTCTTACATAGAATGATGACTTACACGTGGTAGATTCTTACATAGAATGATGACTTACACGTGGTAGATTCTTACATAGAATGATGACTTACACGTGGTAGGTTCTTACATAGAATGATGACTTACACGTGGTAGGTTCTTACATAGAATGATGACTTACACGTGGTAGATTTGTATTTAGAATGATGACTTACACGTGGTAGATTCTTACATAGAATGATGACTTACATGATTCTTACACATAGAATGATGACTTACACGTGTTCTTTTACATAGAATGATGACTTTGGTAGGTTCTTACATAGAATGATGACTTACACGTGGTAGATTCTTACACATAGAATGATGACTTACACGTGGTAGATTCTTTCTTAGAATGATGACTTACACGTGGTAGATTCTTACATAGAATGATGACTTACACGTGGTAGGTTCTTACATAGAATGATGACTTACAGTTGACTCTTTCTTAAATGTGTAAGCCCAGGTGAGGGGTCTGGGGGCCGCCTAGGCCTCCAGCGGGTCCAGAATAGGGCCCTGGTCGGGTGATCAGGGGGCGAAGCCCCCGACGGAAAAATAATTTCATGATTTCAAAGATGGTTTGAATCGTTTTCTGAGACAGTTTTTTTTATTATTTAACAACAAACGTCAACCACTGATTAAATAAAAGACTTTACTTTGTTTGAAAAACTTGCCGATCGACGTCTGTAATCCAGAAGCCTTCTTCATTTTGAAAATTTGCTCTTTAACAACATTATAATCGGAAACGTTGAAATGATAGTAAGAAGAACGG
Organism: Ylistrum balloti; assembly: GCF_031769215.1. Lineage (NCBI taxonomy): Eukaryota > Metazoa > Mollusca > Bivalvia > Pectinida > Pectinidae > Ylistrum > Ylistrum balloti. The sequence goes on from NW_026782582.1 coordinate 335,087, forward strand.
TATGACGTGTATAAAGTTCCGGAAAGCAATGCACTAGGCCTAATTATTCAACAATTTTCTATTTATATTTTTTGATTCATCGAAGATACTAGATATTTATTTTCAACCTAAGTTTTGTAATTTTGTCCAAAATACTCTATGCACGGATTTTTTTTATGTGTAAGCCCGTGCTTTTTTCTTTCTATGGAAGCTACGCCCCTGAAATAGAATATTTGCAGTGCTGTATACCAAGAGGATGTGTTCAGTCATAACTGACAAATTAAAAACTAATGGTTATTGAAAATTTTCGATTCCTTGTCACTGAACGCAAGGACTTTCAAAACAAAATAGACACTCACAAATATCAGACAGGTTCTCCTTAACAAATAGCTGGAAACTTTAATGAATAGTCGTAGTTTTGTTCAATCTATATTAGATCTGACAAAACTCCAAGCCACTGTGTGTTGTGAGGTAGAGAACTAGGAGCCAGCAGATATCTATATCCATACTGGTGAACGCCCCATCTATTTAGCATGCACATTACGCCTTGTTATCAACTCCACACATACAGGCCCTATAAGTCCAAACGGCACCATTGACAGCACGCAGTTTAATGTCTGTTAGTGATTGTCATGTGTCCATCACGATGGACAGTTCGGCGAGTCTGCACTTAAAATGTACACCCATCGGCGGACAGTGCACCTTGTACACAACATGTGTCCATTTATCATCTAGCTGTATTGACCGCTCTGTTGTGAATTGAAATGATTTGAATCGTTATACACAGTTCTGGTAAATTATATCATTTGTATAAAAAGTACACGAAAAAGGAATATCGCTAACACATGATTGTCGAAAACTACCAAACATTGATATGTCATGTTACAATTATCACGGACTCTAAGTCCATGGAAGTAGGATCGGAATTGACATGTGTTACTGTTTGACTCGATTTGGAAAACTACATCAAGAACATGTAAATGTCGTGTTTTCATTTAGTTGTGTTGTGTAGTAGTGATGAGGGAAACATTTTTATTTACAATATACCACGGACTTAGTCTGTCAATATACCTATATATTATCAGTGGCCCAAGGCTAACACGTTAGATACCCTTATACCTGTATGTATGTCAATTATTCTACACATATACAAACATGTTCGTGTCATTTACTATAAACAAACCCTTCTGGCAAGTTCTGTCAAATTCGTTAGACTTAATCCTTTCTCTCTCATTGATGAAGGTCGGATTGAATTACATCAGATATAACGTTAGATGGAATTGTTAATTCCTGGATATAAACGTCTTTACCTTGTAGTAGAAATAATGGACAGGGTAGGTTTCTCGGGTCTCGATAAACGTTCAATCAAAGGATATTTACGATCCTTAACGTGTATATAACTAGGACTAATGAGATTGAATTCATCACCAATAACACCTTATTATCGTTATCTTACTAGAGACGTAGACTAAACTGTTATATGTCCCTAGAAATACATTCCACTTCAAAACACGTTTCTCATATTTTTTCTTCATTAAAACCTGGATGTTAATGGTTTATCTCCATCAATTTATTAAACATCCGTATTGAAAAGGGACTTTGAGATGATGTTAAAACCTGGATGTTAATGGTTTATCTCCATCAATTTATTAAACAACCGTATTGAAAAGGGACTTTGAGATGATGTTAAAACCTGGATGTTAATGGTTTATCTCCATCAATTTATTAAACATCCGTATTGAAAAGGGACTTCGAGATGATATCATAAACGAAAAACGTCACTATGGAGGTGGCTAGCAAGGTACTCTCTACACCAGGTTAATGGTCGTTTCGGTAAAAACACCTATCATTGTCATTACTGCTAATTAATAAGTACCACATTTAGCCTAGTTGTTTACAAATTTGATCCAGGAAGCGAACATATCTGTGGAATACATCCGGATCGGGAGGGTGTGCTCCTACAGCACTGCTACCTGTGCTGGCTACATACTTATATATATATATATACATATGGCGTATATATATATATGACTGGGGGCGCTCTTGAGTGATGGATGTGCGCGACATGAAATCTTCGCCACTGCCTCCTGTCAAGAGTAATCCATCTCACGTCACTACGTCACGATAAACAGTCCCGCACCGTCTTTACTACCAATTCACTCTTAACGGAATTATTTGTGTGTCCTATACCAGGATTTATATACTTTTATCATTTATTCTTTTAACTCTTCTCCGTGGAAAACAGGTGAGTTTGATATGTTTGTATGTAAAAACAAGTCATGTGTTTATTTCCGACTTTGATACCAGATGGTGGGCCTGTATGTCCACCTGATGAAGTGATATACGTGGTCGGTCAGAGTTGGTAGGAAATAAGATTTATAATTAACATCACACTTGATCCTTTTGTAGTCCTGATGTAGTCATACTTATCCAAACTTTTTATTTAGGGAAAATTACCGTAACAAAATATAAAAATTATCCCGAAACAGATTTATTATTACCACCGAGTAAAGTGCAATATCTATGTATTGATGTAGACACATTCGGGAACAAAAGGTTCTCTGTCTATATATATATATATATATATATATATGGCTGTATTTATCTTCATGTACTTCGCTACTTCTGGAGTACAGTAAGAATACAAACGTCACAAAGTGAAAACTTTATATAAAGTATTTTGAAAATAATTTCTATGTGATTCCAGGTCTATTTTTGTTCTCTCACCTACAAAACATAAACCCAGTCTGACTGCTAGTGTGTGGGTACGAGTAAGTCCAGTGTGACTTCTAGTGTGTGGGTACTAGTAAGTCCAGTCTGACTACTAGTATGTGGGTACAAGTGTGTGGGTACGAGTAAGTCCAGTGTGACTTCTAGTGTGTGGGTACGAGTAAGTCCAGTCTGACTACTAGTGTGTGGGTACGAGTAAGTCCAGTCTGACTACTAGTGTGTGGGTACTAGTAAGTCCAGTCTGACTACTAGTATGTGGGTACAAGTGTGTGGGTACGAGTAAGTCCAGTGTGACTTCTAGTGTGTGGGTACGAGTAAGTCCAGTCTGACTACTAGTGTGTGGGTACTAGTAAGTCCAGTCTGACTACTAGTGTGTGGGTACTAGTAAGTCCAGTCTGACTACTAGTGTGTGGGTACTAGTAAGTCCAGTCTGACTACTAGTGTGTGGGTACTAGTAAGTCCAGTCTGACTACTAGTGTATGGGTACTAGTGTGTGGGTACGAGTAAGTCCAGTCTGACTACTAGTGTGTGGGTACTAGTAAGTCCAGTCTGACTACTAGTGTGTGGGTACTAGTGTATGGGTGCGAGTAAGTCCAGTTTGACTACTATTGTGTGGGTACGAGTAAGTCCAGTCTGACTACTAGTGTGTGGGTCCTAGTAAGTCCAGTCTGACTAGTAGTGTTTGGGTACTAGTGTGTGGGTACTAGTAAGTCTAGTCTGACTACTAGTGTGTGGGTACTAGTAAGTCCAGTCTGACTACTAGTGTTTTGGTACTAGTATGTGGGTACGAGTAAGTCCAGTCTGACTACTAGTGTGTGGGTACGAGTAAGTCCAGTCTGACTACTAGTGTGTGGGTACTAGTAAGTCCAGTCTGACTACTAGTGTTTGGGTACTAGTAAGTCCAGTCTGACTAGTAGTGTTTGGGTACTAGTGTGTGGGTACTAGAAAGTCCAGTCTGACTACTAGTGTGTGGGTACTAGTAAGTCCAGTCTGACTACTAGTGTTTGGGTACTAGTGTGTGGGTACTAGAAAGTCCAGTCTGACTACTAGTGTGTGGGTACTAGTAAGTCCAGTCTGACTACTAGTGTGTGGGTACTAGTAAGTCCAGTCTGACTACTAGTGTTTGGGTACTAGTGTGTGGGTACTAGAAAGTCCAGTCTGACTACTAGTGTGTGGGTACTAGTAAGTCCAGTCTGACTACTAGTGTTTTGGTACTAGTGTGTGGGTACGAGTAAGTCCAGTCTGACTAATAGTGTGTGGGTACTAGTAAGTCCAGTCTGACTACTGGTTTGTGGGTACTAGTGTGTGGGTACGAGTAAGTCCAGTCTGACTACTAGTGTGTGGGTACTAGTGTGTGGGCACGAGTAAGTCCAGTCTGACTACTAGTGTGTGGGTACTAGTAAGTCCAGTCTGACTACTAGTGTGTGGGTACTAGTAAGTCCAGTCTGACTACTGGTTTGTGGGTACTAGTGTGTGGGTACGAGTAAGTCCAGTCTGACTACTAGTGTGTGGGTACGAGTAAGTCCAGTCTGACTACTGGTGTGTGGGTACTAGTGTGTCGGTACGAGTAAGTCCAGTCTGACTACTAGTGTGTGGGTACTAGTAAGTCCAGTCTGACTACTAGTGTTTTGGTACTACTAATAGTGTGTGGGTACTAGTAAGTCCAGTCTGACTACTAGTGTATGGGTACTAGTGTGTGGGCACGAGTAAGTCCAGTCTGACTACTAGTGTGTGGGTACTAGTAAGTCCAGTCTGACTACTAGTGTGTGGGTACTAGTAAGTCCAGTCTGACTACTGGTTTGTGGGTAGTGTGTGGGTACTAGTGTGTAGTGTGTGGGTACTAGTGTGTGGGCACGAGTAAGTCCAGACTACTAGTGTGTGGGTACTAGTAAGTCCAGTCTGACTACTAGTGTGTGGGTACTAGTAAGTCCAGTCTGACTACTGGTGTGTGGGTACTAGTGTGTCGGTACGAGTAAGTCCAGTCTGACTACTAGTGTGTGGGTACTAGTAAGTCCAGTCTGACTACTGGTGTGTGGGTACTAGTGTGTGGGTACGAGTAAGTCCAGTCTGACTACTAGTGTGTGGGTACGAGTAAGTCCAGTCTGACTACGAGTGTTTGGATACGAAATGGAATGAACACAAGTGAACTCTCAATTATGAAACAAAAACTTGTAACTGGAATTGTTATACTACTTCTATGATTATTGCAAGCTAACAATTGATAAGTATTAACATAGAAGTATATTTGACAGTTTTATAGAAAAAAAATATAAGACGCCGGAAGATAAATAAAAAATAATGTGCCCGGTGAGCTTCGAACCTCCAGCTCGCGACCAGTGTTTATTCCTTGTTTAGCCACGGCACTGTGAAGTTATCGTCTGTTTGTTCCACAGTACAAGGAACAGTTAACCTATAAAAAATGCGAAAATCACTTGTTACTTAAGGACAAAGTAGTCGATAAATTTCTGGAGTAGCTTCTTCCTCAAATAAACCTTGTACAATTTAACCATGATATACTCAGGTCTGTTGTTATTTAGTCGCTACAATCATTAACAAATCGGGTTATAAAAAAAAAACTTAGGTAGTGTATGAACATATTCTTAGGAACTGAATTTTCAATCCTAATAAGTTATAAGGTGTTTTGATACGTTATTGAAGAAACATTGAATTCATAATTATTTTCCGTCAATAAGTATATATATGAAATAAGTGAAAGTGTGAACGAGCGTGAATTTACTAATAAGCACTGATATTGATGATTTAACACAATTACTGATCTACAATAATTATGTTTATGTATCCAACCAGTCCCATTAAATTATGTATGGCCTCTCTATTTTAAAGACATTTAATCTGTAACTCACACATTAAGTGAGGAGACAATCATGTATTAACATTAACCAACACAATGTCAGGTCTTCATTCATTCTCTCTTTCCGTACGTTTTCTTCCGATAATTGTACAGTATATTTTACTTTCATTTTCCATTAACATTGTACAAGCAATGGTCCACATGCTAACTATTGTTGTACCGGTTTGATTACCACGCCTCCGATATAATAAGACGTGTAGACCATACGACATATGACTCACACTTAAATAAGTTTTCAAATAAAATGAACTTCGTGTATATCTGTATAAAAAGATAAGTACACCTTACTTACTGTTAAGGGATTTAATGTAAACGCGTGACTTCTACCTCGTGTAGAAGGTGTCATTCGATTCTTTGTTATAAAAAGAAATGTAAGGTTTCTCGGACTGTTTCTGTTCTGTCGCCTATAAAACGTAATTTGTAACTGAGACTTTTATCCTATTTGTAAGATTTCCCGGACTGTTTCCGTTCTGCCTCCTATAAATGTAATTTGTAACTAGGACATTTATCCTATTTGTAAGGTTCCCCGGGCTGTTTCTGTTCTGTCGCCTATAAAACGTATTTTGTAACTGGGACTTTTATCCTATTTGTAAGGTTCCCCGGACTGTTTCTGTTCTGTCGCCTATAAAACGTATTTTGTAACTGGGACTTTTATCCTATTTGTAAGGTTCCCCTGACTGTTTCTGTTTGATTTGTAACTGGGACTTTTAACCTATGTGTATCGCTTGTAGTTGATTTGATTTGAATGAAGTACTACCACGAAGAACAGGTGTCTGTTTTCTGAATATTTTTCAACTTGACACTTGACATATGATTTGGAGTTTTGTATACGAAGACGTAACCTAACTATGTTACCTGAAAGTGAATAAGACGCACATTAATTGCGTGTCCACTTGATAACGGCCTTATTTGACATAAATTTCAGCGAGCAGACTTAGCCACACTGGGGAAAGCACTAGTTTTGTTTCGCATTCGCGGTGTGTTAATTTAGTTTTATCTTAAGTCGTGCTTTCCTGGTAGATCATCTATTTGTGGTCATTTAGGAACCAAGGATGTAAAAATGAATAGCTTTAGGATGAATACCGGCGACGTTTCTTGGGGTCTCTCTCCGTTATTTCGTCTCCTTGACAGTTTTAGTATGGTACTGTTATAGGCGGCCGTAGACCGCACGTGATCCTACCGATCCCAGCTTTCTTTACATACAATGTCGAGAATTCGAGATACGCCCCAGAATTAATGTTCTCTAATTGTCTTTGTTACAGTATTTATCTTGCAATGGATCATTTATGTATATAGATGTAACGAGATGCATTTGAAATGTCGTATTCCTTCAGTATCGTTCAAACATCGACTTCTTAACAATGTTAAGGACCTGTTTACCCTAATACAAGTGAAATCAGACAATCTAGCCGTCTTATCTATGTGAATTCTCTGTCCAATTAACTAATTACTGTCTAATTGTAGTGTGACCCCTAATGCCCTCTGATCGCCATGCTCGCCCGCACAAAAAATTCTTAAACGTCAACGACGGAACTCGCGGAAGTTTTAATATCTAGAGTTATTTCCCTTCTGAAAACCAAGGATTCTTATTGGTAGATTGTTTGTGACGCCAGTCGACACATATTCATTAGTAGTGTTTTTATGAAGGCCGTGTGCATTAAATGACTATATTTAATTACAAACACATGTCCAGCACATTTAAACGACTAAGGGATGGCGTTTGTCACCTGAGCCTTAAAGTAACCACATGATGTACAGTAAACATGATTCTAGAGACAAATGTAGTTTAGGCATACAGTCTGTGTGTAAATGAGCGGTAAGGAGATTTATTCTATGTCCTTTATGCTCTATTTGTTTACTGCACATCTGTCTCAGATATCTTTGTTTTCAGAAGCTTTACACATCTTTTTGTATATTAGAAGCTCGGATATGAGTTTTAAATGATAATGCCCCTTGAGAGCTGTTTATAATTGAAATAACATAAATTGTAAAATCATAAGAGACTTCCATTGTGAAAACACTAGTTAGTATCGGCTGGCGGATGTGCCAGAAACGACGTCACAGATTTAGGAAACTGGAAATCCCAAATGCGACCGAAAAAGACCGAAGCGTGGGATATAATCAAATTCACTGTAGCCGGAAGGGCTCGGCTGTAACCGCATCGAGATGGGGAAATCGATTCAGGGTACTACCAAGGTGATATATCAAAATGTCAAAATAAAGAGACATCGAAAATATCGTTGTCGCTGGCTTTTAATTAGCTGTAAATGTAGACAAGACGCTAACAACCTTGTCTACTAAGATCTGCCTCAAATTATTACATGAAGAGATTTTTTAGGCAGAAAATTAATGAGTGATAAGTGAACATGCAGACTAAGTCGTGATGAACATGCTTTTTCTATACTTTTTACGATGTCTATTTTAGCTGGCCATGTTTGCAGGTATACTGATTACCGGTACACATTACATAATAAAGAACTCATAAAGATGAAACTTCCGTTATAAAATGATCAAATGTTTGTCTATGATGAAAGAGATGCATCTTTCCCGTTCTCGCGGATTTAGATATAGATCTGCATCCAAATCAATGATGTTATTTTGCGTATTTTAAGCTTTTATGCAGATTTGGTATCTCTGCGGCCGAGAACAGCATTATTTTCTCTCCGAGTTTCTACAGTCCACTTAACAATATATCATTTACTCACAGAAACATTCCCTGCCATGATTGTGTTTGTGTTGGGTACGATAACAAGGATCGAAGCTTATACCATTTACTCACAGAAACATTCCCTGCCATGATTGTGTTTGTCTTGGGTACGATAACAAGGATCGAAGCTTATACCATTTACTCACAGAAACATTCCCTGCCATGATTGTGTTTGTCTTGGGTACGATAACAAGGATCGCAGCTCACTCCTAAAGAAATGATCTATGCAAAGCATTTTTGATGGAATATTTCATACAGCATTGGCCAGTGCGAAAAACAACACTGTGCATGTAATCCAGAAATTATAACAGGATAGCCCAGAATATGGTTTAGCGATAAACTTGACATCTAATGGGGACAGAAAATGGAGATTTATTGTCCTGTATGCATTGTGACAGGTGAATCGAACGCACCCGCCGGCCCCCTCTGTAATGGTTGAGTCTAATGGGAAAGCAGAGAGGCCACCATCACAAAAATACTAAGTGGATAAGTGGACTATTTATCAACTGTCAAGGTCAATGTCATTGCCAGCTCTACCAGAACAATGATAGGATCTATATATAGTTCTTTTTAGTCTGTAATATATCTCATTCATGCTTAATAAATGCCCCATAGATAGAGCTACGAATCAAAATTAATTATTTTTACTTTTTATTTAAGATCATTTGGTCGACATGTTTGTGTAACCTCCAAGTATACCATTTACTCGGTAATTAGCTACATGTAAATATAATGACAATGTTCACACGTAAAGACCGGCGTTCTCCAAATACCCAAGTGAACTATTATCGCTGATCTTTGCATGGTGATTTTTGATTCATTTATTGTTAATTAAGAATAGAAAATATACATCAATATTCCGGTATAGCTAAGCAATAAAGGAAACATCGGCTTTATCTCATCATTATTCCGGTATAGCTAAGGAAACATCGGTCTCATCTCAACATTATTCCGGTATAGCTAAGCAATAAAGGAAACATCGGCTTTATCTCATCACTATTCCGGTATAGCTAAGCAATAAAGGAAACATCGGCTTTATCTCATCATCATTCCGGTATAGCTAAGGAAACATCGGTCTCATCTCATCATTATTCCGTTATAGCTAAGGAAACATCGGCTTTATCTCATCACTTTTCCGGTATAGCTAAGCAATAAAGGAAACATCGGCTTTATCTCATCATTATTCCGGTATAGCTAAGGAAACATCGGTCTCATCTCATCATTATTCCGGTATAGCTAAGGAAACATCGGTCTCATCTCATCACTATTCCGGTATAGCTAAGGAAACATCGGCTTTATCTCATCATTATTCCGGTATAGCTAAGCAATAAAGGAAACATCGGCTTTATCTCATCATTATTCCGGTAAAGCTAAGGAAACATCGGTCTCATCTCATCATTATTCCGGTATAGCTAAGCAATAAAGGAAACATCGGCTTTATCTCATCATCATTCCGGTATAGCTAAGGAAACATCGGTCTCATCTCATCATTATTCCGTTATAGCTAAGGAAACATCGGCTTTATCTCATCACTATTCCGGTATAGCTAAGCAATAAAGGAAACATCGGCTTTATCTCAACATTATTCCGGTATAGCTAAGGAAACATCGGTCTCATCTCATCATTATTCCGGTATAGCTAAGGAAACATCGGTCACATCTCATCACTATTCCGGTATAGCTAAGCAATAAAGAAACATCGGCTTTATCTCATCATTATTCCGGTATAGCTAAGCAATAAAGGAAACATCGGCTTTATCTCATCATTATTCCGGTATAGCTAAGGAAACATCGGTCTCATCTCAACATTATTCCGGTATAGCTAAGCAATAAAGGAAACATCGGCTTTATCTCATCATTATTCCGGTATAGCTAAGCAATAAAGGAAACATCGGCTTTATCTCATCATCATTCCGGTATAGCTAAGGAAACATCGGTCTCATCTCATCATTATTCCGTTATAGCTAAGGAAACATCGGCTTTATCTCATCACTATTCCGGTATAGCTAAGCAATAAAGGAAACATCGGCTTTATCTCATCATTATTCCGGTATAGCTAAGGAAACATCGGTCTCATCTCATCATTATTCCGGTATAGCTAAGGAAACATCGGCTTTATCTCATCACTATTCCGGTATAGCTAAGGAAACATCGGTCTCATCTCATCATTATTCCGGTATAGCTAAGCAATAAAGGAAACATCGGCTTTATCTCATCATTATTCCGGTATAGCTAAGGAAACATCGGCTTTATCTCATCATTATTCCGGTATAGCTAAGGAAACATCGGTCTCATCTCATCACTATTCCGGTATAGCTAAGGAAACATCGGTCTCATCTCATCATTATTCCGGTATAGCTAAGCAATAAAGGAAACATCGGCTTTATCTCATCATTATTCCGGTATAGCTAAGGAAACATCGGCTTTATCTCATCATTATTCCGGTATAGCTAAGGAAACATCGGTCTCATCTCATCATTATTCCGTTATAGCTAAGGAAACATCGGCTTTATCTCATCACTATTCCGGTATAGCTAAGCAATAAAGGAAACATCGGCTTTATCTCATCATCATTCCGGTATAGCTAAGGAAACATCGGTCTCATCTCATCATTATTCCGTTATAGCTAAGGAAACATCGGCTTTATCTCATCACTATTCCGGTATAGCTAAGCAATAAAGGAAACATCGGCTTTATCTCATCATTATTCCGGTATAGCTAAGGAAACATCGGTCTCATCTCATCATTATTCCGGTATAGCAATAAAGGAAACATCGGCTTCATCTCATCACTATTCCGGTATAGCTAAGGAAACATCGGTCTCATCTCATCATTATTCCGGTATAGCTAAGCAATAAAGGAAACATCGGCTTTATCTCATCATTATTCCGGTATAGCTAAGGAAACATCGGCTTTATCTCATCATTATTCCGGTATAGCTAAGCAATAAAGGAAACATCGGCTTTATCTCATCACTATTCCGGTATAGCTAAGGAAACATCGGCTTTATCTCATCATTATTCCGGTATAGCTAAGCAATAAAGGAAACATCGGCTTTATCTCATCATTATTCCGGTATAGCTAAGCAATAAAGGAAACATCGGCTTTATCTCATCATTATTCCGGTATAGCTAAGGAAACATCGGTCTCATCTCATCATTATTCCGGTATAGCTAAGGAAACATCGGTCACATCTCATCACTATTCCGTTATACCTAAGGAAACATCGGCTTTATCTCATCACTATTCCGGTATAGCTAAGCAATGAAGGAAACATCGGCTTTATCTCAACATTATTCCGGTATAGCTAAGGAAACATCGGTCTCATCTCATCATTATTCCGGTATAGCTAAGGAAACATCGGTCTCATCTCATCACTATTCCGGTATAGCTAAGCAATAAAGAAACATCGGCTTTATCTCATCATTATTCCGGTATAGCTAAGCAATGAAGGAAACAACGGATTTATCTAGTCTGGAATATAATTATAACGACTTAGAGTAAGGATTTCGGAGGAAGTGTATTCAGCGTTCGTCTGTGTAGAACTCGGATGTGTCTTCTGTTTGTATATGGATCTCAGTTATGGTGTTGATGTGTCTTCTGTTTGTGTTGGGATCTGTGTTCTGGTGTTGATGTGTCTTCTGTTTGTATACGGATCTCAGTTATGGTGTTGATGTGTCTTCTGTTTGTGTTGGGATCTGTGTTCTGGTGTTGATGTGTCTTCTGTTTGTAGAAATCTCAATTATGGTGTTGATGTGTCTTCTGTTTGTGTAGAAATCTCAGTTATGGTGTTGCTGTGTCTTCTGTTTGTAGAAATCTCAATTATGGTGTTGATGTGTCTTCTGTTTGTGTAGAAATCTCAGTTATGGTGTTGATGTGTCTTCTGTTTGTGTAGGGATCTGTGTTATGGTGTGGATGTGTCTTTTGTTTGTGTAGGGATCTGTGTTATGGTGTCGATGTGTCTTTTGTTTGTGTAGGGATTTGTGTTATGGTGTTGACGTGTCTTCTGTTTGTGTAGGGATCTGTGTTATGGTGTTGACGTGTCTTCTGTTCTGATACATAAGTTAGCCATGTCATCTTTTAGGTGACAATGACACATAATTTCAGAGAGGAGCATTAACATTTATATGAAATATAATGATACATCACGATATAGAAAAACACAAGTCACATCAGACCCCCACCTTACCCACACACCCCGACAAAACATCAGCATGATAGCGTCGACATTCCCGCCCGAATAATCCTTAAGAGTAACATATGCAATTTTCTGCAAAATCTTGAACTCACCATCTATTCGAAAGGTACAAACACCTTCACGAGTTAGGTAACACTGATTAATGTTGATGTTAATATTACAACTGAGAAAAAGAATTATTAATTTTCCGCTGTTTTTCTCGCTTTCCATTTTGATCCTTATTTATATAATAAATATCAAAATACTAGAAGTGATTTTCAACGGAGGCGACATTTCAACTGAAATTGAAAATATTAACAGGCTGTGTCCTCTCCGTTGACACTTGATTTTATCTACGCACAAATAGCAATATAAATATTGGCATAAAACAATTAAAATAAATACTAATGTACTTTTATTAGAGAATACACTTTGTGATGTGTGTTGTACCTGTGTGTTGTACCTGTATGTTGAGATGGTCTTGTTTATGGGGACCTCGGGGCTGATTGGCAATAATGGCCTGACCTGTAAACCTGCATGTCTCTGACACTGTCCCCAGTAGCAATGGTATAACATGCTTGTCGGTATACATAAAAGTGTAATTTCCGGAAATTGTAAAATGGTAAAAGTGCTTTCATCTCATACGCTTTATAGAAGATCATGACGGCTTTACGTCACTGAACTCTCTTTTATCTGCCTGGACTGCTAATTTTTATCATTTTTTTATTTGGAGAGAGAGAAAGTGCGGGAGAGATAGACAGAGCGAGGTGGAGAGAGACAGACAGAGAGCGAGAGAAAGACACAGAGAGAGGAGGAGAGAAAGAGAGAGAGAGAGTGGGGGGGGGGGGGGAGAGAGTCCGTAGTTATGGGGGACATTATTTTTCCATTTATTACCCACGTTGTGGGAAAGGTACGCTTACTATTGTGGGGAGTTTGGCATGTCCCCACAATTAATTGGCCTCTTAAATTGCATTGAAATTGCGCGAAATGTCAAGAAAAATAATTATTTCAAATGTCCCCATAACGTTTTTACTACCTCAATAGTGCTCAGGTGTGCATGAATATTTCCCTTCCTTGTAACTGTACCAGGACATTATTTCTAATTTATGTCAGGACATCGCTTTGATGTCCCCGCACCTACATAGATAAACATGTGCCTACAAAGATTGTCTACGAAATTAAAACCTGACGCAAATTTATTCAATATTCAGGAGAGATTAAGTTGGGTTAAGGAACAGTATACACTTACCATTACCATATCTATGACATTACTATAGGAGATGGATGCCCTCAGAATGTCTTTGTGAAACCCATATCCTCACAGTGAAAACTAGACGACAAAGAGACAGCGTTTAAACTGAGGACAGGTTATGTACAGTAATTTCATATAAAACATCACTATTCCGTTTGTTGAATGTGATATGGCGAGAAAGATCATGTGATCAGATACAAAACAAACAGTTCAGAGATTGTAATGGTTGATCGTTTTTCAAAGCATTCGTTTCAAATCACAATGATTAGTTTAAACTTACTGTATTGCTATGAAGAAAAAGGATTGAGCACAAATTACAACAATATTATTAACGACCATTCCTTTAGAACAAAAACAATTGCCTCAAAATAATCATGTACATATCATTTTTAATTCAGAGATTTACTCGAATTTCATGGCTAAATAAATAAATACATTCTGACAAAACACATCTTAACTATACACTATATTACACATTTAACCGCACCAACCGAATCATGTTATCACACAACACAAGCATGCTCGCAAGCCATGAAAATTCGCACACAAATTAAACTAATTGGAAAGAAATAATTATGCGATTTCATAGAGAAACATAAGAACGTAGAAAGTGACGTATCTAAAACCGGCGAGTACTCAGTCACAATGATGATGTGTTGACAAGTTAAATTCAGTCTACATTGGTATTCCTAAGTATATATAGCTCCTAGGTAGAAGTCCTAATGTGTAAACTGAAAAAGTCCAAAATGGACACGACACAGTTCTGATCGGGAATCCGATGTAGCCTAGACAATAGATGACGTAATGACCTCGGGTAGACATGTAGATAGATATGTAACAAAACATACTAGGAGAGTCCGTGTGTCACTCTGAAAACAAATACTCGAGGATATTAATACATTGATGTGTTATTAATCAAAGCAATTATAACAGTTATAGAGACAATTGAACATAAATTAACGATCAAGTAGAAAAGATTAAAAATATGATTTTTTTTTCAGTTATATCAACATAGATTTAGTATTTTAGAATGGAGATTTAGGGAACTCAGAATATTTGTTACAGTAGCATCGACTTCTCTATATTTCTAACGAACTAGTGATGCCGAAATATTGACAAAAACCATTCCTTTTATACATAAAACCGTCCACACAATGTAGTTTTTATATGTACTAACTCTCTCGTTTATATATAGATAGTGAAGAAGAATATTTCGTTTTATTTGGTCGCCAGCCTAGACATTTAAAGATTGCACATTAACATTTTGTGATCTTCGTTCATTTTCATCTGATATATTAATGGGAAATAAATGTATACATATCGCATTTCATCGCAAGATTGATCAGGTTAGAGACCATGCCTCACCCTGACTGCAAACCAAATTAAACATCGTAAATATATCTCTCCAGATAGGATAATCTCTACTCTATATCTGGATAAAAAAAATCTCCGTAACCACCAGAATAATACATCCTCCCCTCAACAGACCCTTCCTCCATCAGGACCCCTTCCCAAACATGCCCCTTTCCTGTATCAGGACACCCTTCAACTCCAGCAGACCCCTACCCCAACACAACTCCTGAAGTTATTGGTAAAGAAAGGACAACCATTAAACTATCTGTCTTGATATTTAATGTCGTTAATTACTTATATTGATTATTCGAATAAATTAGATAACTAATCAGAGGCAAAAAACGGAAACGAATCTGTTGTATTTGCTGCACTGTTGAATTGATAGGAAGTAAGATTACTATTGTATCGAGACAAGTGATGCTATAATGACGAGGACTAAGTGGACAACAGCAGTGATCCCGTTACCAGATATTGAAATTAAAACAGGCAGTTTTATTAATGAAATCTATCCTGTCGATTTCAAACTGGAAGGTCGGTAAATTGTTCCTTTAAAGCGACAAAAAACGGAAACCCAGTTTATATACATGAAAGGCCTACGTTTATCGTTGACACAATCCATTCTGTGATAATGCCGGCTCCTGTCATACCAGCACGTGACAGGCTAATTGCAATAACATGTCGAACAATTTCAAAATATGCAAGACAACCTGATTTATGACGTCACCACAGATTTTTTTTCGCATACAGAAGCTATTTTCTTTGAAATTCTTCCCTTACAGTATGTTTAAGTGATAAATGTTGTCTATCAATTTGTTTCTTTTATTAAATAATGACTAATAATATTATCAGACGTTCCCTCAGGTGTCTTGACCCGGAACTAAAATAGTGAGATTCATGTATGACAAACAATAAAATCTGATGTCGTGATCTGTGGGGAATGTTAAATGAATGGGTTGGCCTTTCCTATGAACATGTGACTAAAATATCAAATGCTCGAGATATTTATATAAAGTTCGAACATGTCCTGATTAACACTCTTAAGAATACTTGTGGTCAGTACTGAGATACAGTATTCAGACACACCGTTGTGAAACCAGGAGGACTTTCAGTTTTGTAACCATTAAAGAACTAGGGAGGGTCTACAGCTCTATAACCATTTTAGAACTGATGAGGGCCTACAGGTTTGTAATCAGTTAGAACCGGGGAAGACCTATAGGTCTGTAACCTGTTTAGAACTAAGGAGGGTCTACAGGTTTGCAATCAGTTAGAACTGAGGAGGGCCTACAGGTTTGCAATCAGTTAGAACTGAGGAGGGCCTATAGGTCTGTAATCAGTTTAGAACTAAGGAGGGTCTACAGGTTTGCAATCAGTTAGAACTGAGGAGGGCCTATAGGTCTGTAATCAGTTATAACTAAGGAGGGCCTACAGGTCTGTAATCAGTTAGAACTAAGGAGGCCTACAGGTCTGTAATCAGTTAGAACTAAGGAGGGCCTACAGGTCTGTAATCAGTTAGAACTGAGGAGGCCGACAGGTGTGTAATCAGTTAGAACTGAGGAGGGCCTACAGGTTTGTAATCAGTTAGAACTGAGGAGGGCCTACAGGTCTGTTATCAGTTAGAACTGAGGAGGGCCTACAGGTCTGTAATCAGTTAGAACTGAGGAGGGCCTACAGGTTTGTAATCAGTTAGAACTGAGGAGGGCCTACAGGTCTGTTATCAGTTAGAACTGAGGAGGGCCTACAGGTCTGTTATCAGTTAGAACTGAGGAGGCCGACAGGTGTGTAATCAGTTAGAACTGAGGAGGGCCTACAGGTTTGTAATCAGTTAGAACTGAGGAGGCCGACAGGTGTGTAATCAGTTAGAACTAAGGAGGCCTACAGGTCTGTAATCAGTTAGAACTGAGGAGGGCCTACAGGTTTGTAATCAGTTAGAACTGAGGAGGGCCTACAGGTTTGTAATCAGTTAGAACTGAGGAGGCCTACAGGTCTGTAATCAGTTTAGAACTGAGGAGGGCCTACAGGTCTGTTATCAGTTAGAACTGAGGAGGGCCTACAGGTCTGTAATCAGTTAGAACTAAGGAGGCCTACAGGTCAGTCATGGTGGGGCTTACGATGACATAAATACAATATTTATAATTTATAATGCCCACGTTGGCCTTATTACATTATACTTAATTGATAACGCACATCAGTATCCGTCATCACATTTTAATACTTTTTACTATGTGTGAATGATTTTAATAAAAAATTGAGCAAATGTTGCACAAAAATGCCAATTTCCTTTTCGAACAGTAGAAATACTCCGATCCCCAATGGGTCATGTGAGACTCCTGGGCCGTGACACAATTCCATTTCAGCACCTTGTATCCATGCAGAGTATTGTATTTTGTCATATCTCGGTATTGAGTAAAATGTAAATCAAAGTGAACCATTTCCATCAACTCTAGGGTTCAGGCTATGTCGGTATGTGTACATATCCTTAAAGCTTATAACGCTAATTCTTACTAACATTGGAATATCTCTAATGGAAATTAAACAAACTATGCTAAAACATAAGTTTCTTACATAAACTAGAACAGATTTTAACTCTCCTCAGGGCGATTATTATACCTGGAGTCATGAAATTCACATTTTTGGTAGAGCACCTTAAAATCCTTCCATCTATGACGAGCATTTGATTCATATCTGGGATTCGAGAAATGCAATTTCCCTTGTGGGATGGGAACAATAATTCATATATTTTCTAAGCCTTTGGTCATAGAAGATCTTTGTAAATATTCAATAAGGCTACTTCAGGGTTCCTTCAGAACTTTTAATTCCAAATTCTAACATTAAATAACATGTGTAGATTTATACTAATTGATCAACACTTTGATTGACAGCGGGACGTTTGAGGATGTGGTGGGTGGTGTTACTCTCTGCCAAAGTGGGCATGGTCTGGAGCTACAGTATGGGGGCACCTTCTACCACCTGCTCCACCATGTTTCCCGTACACAGTGGTAGTCCTGCACAGACCACTCAACCGCCGTACTTCTTCCAGCTCAGCAAGACTACCTTCACACCAGGAGAAACACTCTCAGGTACCACTGCATGAAAATCTACAACATTTACCATATGGAGTGTTTACTGTCACATTTCTGTGTGGGAAATGATTGATACATTTACAACCGATCGATAGAAATAACAATTTTATATAACAAACTTTTCTGTTAAAATGAAAATGCCCATAACAGCGACAATTGCATTCCTGAAACCATGACACGACATTTATCAATTTCCTGTTTTAAATGCACGGGTCAATAAATTCATTTGTAAACAACCGTAAAGATAGAACTATACCCGAAGTATTCAAATTGGGCGATTACTTTCATTTTACTAATTATAATCAGTTTTTTGTAGGTATACGTAACTGTGACCCGCGTACAATTCTCCATATTGGCTTACCTATAACCAGTATGACAATGATAGGCGACCACGCCTTCCCTCTCGGCCTCGCTCGATCAGTCTAATACTAAGCTCATTTATATATTTCCACGCTATACATATTTTAAATGATTTATGTAATTACTGACATTCTCCGATTTTCCAATGTGTGAAATGTTGATATTATCATAATTCAAATTAATTCCGATGACGTCATTTTCCGATGAAAATAGCGAGTCGCGTGCTTTTATTCTAGGCGAACGGACAGAATCGTAGGATTTTACGTGGTTTTGTAGCATTGCTGAATTTACTGTATTTATTATTAGATACAAAACACCAAAGTTACTCCTTAGTCAATAGAAGAGGTGTTCAGGGCCTCTCATCAGTAAATACAAAATATGTCAAAGGAAAGCGTGATTTGAAAATGAATTTTAGCATGAAAACCACATGTGTGCGTATCTGGTTGTAGGGTCCCAAATTTTGTATAAACAAAGTATGTTTTCCCGAGCCACTTGGAGGCAGAGGGGCGGGGCACAATAGGGTAAACAACTAAAGCCATTCTCCAATTTTTCTTCTGTTTGATTGAAAGTGACCAAATTTGGTGTGGAGTTTAAAACATACTGATCTTTTGGGGCAAAAACAAACTGTATAACAATATAATTATAAATGATTTGATGTGAAAATTGAGATATCATGTTGAATGAATAAATCACGACAGGACCTGATAATCGATGAAGTGGTCTTTGACGATCATATTGAAGTGTAAAATTTAATTTTACAGTGAACTTGGTTGGAAATGGAGTGATATTGAGAGGGTACCAGATTCAAGCCCGAGATGGGAATGGTAACGTGGTAGGACAGTTCACGTCAGCCGCCGGGGCCAGGACGATCACCTGTGGTCTGGAGGTGAGTACACACCTGTTACAATAAAATACATCCCAAGGGGCCGTGTAGTTTGTACTATAACTGATATTTATTTCTGCATATTAATAGTGTGAGGTCGTATACCAAAACGATGTATTTGTACCATTTCAGAATAAATTAATGTTATTTGTGACGCAGCGACAACGAAATTGACAAAGATCACTTTTAATTATTACACATAAATACAATTTTTAGGTCAAACGTAACATTGTAACGGTTTCAGTCTACTGTCACTGCCTTTGGAACTAGATTTTACTTCCAATCCTAGTTTTCTGAATTTTGAAAATTGCCAGTAGATTATCAGCGACTTCTAGCCACAGTCCTATGTTACACTGCATATACAATGCCACCATCTTTCAAAACAGTGTCATACATATATACCATGTTTTTCTTCTTTTTGAATCGTGTATTGAGCATTCTAGTCAAGTCCAATGTTACAACCCTGTTTTTCTTTTTTTGAATCGTGCATTGAGCATTCTAGTCAAGTCCTATGTTACAACCCTGTTTTTCTTCTGTTTGAATCGTGCATTGAGCGTTCTAGACAAGTCCTATATTACAACCCTGTTTTTCTTCTTTTTGAATCGTGCATTGAGCATTCTAGTCAAGTCCTATGTTACAACCCTGTTTTTCTTCTTTTTGAATCGTGCATTGAGCATTCTAGACAAGTCCTATGTTACAACCCTGTTTTTCTTCTTTTTGAATCGTGCATTGAGCATTCTAGACAAGTCCTATGTTACAACCCTGTTTTTCTTCTTTTTGAATCGTGCATTGAGCATTCTAGTCAAGTCCTATGTTACAACCCTGTTTTTCTTCTTTTTGAATCGTGCATTGAGCATTCTAGACAAGTCCTATATTACAACCCTGTTTTTCTTCTTTTTGAATCGTGCATTGAGCATTCTAGTCAAGTCCTATGTTACAACCCTGTTTTTCTTTTTTTGAATCGTGCATTGAGCATTCTAGTCAAGTCCTATGTTACAACCCTGTTTTTCTTCTTTTTGAATCGTGCATTGAGCATTCTAGACAAGTCCTATATTACAACCCTGTTTTTCTTCTTTTTGAATCGTGCATTGAGCATTCTAGTCAAGTCCTATGTTACAACCCTGTTTTTCTTCTTTTAGAATCTTGCACTGAGCATTCTAGTCAAGTCCTATGTTACACTGTGTATACAATACCACAAAACAGTGCCATACATGTATACCTTCTTACTTTTGAATTTTGCATTGAGCATCCTTCTTGTAAATCAGTATACATTGTCAGTCATGGTGTCTCGTACTTCATCATGTCTCTCTTGTGTCTCTGGTAATTTAAACACATATTATTGCCTCATCTCTCTTCCTCCGTGTACTATCAGACCTCCGTCTTAGCTTTAACATGAATACTCATTTGAAAGGAAACTTATCATTGATTCATATCATTAACATAATGTGAACTGCAACCAAAGATGTAGTGCAGACTCAAGGATATTTATGAATGTGAAGATTTGATGAAACAGGTTTAAATATGATCAACATGTAACTCTAATGAAAATTGACAAAATCAAAAAATGAATTTTTCACAACAACTTTAAGAGGAAATAAGTATTTTCTGGAAAATTATACAGTGAATAGACAGCTGATGTATGCCATCGGAATGGTTATGGAATATGCCTTAATAAAGCTGAACAGTTTATAATGTAGAGTATATATCTCGTTTAAGGCACACGGATAACATGTGAACATTAAGAATGATAGATTTAGGCTCTTTGAGGAATAAATATTGTCAATGAGTACATCGTGGGCCGCTGTGAAATAATTCTTTATTTCTGTTATGTCGAAGACGGAGTGATACGTGGCACCGTAGCGTATAAATAGATCTTACTTCAACCCATAACAATAACAACCCATAACACTAACAACCCATAACAATAACAACCCTTAACACTAACAACCCATAACAATAACAACCCATAGCAATAACAACCCATAACACGAACAACCCATAACAATAACAACCCTTAACACTAACAACCCATAGCAATAACAACCCATAACAATAACAACCCATAGCAATACCAATGACATGTTTGATACAGTATTTGTTAATTGTTTACTGAACGTTTGTAGAATGGAGCACTGACCCACAGTAACGCCAGAAACAAACAGGGTGTAAGTTTTACTTGGCAAGCACCCACCCCCGCTGTAGGAGGCATCCAGTTCATGTAAGTAATTTTTATGTTACTGGTTTTCTCTCCCTGGCCACATATTATTGATCAATTACTGTCACAGTCAAAATGTGTGTATATCACTCAAACATATATAATTCTCTTCTCTTACACCCTATTTTAGAGGTTAAATTAAGACTTTTTTCTGGTGAGGATCATTTGAGAGGTTAAATTAAAAGAATAAAAAGAAAGAAAGAAAAAAACCCGAAAAAAATGAAACAACAACAAAACACTAAAAAATCACTACTGGATTCAAAATATATGTAACAGGAAACATTCGCTTATTTTTGTCGTGAATGCTGAATATTTTTTATATTTTCAAGGCGATTTTTGTTTCAAATAAATTTCATTTCCATTAAAATGCATTAGAATGATACCAGGATAATTAAAACAAAAGCAAAAACAAAAATGTTAAATTCCAATTTTTAACTTGATTGAAAGCCGCAAATCTCCATAGTAATATATATTTATGTGACAATGATTTGAAATCAAAAATTTGTTTTCGATTTTATGTTTTGAAAAAAAAAGATACAAAAGAAGGGAGGTTGTCGTGTTTATTTATTTGGTTTTTTTTCATCCAAATGTCTTTTTTTTTCTTCTCAAATCTTAAACAGAGTGAAATATTTAGTTTTGGGTCTTCAAGAAAAAATGATCAATCAATTCAGCATTACGTGTTTAAAATACCACAGGAAACGAAAACTCGCTGGAAAGAGAATCACATCAACTACGCCGCTACAAATGTAGTCCATTAGAAAAATCTACAAAATAACATTGTGGGAAGTTTTAAAACGCACGTCAATTGTTGACAAAATGTATCGAAACGCAAAACTGTGTGACGTTACGTTGCCATTTATTGAATTGTTCCCACTTCCGGTCAAGCATGATTCTCGTACATCCTTAAAATGTTTCGTCACTACGATAAATTGAAGCTTGTAAAACTAACCCCTTCCACAGTATAAACTGGATTCTCATCAGAGGTATATAATAACAGTGTGAAATGAAAGGAAGCACTTCCTTTTTCTTGCCTTTGTCTTCTTTTAAATGGAATTGTGCCTCTTTTGCTTTTTCAGTGACTAAAACGTTGTGAAATCAACCCATTTTTTTCAAAGTGAATTGTTGACCTGAATTTAGGGCACACGTGCTTATAGTGTTTAGGTTTTGTAACACATATATATCTTTTCATGTTTTCAACAAACAGTGTCAGTACGACTTGAACATGTACACCCGTCTTTTTGGGTCATTAGTAAGGTCATCAAACGCAAAGGTTTTACACTGTACTCAAGTTTACTTGTCTTGTTAACAGTGATGATCAAACTCAAGTCTGCCATTCTCATTTCAGTGCAACTGTTGTGCAGACCTACAATGTTTTTTGGTTGAACGTGAATTCTCCACAAATAACAGCGGTTACCGTTCCTCCAACTCTTCCACCACAACCGCCAACGACCATGGTGGTCACAGTGCCGTCAACAAGAAAGCCACCCGTCACTCTGCCGCCTGAGACCACCACATCGGCGGCAATGACAGAAGAAATCACCACTCAGGCGCCTACCATAGTAACGACAGATCTAACACAGATACAAACGGTATTTATCAATGGGATTTACATACAGGGATGTTTTTTTAATGTCACGTGTGATACTCTTTGGAACATTGCATTATAACCTACCTAACGTAATCAACACGTTGTAGTTAAATGGTAGGATGAAGTTAATATCATTTTTTATTTTAATTACTTTGATAAATTAATATTTAAGATGTACTCATGTTTAAGATGATATAAATTGTCTTTTTAAAAAAACTATTACGCTACATTAAAATTTTGTCACATTTGTAAACATTGTTGTTACATTTAAAAAAATTCTTTCTGGAACAGTACAACCCATAAATTTCCTTAATTTGTAAGTAAATGAAAGCGTAGTATTTTCTCCAACTAGTTCTAGTCTTTCCTTGTCAATAAAGTTAATTTGTTATTGAAGTTTATCATGAGCTTTAAGATACGGAAATGAACGTGTCAATTAAACATATTGTCCGTTGATTTAGCAAACGACACCAGCATCGGGAAGAGTGACAATGGATGATACATGCGGTACCAGCAAGGGCTGTTTCGTGAGCTGTGAGGGGGACAGCTGTGAATATGTTGTCACTTGGAAACATGGACCAGAGTATGTCGACTTCGAAGTATCATCGAAGATCGAGATTGATGGTGTCCACTGGATAGCGATCGCTTTCTCTAATGATGTTAAAATGGTAAGCCCGCTATTAGGGTCCATGAGGAAAGGATGTTTTAAAATGATGACTTTTTGTCACCACTGAATTATTGTTTAAAACAGGCCGAAGATCAACTTTCATGATGATTTATAAATCATTATTAGCTTGGTTGGTGCATCCCATGAGGATGCATGAATCTCACACGGCCAAAATTTCTGAAATAAATCTTCGACTCATAGGGCAGGAAGTATTTACTTTTTTGAAATGATGAGTATTTTTTGAACCGATAGTTGTTTCCAGCAATATTGATTTCTCTTGAAATAGACTGATACTGGCGCAATAAGCAGTAATGACATCGAAATTCTAATTTTCAATTTGACTTAACAGTTGCAAATCTCCATAGCAACCTAAAATGTATATTACCTTCTGATTGTTCAAAATATCTATATTTAATGAAATTTGATCACTGCAAAAGTAAAACTGTATAACAGTGCAGAACCAATCTCGATGTCAACGAGGCGACTTATAGTCTGTCAATTTGTTGAAATGTTTACATTTTCCAACTTCAATGAAATTCAGGTTCCGTGTTTTTTTTTTGCAAATCTGAATACTTCACTGATATTGTTTTCAGATTGAAAAAAAATCAAGGTCGTGCGCTTGACTCGGATTAATAAAACAATTGATAAAACCTGATTAAAATGATATTCGTTACGTCGGTATAGTATGATACAACGAACAAGGAAGTGGTATGATGGTGTAGATGCCTGAGCCAACCTGTACTTGCAATGTGCTGGTGTTTCAAAACTATTAGCACTTGCCTGTGCTGGTAGGTAAGGCATTAATTTTCAGCATATAATTATATGTGAAACAATGATGATGGTGTAGATGCCTGAGATGTGAAACCTGAATGATGATGGTGTAGATGCCTGAGCCAACCTGTACTTGCAATGTGCTGGTGTTTCAAAACTATTAGCACTTGCCTGTGCTGGTAGGTAAGGCATTAATTTTCAGCAATATATGTTATATGTGAAATAGAATGATGATGGTGTAGATGCCTGAGCCAACCTGTACTTGCAATGTGCATCAAAGATGTGAAATGGAATGATGATGGTGTAGATGCCTGAGCCAACCTGTACTTGCAATGTGCTGGTGTTTCAAAACTATTAGCACTTGCCTGTGCTGGTAGGTAAGGCATTAATTTTCAACAATACATCAAAGATGTGAAATGGAATGATGATGGTGTAGATGCCTGAGCCAACCTGTACTTGCAATGTGCTGGTGTATTAAAACTATTAGCACTTGCCTGTGCTGGTAGGTAAGGCATTAATTTTCAGCAATATATGTTATATGTGAAATAGAATGATGATGGTGTAGATGCCTGAGCCAACCTGTACTTGCAATGTGCTGGTGTTTCAAAACTATTAGCACTTGCCTGTGCTGGTAGGTAAGGCATTAATTTTCAGCAATATATGTTATATGTGAAATAGAATGATGATGGTGTAGATGCCTGAGCCAACCTGTACTTGCAATGTGCTGGTGTTTCAAAACTATTAGCACTTGCCTGTGCTGGTAGGTAAGGCATTAATTTTCAGCAATATATGTTATATGTGAAATAAAATGATGATGGTGTAGATGCCTGAGCCAACCTGTACTTGCAATGTGCTGGTGTTTCAAAACTATTAGCACTTGCCTGTGCTGGTAGGTAAGGCATTAATTTTCAGCAGATGTCATGACCTGTAAATGCCATACTTGACTAACGTATTATCGAGTGATTTATAATCTTAACGAGGTGGAGATTTTGTTAATCAGAAGTATGCTTGATAATATCAACAGGAACATTTTATGAGGTAATAATACACACAGTAAAACCACTTATGCATTTCTCTTGCCTAACTTTTGCACTTTGAGATCTCCAAAAGTGGACAAAGCTGGTTGACTTGAGTCCTCAAGGTTTGCCAAAATCTGCATGTCTCGTTTAAATGCATTCGAATATCGAAGCAGTGTATTGGAAAAGTATGAATTTTGAGAAAATCTTTACTATTTCTTTCTCTTTTTATTATTTTTCATTTTACCGACTGGGACCTTGCTCAGTCTTGGGTTATAGCAATTTAAGCCGTTAGCGTCACTGACGAAACGTAGAAGAACTGCTGTATGATACAGAATACAGCCTAACCCATAATTTAACTCTAGTCTAATTCTGAAGGGAGAGTGCCAATTGGTACCATTCTGTTGACACAATATTGTTTTGAAGAATGACAAGTTAATGTCACATCCATATTACCTGCTATTTATAGAATTACGTTATTTTGCTGGCTCACTGAAAATTTTAGAGTTAAAATGGGAGATGTGGAAAAATATGGAGCGAAAGGAAGAAGTACATATGATTTTTTAATCTGCCAAATAATCATCAAGTCTTGAGAAGTTAGTTGAATATAGTGATTATTGTTAAAAAGGTTAGTGATTTGAGAAATATTTCATGTTATATATTGTTTTTTTTGGTGTGGTAAAGATTATTTGTCTATGTCCTATTTCACAGTTTTTGGTATTAGATTTTAAGACCTGTACCTATTTAGTGAAAACCAACGCACGCACACAACAACTATCAAATCAATAATCTGTTGTAATGATTTTATTGTAAATATTTCGTTTTACATCCTCCCAAATTGACAAAACATTTTTTTTCTATGAGCCTACACAAACTTTGAAACTGTGAATACCATGTTATGTACAGTTGACTTTAAAACATCTTTCTGCAAAAAACAAGCTTATCATATATGACCACAGAATGACCCAAATTGATGAAATGTACTATTCATTTGAGTGTCTACTGTACTTTTTACTTGAGGTTTGACACATGAGGACAAAAATACTGTTTTACCTTGTCCATTATAAATCTACCCAACAGTTTGAATATAAACAAACAAACGATTCCAGGGACTGCCATATTTATAATTTTTATAAATATTTATATAATCACATGACCCAGTATATAAAGAAGGAAAAATACAAAGATTTTTTTTATTTCATGAATTATCTTCATTTAATAAATAATTTAGAAAGACAATAGTTGGAACTTATTGCCTTTATTAAAAGTATTTCTTCCTTTGTTTAGCGATTTTGATGATAATCGCTTGGATCCTGTGTACTGGGATAGGAATTGTAGCCGCTCGCTATTACAAACCAGTGTGGACCGCCACCAACGTGATGGGACAGAGAATATGGTTTCAGGTAAGACTACTGTCAGAGGATGCCAGAAATACGATAAAATAATGCAGCTGATAGCATGGTATTTTCAAACTTTAACTTCTGAACAATCAGTTGTATGACTATGTTCAAACCTAATAAACTTCTGTATGATGATGTTCTGTCCCAACGTCCCAACAAACCGCTGTGTGATGATGTTCTGTCCCAACAAACATCTATATGATGAAGATTGAGTCCCAGCAAACATCTGTATGATGATGTTTTGTCCCAACAAACCGCTGTGTGATGATGTTCTGTCCCAACAAACATCTATATGATGATGTTTTGTCCCAACAAACATCTATATGATGATGTTTTGTCCCAACAAACCGCTGTGTGATGATGTTCTGTCCCAACAAACAGCTGTGTGATGAAGATTGAGTCCCAGCAAACATCTGTATGATGATGTTTTGTCCCAACAAACAGCTGTGTGATGATGTTCTGTCCCAACAAACAGCTGTGTGATGATGTTCTGTCCCAACAAACAGCTGTGTGATGAAGATTGAGTCCCAGCAAACATCTGTATGATGATGTTTTGTCCCAACAAACCGCTGTGTGATGACTAACAGCTGTCTGGCATTGATTGGCATTTACTAGCATTGTATTTGCTTAATTACAATTAAAATTTCCTAACTTCATATTTTGATTTTTTAACCACTTTAATGTTTTTTGACATCAATGAATAGTTTTAAGTACACGTCGTTGATTCATGTTTGTTGTTTTTTCAAGACATGCATTGCATTTTGTAACATTGAACATCAGTAAATTTATAACTAGTCTTAGCAGTCATTGAGCTCTGTATTTTGGGTTTCAGATTCACAGAACATGCATGGTGACCGCCTTGGTGTTAACACTCATCGGCTTTGTAATTATTTTCGTTGAGGCGGGAGGATATAGTCAAGTGAGCTATGTTTCTTTTATCCGGCACTTTATAAGTATATGTTGGAAACCATTAAGTATATCCCTTATGTAGCTTCACGAAACAGATTACTTTAATACGAAAGTGATTCATTTATGTAATTTTTGCGCATATTTACACGCAGGCTGAAGTTTGATTTTCGTGTGTGTTTTTTTCGTGGGTTCTCTTTATTTTACATGAATCAACATTGAGTGTAAGTGTATTTCGCGAGCAACGTCAAGAAATCAAATTCACATGATCTGATAGTTTGGAACCTACAATAGTGTAACATTGACATCACACTTCATTATCTCAGTAACCAGAAGGGTCAAGTTACATTATCCTGTGGGGCTTCGGGCTTGGTCTTCCAATGTTTACTTTTGCGGAAAGAAATGATTTTGACCTCAATTCAATGTCACAGGGGTAACATTAAATCCATATATTCAGATTTATCACAATCCATAGACCCTTGATATTAGGTTCCTACGATAAAGCCAGATAAAGTTAAAAAAAATAACAAGAAACAACCCCCCCCCAAAAAAAAAGAAAGAAAAGATAAAAAAAAAAAAAAAAAGAAAAAAACCGAACAAAAAACTAACAAAGTAACAAAAGATTTGACTGGAAGAGCGCGAAATCCAATAACCTTGACCAATATTATAGGTCACATGGGTCCTTAGAATAGTGATGGTTGGTTCCAAGGATGAAGCTCAAAAAAAAAAAAGGTAAAAAATACCTTGACTTATGTTTAAAAGCAGTTTATTAAAAACGTCCAAACAGTACTAATTCATCAGAAGGAATAGAAACATGATATTTGGCTGCTAGGTTTCTTGGAGGAATGTCTATGGTGTGAAATGATCATGTGTGTTTGTGATAGAATACCTGGTAAGCGGTGCAGGTTCATCAAGGCGCTTGTTTTAATATTAATGAGCAGCATGCTGAAAAAGACTTTCTATAACCTTGTTGTATCGATAGAAATTGGAAAGACTGTATATAACGAAAGGTTTTTACTTACATTTAAACATTTCTTTTGTAGATTCCAAAAATAGAAGGAAAAGAATATTTACAAGCTCATCCCCCACTGGGAATAATAGTCACGATTCTAGCTATCATAAATGTGAGTATACTGTTATTTATATCTGACCTCGTGTTGATATGAAATCAATAAAAGTCCCATACTGATAGCAATTTCTATTTTATACTTTGAGTTCAATATCTTCATTCTTTGTCCTTTGTCCGATATCAAAGAAAAAAATGTTTATCTGGGCCTATTTTATATATTACGGGAACTTAATATTTGGGATAAGGGTTCACCTTTGTGAGACGGTGTGTCTCGTCTCAAGAGGAGGTCACCCTGCCGGGCCAAATGAAACAGCATAGAATGAATGGTGTCACCAGATACAAATATATTGTAAAACGGCACTGCTAGTATATCTACAATAGTTTAACCCACAATTTATCATCTATGCACGCTTGTCTTATAATTTAAGTTTGTTTGTTTAAATAATAAGTCAAACATCTCTTTCTGTTTCAAAATTGTTATCCATCAATCACACCATTATATTAAGTATGACTGTGTCATTTGTTTGCAAATGGCAAATGGTTTCTAGTCTAAAGATAACTTTTTATCAAACCATTTATTTACACTACATTGAAACATGTGTATTTCTATAATAACAATTTCTTTTCAGCCTATCATGTCAATATTCAGACCAGGTCCAAAAGATGAAAAACGGCCAATCTTTAACTGGGCTCACTGGTCCGTGGGTATGCTCGCCCATATCCTATCTAGTAAGTGTTATTATCATTGATATTACCGAGAGTCCCACCCATATCCTATCTAGTAAGTGTTAATATCATTGATATTACCGAGAGTCCCGCCCATATCCTATCTAGTAAGTGTTAATATCATTGATATTACCGAGAGTCCCGCCCATATCCTATCTAGTACCACCCATATCCTATCTAGTCCCACCCATATCCTATCTAGTAATTGTTAATATCATTGATATTACCGAGAGTCCCGCCCATATCCTATCTAGTAAGTGTTAATATCATTGATATTACCGAGAGTCCCGCCCATATCCTATCTAGTCCCACCCATATCCTATCTAGTCCCGCCCATATCCTATCTAGTAAGTGTTAATATCATTGATATTACCGAGAGTCCCGCCCATATCCTATCTAGTACCACCCATATCCTATCTAGTCCCACCCATATCCTATCTAGTAATTGTTAATATCATTGATATTACCGAGAGTCCCGCCCATATCCTATCTAGTAAGTGTTATTATCATTGATATTACCGAGAGTCCCCCCCATATCCTATCTAGTAAGTGTTAATATCATTGATATTACCGAGAGTCCCACCCATATCCTATCTAGTAAGTGTTAATATCATTGATATTACCGAGAGTCCCGCCCATATCCTATCTAGTAAGTGTTAATATCATTGATATTACCGAGAGTCCCGCCCATATCCTATCTAGTCCCACCCATATCCTATCTAGTAAGTGTTAATATCATTGATATTACCGAGAGTCCCACCCATATCCTATCTAGTAAGTGTTAATATCATTGATATTACCGAGAGTCACGCCCATATCCTATCTAGTCCCACCCATATCCTATTTAGTAAGTGTTTATATCATTGATATTACCGAGAGTCCCACCCATATCCTATTTAGTAAGTGTTAATATCATTGATATTACCGAGAGTCCCCCCCATATCCTATCTAGTAAGTGTTAATATCATTGATATTACCGAGAGTCCCGCCCATATCCTATCTAGTCCCACCCATATCCTATCTAGTAAGTGTTAATATCATTGATATTACCGAGAGTCCCACCCATATCCTATCTAGTCCCACCCATATCCTATCTAGTAAGTGTTAATATCATTGATATTACCGAGAGTCCCACCCATATCCTATCTAGTCCCACCCATATCCTATCTAGTAAGTGTTAATATCATTGATATTACCGAGAGTCCCACCCATATCCTATCTAGTCCCACCCATATCCTATCTAGTAAGTGTTAATATCATTGATATTACCGAGAGTCCCACCCATATCCTATTTAGTAAGTGTTAATATCATTGATATTACCGAGAGTCCCACCCATATCCTATTTAGTAAGTGTTAATATCATTGATATTACCGAGAGTCCCACCCATATCCTATTTAGTAAGTGTTAATATCATTGATATTACCGAGAGTCCCGCCCATATCCTATCTAGTAAGTGTTAAGTAATATCGATTATTGTAAGAGTAAAAAGTACGCAGATAATTATCTTTTTTTTTCGACTACCGGTAAGAGATTTCAATCTCATTTTCATTCTCTTTGTTAAAACATGTGCTTCTATTGTTTCGATACGGTCATGATACTGCCGAACTATTGTTAGAGAAGAGCTGCAGTATTAAAAACGTTAATTAGTGGGACCATCGTTATATTGAATTTACCTTACAGTTATAGCGATATGTTTTGGGATGGAGATGAAGAAGTCGACAGCTCCATCGTATTCCGTGTGGGTCGTAGTCGGATACGTGATATATCACGTGATTATGGAGATTACACTGAAGTCGTTTGATCTCTACCTGAACAGATCAGACCCTGGTAAGTTCACTGATGATTCCCAGTCTTCATCATTTGTTTTAACTGGAAAATATCCTGAAACAATCCCACCACTGACATACTGTTTTTGATAAATGATCTTGCTGCATGTCATGGTTAATATGTGTTCGGACTAGTGATATTGAATGTCATCGTTTTCGCTTGCCCCCTCCACCGTTTGATCAACGGAAAGACAATATAACATAACCTGGTCTGATTTTGTCTTCTTTAAATTGATTTATTGACAAATTTGTAAACACTAGGTCGTATTGATGCTCTGGGAATGACAAACACTGGAGTTTCAGCACAGAACGGAAACCACTTCAAAGCGCCTCCTGCGTACACTGAAAGGGATACAGTTAAACCCCCTAAGGTATGTATATATAAAGAGAGAGAGGGGGGGAGAGAGAGAGTGGTGGGGAAAGAGGGGAAAGAGAGAGAGAGAGAGGTGGTGTGTGTATTGTGTGAGGGAGGGTGTGTGGGGGAGTGTATGTAGTGTGTGTGTGTGCGTGTGGGTGTGGGTGTGTAGGTGGTGGTGGTGGTGTGTGTGGGTGTTATGTGTGTGGTTAGTGTGTGTGTATGTGTGTGGTGGTGGTGGCGTGTGTGTGTGTGTAGTGAGTGTGTGGGGGGTGGGTGGGTGTGGATTTGTAAGTTGTGTGTGTGTGTAGGTGTGTGTGGTGTGGTGATGATGGTGGTGGTGGTGTGTGTGTGTGTGTGTGTGTGTGTGTGTAGGTGTATGGTGATGGTGGTGGTGTGTTTGTGTGCGTGTGTGTGTGTGTGTGTGTGTGTGTGTGTGTGTGTGTGAGTGTGTAGGTGTGGTGGTGGTGGTGGTGTATGTGTGTGTGTTATTACCTATTGTTATATATATAAATAATAT
The DNA here is from genome assembly GCF_031769215.1 of Ylistrum balloti. Classification (NCBI taxonomy): domain Eukaryota; kingdom Metazoa; phylum Mollusca; class Bivalvia; order Pectinida; family Pectinidae; genus Ylistrum; species Ylistrum balloti. The sequence continues at coordinate 367,537 of NW_026782582.1, forward strand.
ACACTGCTTATAAATCTTTTTTATAATATCTTTTCAGGACAGCACAGTGAAAAAAATACTTCTGATTTTCCACATGGCCATTGCGACAGCTTTTACCGTCACTTTGGTCCTCCTGGTTGCTCTCTACGACTGATGAGAAACCTTTACTTATCTAAGTGTCAAAATTCAATAAGAAAGGAACGAATGAAAGAACCAGGATATGTATTGTAGACAATAGTGTAGTTACTGCAGCATTATGCTTACATTTTTAAACTTAAATCTGGGGCTAGACCAGCTCCCATTAAATCTGGGGCTAAGACAGCTCCTATTAAATCTGGGTCGATCTAGACCAGCTCCCATTAAATCTGGGGCTAGGACAGCTCCAATTAAATCTGTGGCTAAGACAGCTCCCATTAAATCTGGGGCGATCTAGACCAACTTTCATGAAATCTGGGGCTAGATCTAATCCATTAAATCTGGGGCTAGACCAGCTCCTATTAAATCTGGGGCTAGGACAGCTCCTATTAAATCTGGGGCTAGACCAGCTCCCATTAAATCTGGGGCTAGGACAGCTCCCATTAAATCTGGGGCTAGACCAGCTCCCATTAAATCTGGGGCTAAGACAGCTCCTATTAAATCTGGGTCGATCTAGACCAGCTCCCATTAAATCTGGGGCTAGACCAGCTCCCATTAAATCTGGGGCTAGGACAGCTCCCATTAAATCTGGGGCTAGGACAGCTCCCATTAAATCTGGGGCTAGATCTAATCCATTAAATCTGGAGTTAGGGCAGCTCCCATCAAATGTGGGGTTAGACCAGTCCAGTTAAATCTGGGACTAAACTAAATCCAATAAATCTGGGGCTAGACCAGCTCCTATTAAATGTTACCTTAAGATGTACAAAACCAGTGAACCACCGTATTTACCAAGTCATAGCAATGCATGTGAAGTTAAATATGCAGAAAGGAAGCTCATTTTGCCATTAAATCTGGAGTTAGGGCAGTCTTTTTATACAATTTATAATGATAATACCATGTAAGTGCTTTTGTTTTTAAGATTTAACTATTTTTCATTTTGTGATCTGCAAACATTTGAAATGACATAACATTCCAGTTTCGAAAAGGCTAGACCAGCTCCTATTAAATGTTACCTTAAGATGTACAAAACCAGTGAACCACCGTATTTACCAAGTCATAGCAATGCATGTGAAGTTAAATATGCAGAAAGGAAGCTCATTTTGCCATACTGATACAAGGCTGGGCCGGTCATCGTCTTTTTATACAATTTATAATGATAATACCATGTAAGTGCTTTTGTTTTTAAGATTTAACTATTTTTCATTTTGTGATCTGCAAACATTTGAAATGACATGAACATTCCAGTTTCGAAAAGGTGTTTGGCATATTCTCCAAATATTTCACTTACCTCACATATCCCCTTCCTTGACATATCCGCTTCACTCCACATACCCCCCTTACTTCAGATACCCCCCTTACTTCACATACCCCCCTTACTTCAGGTATCCCTCTTACTTCACATACCCTCCTTACTTCAGATATCCCCCTTACTTCACATACCCCCCTTACTTCAGATATCCCCCTTACTTCACATACCCCCCTTACTTCAGATATCCCCCTTACTTCACATACCCCCTTACTTCAGATACCCCCTTATTTCACATACCCCCCTTACTTCAGATATCCCCCTTACTTCACATACCCCCCTTACTTCAGTCATCTCCCTTATTTGACATATTTCCCTTCACATATCCCCTTACTTCTCATATTTTTCTAACTTGAAATACCCCTCTTACTCCACATATTTCCTTATTTGACATACCCACCCCCTTATTTGACATACCCCTCCCCCCTCTTATTTGACATGCCTCCCTCACTTCAAATATTCTTCTGACTTGACATACCCTCCTTACGTCACATACCCCCTCACTTCTAATATCACTTTGCTTGATATATCCCCCTTATTTAACATATCCCCCTTATTTAACATACCCCCCTTATTTTACATATCCCCCTTATTTGTTATATCCCCCTTATTTGACATATCCCCCTTATTTAACATATCCCTCTTATTTGACATACCCCCCTTATTTGACATACCCCTCTTATTTGACATACCCCCCTTATTTGACATATCCCCCTTATTTAACATATCCCCCTTATTTGACATACCCCCTTATTTAACATATCCCTCTTATTTGACATACCCCCTTATTTAACATATCCCCCTTATTTAACATATCCCCCTTATTTGACATACCCCCTTATTTAACATATCCCTCTTATTTGACATACCCCCTTATTTAACATATCCCCTTTATTTGAAATATTTCCCTCACTCCTCATATCCTTCTAATTTCACATATCCCCCTAATTTGACATATCCCCCTAATTTGACATATCCTGCTTTTATGATTTCTCTCATGCAACCTTTCAAACACACATCACCAGAACAAAACTTAAAAATGTTTGACCGTCAGACCAAATATTTTTTACGAGTGAATAAGTTATTTTCGAGGTTAGTTGCATCTAACCAACACAGTATGTTTGGTATGTATTTAGATTTTTTGTTATTGTAAAATGATTTATGTAACGCTTGTGATTGTTGTGATATTTTCTATAAGCCAAATCAGTTAATACAGATGTAACTCTGGATATATACAAATGTTCACTTAATAAATTATTCAAAGATCAATGCTATTGTATACAGTTAAGTCTCAGTATTTGTTCTCTTAATGCTCATATTTAACGTATTTGTTAATTGAATGCTACTGTTATAACTATTGGTGTATATTTGGGCTTGTAATTGTTTGTTAATTATGGCGGAAGATATGTTTTAATTGCTACATGTCTCCATTGATACAAATACACATTAATAGAGAGCTTTACTAAGCGTGTTAATTTGTAGTCAGAGATGTGGTGCATATCAAAAATTGTCTTCAAAAAGGAAATTTATTCGCACTCATTTGAAACTTATTCCACGATTACTTACTAAAAAGAATAGCAAGGATATTTATATGACACAAAACTTCGAGGGACAAATGGTTTTATGTTTGTAGGAAAAGCTAATGTTATGTTGGTGCGATAGTAATGCATATATCAGCCATGATTTGCTTAAACATAGCACTAGGTCTTTCGTAGAAAACTTAAGTTTGGTGATAGACCTATAAAAACTGTTGTGTTTGTCAGTAATAAATACTTAGTTGTAAATCTTGTTTTAGTGTTGTCAGTAATATATACATTATTTTACATGTTGTTTACATGTTGTCAGTAATATATATACATTGTTGTACATGTTGTTTACATGTTGTCAGTAATATATACATTGTTGTACATGTTGTTTACATGTTGTCAGTAATATATACATTGTTGTACATGTTGTTTACATGTTGTCAGTAATATATACATTATTGTACATGTTGTTTACATGTTGTCAGTAATATATATACATTGTTGTACATGTTGTTTACATGTTGTCAGTAATATATACATTATTGTACATGTTGTTTACATGTTGTCAGTAATATATACATTATTGTACATGTTGTTTACATGTTGTCAGTAATATATACATTATTGTACATGTTGTTTACGTGTTGTCAGTAATATATACATTATTGTACATGTTGTTTACGTGTTGTCAGTAACATATATACATTATTGTACATGTTGTTTACATGTTGTCAGTAACATATACATTATTGTACATCATCTTGTTTACGTGTTGTCATTAATATATAGATTAGTGTAAATATTGTTTACGTGTTGTCAGTAATAAATTAGATTGATTAAAACAACACAATATATCAATGCCTTTTTTTTCTTTGCTGAAACCTGAGATTGATTTCCCAATATTTTGGTGAATATCATGACGTAATGGTGCTACAGTTACAACAAACACTATGACGTAAACATGTGAGAGATTTTTTTACCTGCGACTTTCGCTGCCATTGTCGAAATAAACCTGTCATATAAACTGTTGCAGTGTTTTAGCACGTGCATTAATTCGGCAGATTTATTTTATAATTTATTGAAAAGAAACGATTTTGTTTGTTGAAACAAACAGGATTGTTTACGAAAATTAAAAAAACTGCGTTTACTATCCAATTAAATGAGGAGCTGTATTTGCGCACAGAGCAATTATTTTGACGTGCACCATTCAGCGCAATGTCAACATCAGATTACATTGGTCTAGCAAATTGTTGAAGTTTCGGTGGTCTGAATTCTCAATTAGAGAAACAGGATAAATAGAATAATAAGTGCTTTAAAAGGTAAGCTGAAACTGAGGATAGAAAGACAAAGTGACTCGCCAAAGACTCGTTCCTTTTCTGTTCTGTCACCGTTGCCAAAATGCATTTGATGTTTTCAGACACTGATATATATGTGAAATTTAAACCTTATATATACTAACAGTCGATCTATTGAAAATAAACTGTTCATAAGCATTGTAGTTGAATTCTGGTCTTAAGTTGTACCAATATTTCAGGTCATTTCTTTCTTCCTTTATCGTTTGTTTGGTTTTCCCCTTTTCAGCTGAGAGGTCTTAATATGTTGGTTTGGATGATCAATACTCCTGTTTTCAAGCTATTTCAGAAATATTCTTTTCACAATTAGCATTGCTGATGGGTCTCTCATGAAACATCCCGAATGAAATTAGGCATTATTCCTTAGTTTATGTCTCAATTATTTTGAAACTTGAAACATTTCTTAATTAATGTTCGTTTGATAGAATAAGATGTAAACTTACCATGAATTTCTAAATAAGGCAGACTTAAACTCCCTTGATCCCTTTATTGAGCGTTGTTTTAATTCTCACATCGTGTCTTTCCAATAAGTTCATTGATAAATATTCCCGTGCCTTTCTGCAAAAGTCAACGAAATGAATTATTATACATGATACTGCTCTTACGCGATTGAAAAAAGATGATTTTTGACTCATTTCCATGCCATTTCAGAAAACGTTAAGTAACAATAGACCTACAGAAAAAATGTAAAATTGTTGACATACATGTTTTTGAAATGGCAGTCCCCATGACTGCCTAATACACATGCCTATACTTTCATGTGTTACAACTGACGACAACACATTGATATACGGCGACTACGACTTCCGGACACACTGTACATAGTGGATAGCACGTGACCACGTCATACAACACCACAATGTCTTTGTCCCATACCGGTTTCCATAATTATATATCACAAACAATTGTATGTGGATTTACATGTTACATTAAGATCTCGCTGAGCAATATGGGCTTCCAGTGGCCATACATCGGAATAGTTCTCAATGACCAATCAAAAGCTACAACACAGTGCTAAGGTCCAATGACCAATCAAAAGCTACAACACATTGCTGAGGTCCAATGACAAATCAAAAGCTACAACACATTGCTAAGGTCCAATGACAAATCAAAAGCTACAACACATTGCTAAGGTCCAATGACAAATCAAAAGCTACAACACATTGCTAAGGTCCAATGACCAATCAAAAGCTACAACACATTGTTAAGGTCCAATGACCAATCAAAAGCTACAACACATTGCTAAGGTCCAATGACAAATCAAAAGCTACAACACATTGCTGAGGTCCAATGACAAATCAAAAGCTACAACACATTGCTAAGGTCCAATGACAAATCAAAATGTAGCACAACTTTATTGTGACTTGTTTACACTTGGTTTTATCAATTTTTGAGTCCCCCGAACGAAGTGTGAGACTTTTTATTTTTACTGCCCAGTTTCTTCTTCCTCTTACAAACTAGCCGTTAATAAGCTTTTATATTTCAGTGTATTTTAAATGTAGCTGTGTGTAAGGTATGCTATTTATGGCCCCGAATGGAAAGTTCCAAGGCATGTTGTTTTTGTGCTGTCTGTTGTCAACTTTAACTTTGGCCATAATTGTCGCACTGTAAGAGGTAAGGCGTTGGCACAATGAAGACATAAGTGTTTCATAAAGAGTTTATTCAATTAGCACATGCCTTACACGGTACATGTTTAATGTCCCACTTCTAAATTGTGGTGCAACCAAGGGAAAAGTGTTTCATAAACACATCCTGGTTTTTTTTATTCAAGTTCCCAAGACATGGCCTCAGGGTTCGGTGACACATACAACTGCGATTATGGTGAAACAAACAGGCCCAAGGGACCTGCATCGCTCACCTGGCTAATCTAGCTTTTCAGCCTTTTTGTAAGAATTTCAAATATCACAAATAATTTCTGACATAATTCCTATTCCGGCCTTGTGACCAAACTGAAGTTAGATTCACTATTCATAAAAAATCTTCAGACCAAACTTGGACAGTCCTTATACGGAAGAATATTTGTTATTAACTTACATTTGTCCAATTGCGTCCCACCCCTCGGGCACCTGGGGGACTGCATGCTCTGTTTATACATAACAGATTCCCATTCACCCAAGAATACTTCAGACTCAATACTGGCAAAATCCAATTTTTCCTTCAAAAGGAGTTGAATTTAAAGAATGTGCTCTATTTCCCCACCCAACCTGCCCTAATGGGCTGAGATCCGCCATTTATACAAAATGCTTCTGACCACATTTAGACAAAATCTAATCATTCCTACTGGAGGAATGGGTCTTTAAACAATTTGCTCTATTTCCCATATTGGACCCCGAGGAGTCGAGATCCGTCTTTTACACCAAATTGATTCAGTCCAATCATTCCTACAGGCGATACACAGTTAATATAAAATTGATTTCTTCTCATCCAAACACGATTCAGACCAAATATGGCCAAAAGTTAATAATTCCTTCAGGAGGAGTGGAATTTTAAAGAACTAGTGGAATTGACTCTTTTGGCCCGCGCCCCACAGGTCATAGGGGGTCAGGGCACAAACAAATTTGGTCACAGTCCCCTCAGTCGTTCATGACGAGAAGCATTTTGTAGAAAAAGTTGACGGATGACAATGAAAGATAAATATGAAATAGTAACAACAACAATAATAATAATAATACATTAATAAATGAACTGAGCATCGAACCCCGGTTTTAATCGATTTCCTTGTTAAAAAACTAAATAACTAGACAGAGTACGGTTAATTTATCGACTGTTTGCTTCACAGTACATAAGCAACTAACCTATAAAAAATCCGATTGTAGCACCTACTTAAGGAAAAAGTAGTCCATGGATTTTCGAGTTGTTTAGCAGCTTTGCAATACTGACTCTTTCAAACACGTATATGCTCCAGTGCATGATGTAACGTTTTAAACACAATGGCGACAGTGACGGACCTAGGACATAGAATTAAATAGTACATAATCCGGCAGCTGTTTTTAGTCGCCATTAACATAAAATTCTGATTATTTTATAAATGTTTATTTAATTATCAATTTGTTTGTGTTCCGCCGCGCTTTGTCCGACAAATCTCTCGAAAATCGTAGGTCTGATTCAGATCTTCTGATTGGTTAAATCATAAAACCTTATAACTAAAAAACCGTTATTCAGCTTTAAATAAGACTTGATGTGGATATTAATGACAATATAAAATTTGTTGGACAATGTAATAAAAATCAATATGGCCATCGCCGAAATTGAAATTGAAATGTTGTCCAGTTTTTATTAAAATGAAATCATAGGTGTGGTCTAATATAAGGAGCACAACAGTACAATGAGTAGTTTTTGTTCAACCTACAAACATGTTCAAATTCTGTGTTGATTTATTAAATTTTGGTTATGATCATTATTGTGATCACGTGTTATCTCCCACAACAAACATGGATATGAATAACGTAAATATTTACAAAAGTGATATTTATCTTCCACTTATTATCCTGGAATACATAGTATGATCTTCTCGGATCATTTCACAGTCTGCTGATAATATCAGCACCTACATAACCCGTGCGTCTAATCGCTCGTACAATGGAAAAGTTACTGTTGAATTTGGAGCGCTCGACGCGTAAGTCTGGAATTTGGACATGGCATCGTATTAAGGTAGATTAATGGTTGATGTTTGGTTTCAAAAATTGTTTTTCGTACAGGTCCATCTGAAACTTATTTATTTCCAAAACCAAATCTAGATACTCTTTCTCTACAACCTCATGAGAACATTCACTTTCTCCTAGTTTCGAACCTCGCCGTTGTAGAGAACTGTTCCAAGTTGTATTCGTCAGTCTGTAGAATGAACTCACGTTCAATATCCGTCAATCTAAGTATTGGCCCTGAAGAGCGTTCTCTTTAATGTCGGAAAAATTCTTTCCTATGGTTCCTGACACGTTGCCTTATGACGTTGATATGATTCTTTGTCTTTAGAACTGAATCATCCAGAATCGCTTAAACCTTGACCTGGTTAGACAACTGTTGATCTCACTTGGTAGATCTTACTGGGAGACCTGAGTCTCGCAAGCGCTCAAACAACGCCCTCGGAAGAGCGCGACAATTTACCCCGATACAACCCCCCCCCCCCCCCCCCAAAAAAAAAATAAAAAAAAAACAGCAAAACAAAACAAAGCAAAACAAACATTTACAATCACTCCCAAAGCACCTAAAAAGATCTCGATCTTACCCAGCAAGAACGAGTTGTATGTGAGAACAAAACAAATATAACTCCTTATTCATTGGATGTTTGACAATTGGCCTATGTAAAGGGGAGTAACTCTAATAGGCATACTGTTTTTACATTATAACTAGCAATCGATGTCAGTAATCTGCAGAATACTGTAATGCTTTAGTATTGATATCTTTTGTATGTATATAGAAGAATAAGAAAGAATCCAGTTGATTGTTATAATGTTTATTTGGTATAGACAGAGACATATATATATACGTCTCTGGTATAGAGTAATAAAATGGCAATTTTCGATATGGCTAATTCAAATGTTGAAATATGGCAACGCAACGTTCATAATATGTATTACAGTTTATAACATGTTTATTAAAAGTTTAAAAATGTAAAAAAAAAAAAAAAAAAAATGTTAACACACATACATCACTGTAAATCACCCATTTCCGCACGTCTCCTTCGTGCAAAAATGAATGACAAATACAAGTTTTTAACAATATAAAAAAAAATATCATCAGACATCAGTCTAGATAATCACACGGAAACTGCCGATGTAGAGTGTTAAAACCTAAGGAATACATTTAATATTTTAAAAATGGTAATACAATATTTAAAACATGAAGATTTCAGTCTAGATAACCATACCATATCGCTCCGACACGCGGAGACTATACATACATTGGGGACACATGATAGATATAAGTGTAAAAAAGTACGTTGAAAGCACCAAACCAATACACCGATAAAGTAAATAAATCAAGGGTTGTGTATTGTGAGTTAGTGTGATTGTTTTGAATCACGTTTGTTTATTTTGTTGAGGGATGTATGGAAGTGACGGAATTTTTATCCAGTTTTCTGTGATCTGCACAATCCTCGTTAGCCTGTTTATTTTACCATCACTGGATTTGGACAGACGAATGCTGTTTATGAAGATTTTGTAGTCTGTGGATCTAATATCTGAATTGTGTTCTTCTTTGCCAGAAAGGTTCGAAAGTATAGTTTTTCTTCCCTATATGTTTTTTCCATACCAGGAAACTACGAAAGAGTTTTCGATTGTGAAGTTACCATTTCCATGAAAGGCCCTGATCAGGTCTCAAATTTGAATATTCGATACTAGCGACATTTTGTCGACAAATTCTGGTTACTTTTGATGCTTATATATGAACTCTGAATTGTTGTTTGTCGACCTGAAATCAATTTGTTCCGAAGAGGTGCACTAACATATGCCTTTAGGTTTGGTTCTGAAAAAATTGCCGTCTTCTGCAATATGATACTTGAAATTGTTTGTCGGTGCCTTTCTTTTCTAAAAATCTCTGTAGGTTATCTTTAATGTGTTTGTAGCATATTAAAACGTTTCCTTTGGAAAAGAATAATGCAAAGCATTTGTCATTGCACGATCCTCTTCACCTCCTATTGTAACTACACTAGTACCTTTTGAAGTCTGCATTCCAATGTAGTAAACTATACAGCACATAATTGGATTTTATTCGTGGACCGGTGCTCAACCCCTTGAGATTTGTAGTGACAAAGCATTTACCCACATTGAAGGTCCTATCTACCCCCGTGACACCCCTCCCAATGCACTTCGCTTTGAAGTCTAGTAACTGATCTGCCGTATGTAAAATGATCTTTGGAAGTTTGTCCTTCACCAGCTCAATTTCTTGAATGGATAAATTAGAGCGAATTTGTAAATTATTAGTCAGAACATCATCGACTATATCAATGCTTGGTACCTTCGGATCATTCTTGTCCTTTTTCAGGCCCGTGATATTTTTTGCCTGTTTGTTTTTGGGCCTTCATTGCCATTGTCTTTAGTCAAAAGCTAGGGAAGCACACTCTCCCACTACACGAGGGTCTGTCCGTATACAATGTAGGGGTCATTCTACTGTATCAGCAGTTCATTGGTCATGTAGGGGCCATTCCTCTGCATCAGCAGTTCATTGGTCATGTAGGGGCCATTCCACTACATCAGCAGTTCATTGGTCATGTAGGGGCCATTCCACTGCATCAGCAGCTCATTGGTCATGTAGGGCCATTCCACTGCATCAGCACTTCATTGGTCATGTAGGGGCCATTCCACTACATCAGCAGTTCATTGGTCATGTAGGGGCCATTCCACTACACCAGCACTTCATTGGTCATGTAGGGCCACTCCACTGCATCAGCAGTTCTTCGGTCATGTAGGGGCCATTCTACAGCATCAGCAGTTCTTCGGTCATGTAGGGGCCATTCTACTGCATCAGCAGTTCTTTGGTCATGTAGGGCCATTCCACTGCATCAACAGTTCATTGGTCATGTAGGGGCCATTCCACTGCATCAGCAGTTCATCGGTCATGTAGGGACCATTCTACTGCATCAGCAGCTCATTGGTCATGTAGGGCCATTCCACTGCATCAGCACTTCATTGGTCATGTAGGGGCCATTCCACTACATCAGCACTTCATTGGTCATGTAGGGCCACTCTACTGCTCTTGGAACATATCTATTAGGACTTCAAAGCGATTTGCACTGTAGAAAGGGATAAGCTCTCATTAAGTTGGAAAGTTCTATCCAGAGGAGCAAAATTTGCCATATAGACATTACTGTTTGTGTAATAAAAATGTGGAGTGTATATTTGAGATCAGAGCACTGCTACCACCCAGTAACAGAACTGACAAACAGCACTGTTATAGTATAAACCAGTGATATATAATTCTGTAAGTTACTCTACTGATTGTAATATATAACTCTGTAATTTCACGGTTTTAGGTGACTTATAAAACAACAGACAAGATAGAGTAAATCAGTTTATTTTAGTTTGTGTTGTGAACAGTGAACAATAATATGATCTTGTATTATAAAATAATCAGGTCAAACATTAAACGAAGGAACAATAAGAAATCCTGTCAACAAACATGGATACAGTGTAATAATCTGTCACATGGTCTACACCACACAGTAATCTGTCACATAGTCTACACCACACAGTAATCTGTCACATGGTCTACACCACACAGTAATCTGTCACATGGTCTACACCACACAGTAATCTGTCACATGGTCTACACCACACAGTAATCTGTCACATGGTCTACACCACACAGTAATCTGTCACATAGTCTACACCACACAGTAATCTGTCACATGGTCTACACCACACAGTAATCTGTCACATGGTCTACACCACACAGTAATCTGTCACATGGTTAACACCACACAGTAATCTGTCACATAGTCTACACTACACAGTAATCTGTCACATGGTCTACACCACACAGTAATCTGTCACATGGTCTACACCACACAGTAATCTGTCACATGGTTAACACCACACAGTAAGTCTACACCACACAGTAATCTGTCACATGGTTAACACCACACAGTAATCTGTCACATAGTCTACACCACACAGTAATCTGTCACATGGTCTACACCACACAGTAATCTGTCACATGGTCTACACCACACAGTAATCTGTCACATGGTTAACACTACACAGTAATGTCACATGGTCTACACCACACAGTAATCTGTCACATAGTCTACACCACACAGTAATCTGTCACATGGTCTACACCACACAGTAATCTGTCACATGGTCTACACCACACAGTAATCTGTCACATGGTTAACAGTACACAGTAATGTCACATGGTCTACACCACACAGTAATCTGTCACATGGTTAACACCACACAGTAATCTGTCACATGGTCTACACCACACAGTAATCTGTCACATGGTCTATACCACACAGTAATCTGTCACATGGTTAACACTACACAGTAATGTCACATGGTCTACACTACACAGTAATCTGTCACATGGTCTATACCACACACTAATCTGTCACATGGTCTACACTATACAGTAATCTGTCACATGGTTAACACCACACAGTAATCTGTCACATGGTCTACACCACACAGTAATCTGTCACATGGTTAACACCACACAGTAATCTGTCACATGGTCTACACCACACAGTAATCTGTCACATGGTCTACACCACACAGTAATCTGTCACATGGTCTACACCACACAGTAATCTGTCACATAGTCTACACCACACAGTAATCTGTCACATGGTCTACACCACACAGTAATCTGTCACATGGTCTACACCACACAGTAATCTGTCACATAGTCTACACCACACAGTAATCTGTCACATGGTCTACACCACACAGTAATCTGTCACATGGTTAACACCACACAGTAATCTGTCACATTGTCCGCACCACAAAGGAATATTTTCTATATGTTGTTACCACACATGAATTTCTCATTGTCTTATATTAATATCATCTAAATACTCCTGACATTACAGGAGTGTGATAATTGAAATGTTATCAATTAAGATTACCATGTACTGTGCAGTCCTATATAAGGTACATTTACACACTAGTTTTAACAAGGATCTTAACATTATTAAAAATAAGCCAGTAAACCAACCAAACCAAAGTGCTTTACAATACAACAATAACTCCTGTGTAAAAGGTTAATAGATATGTACACTTCTATCACACATCTTATTTAATGTTTAATAACGACAAGTATTTCCCAAGTGGAATACTCATTTTGTAAAAGTTTCTGTTTTATTTTTGCTAGATCTATATATGTATCAGACAGTTGTCATATTCCAGGAGAAGTTTTTCATTATATCTATACTACATAATCCCTCAACTGAAGCCCACTACTCTCCCTCCAGAGAAATCATATTATTCATGTTTATGTTATACATCCTTTAAGTTTTGATTCTGTAATAATCCTAACAAATTAGATAAAAAAATGTAGAAAAGTGGCATTATTTCTTGGTTATATGGTTGTAACATCTAAGTATATATACTGTGTTCAAATACTAACAAACTGAAAACTAGAAAGGTAAAATTGTTTATCTATTATAGGTCTAGGGCCATACATAATACACATAAAACTCACAAATACACCTATTCTTTATTTATATACAAGGGTGAAAATACATCATTTCAAATTCAAATTGCATAATTGATTTGTCAGAATTAGCAGAGCCACAACCTTATCTTAACAATTATAAAATATTGTCCTTATTTCCAACATTACATAATATATAACAAATATGACATAATGTATTTTACTGTAACTTGTTAGCACAGAAACAGTGACTGTAACTTATTACCACAGAAACAGTGACTGTAACTTGTTACCACAGAAATAGTTACTGTAACTTGTTACCACAGAAAAACTTACTGTAACTTGTTACCACAGAAACAGTTACTGTAACTTGTTAGCACAGAAACAGTTACTGTAACTTGTTACCACAGAAAAACTTACTGTAACTTGTTACCACAGAAACAGTTACTGTAACTTGTTACCACAGAAATAGTTACTGTAACTTGTTACCACAGAAAAACTTACTGTAACTTGTTACCACAGAAACAGTTACTGTAACTTGTTACCACAGAAACAGTTACTGTAGCTTGTTACCACAGAAACACTGTAACTTGTTAGCACAGAAACAGTTACTGTAACTTGTTAGCACAGAAACACTGTAACTTGTTAGCACAGAAACACTGTAACTTGTTAGCACAGAAACATTTACTGTAACTTGTTACCACAGAAATAGTTACTGTAACTTGTTACCACAGAAATAGTTACTGTAACTTGTTAGCACAGAAACAGTTACTGTAACTTGTTACCACCAAAACAGTTACCAAAAAAATGTTACCATAGAAACAGAGTAAGTTTAACTTTTTACCAAAGAAATAGAGTAAGTGTATGTCACTTGTAATTGGTCCTGTGACTCTTGCTGACCACAGCATCATCGCCATCACCCAAAACACTCGGTGAGATTGGGCATTGTACCAGACCCCTTGGCGCCCACATCACATGATTAGTGAATAGTCTACAAGTCTTTATGAATATGCTAGAGATCATGAACTTTGGTTTTCAACACTCAACCCATATACACTATCCCCATATTAAAATAATTGGAGTCTAAAACTGTTGTAATTATCGCAATATCAATGAAATTCAACAAAAACTAATTTTGATTGAAATGGTCCCTCACATTGTCTTAGCCAATCAAAATGCTCCTTTCAACCACTGATGAAGCTCAACCCACTTTCAAGGCAAGCTGTCGATAACTACACGAATTATCTGTGTAAACTGTATTTGATGTTGATTCCTGGTGAATATACCTGACATTCATTGTGTGTGAATGGTAAAGGTATTTGTTCACTAAAGTAGAGTGATAAAACAAAGGACATCGTGGAGAGGCGTCGACAAAGGATCATGATTGGAGACTCATCTGAAGTTGTCACTATGATTTTTTTAAATGGATCTTTTGATTGATGTATTATTCTGTATATTATCATGCAGTAGGAGACGATGTAAGATAATTCTATTTAGTTATGATATTATAAGTGAAGTTGATCCCTGGAGTGAGAATGTCACCTACTCTAATGGTTACTGTATGTCATTTTGATCAATATTCTGACATTATTGACACCAGAAGTAGAAAAAGTCAATCAGAACATATCACAAACATCATCATAATCTCTACTTCACATTAATTTCAAATCCTTTGTTCTATATCAGTTGGATCCTGTCTTGTCTTTCTAATCCAAATATCAAATATGAGCAATTAAATGTACCAAAAGGAACCTAAAAAATGTACAGATGTGATCTATTCAGCCATCCTACATCACTAATCATCATTTCAAACTTACATCTGAAAATGATGCATCCAGAACTTCTTACAAACCCGTGATAACAAGAGAGAAGAGTGTTTGGTTGGACCACAGACAGAGAACTATTTGAACAAATAATCTATTTCAGTTCTTTAAAATCATCAATTTGTCTGATAATGATAAGAAATTTGTGCTACAACAAAAAGAAGTGAAAATGCTGTACAAATTGATACACTCAGACAACTGAATAAACATTATCCATTTTGTTCATACACTATATAAAGAACAGGTTGGTCCTCCAACCAATAGAAGACAAGGATATAAAATGATGCTGTGTGACAATCCACGGTGATATGACAAAGGACGATAGATCATGTTGTAGGAATGGTTGTCCTGCCTTATCTTCAGACATGCTACTTGTTGTGTTATGATGTAAGAATGGTCATTACAACATTTCCTTTGGCATTTTTCAGTTTCACAACAGCCTGTTCATGACTGCAGCCTTCAAGGCTCTCGCCATTCACTACCAATATCTGATCTCCTCGTTTCAGATTTCCATCTTCTGCTGCAGCACCTTTTGCGAATACATTTTTGACATAGATAGGAAGGTCGCCATGGGGACTTCCATGACCACCAACGATAGAGAAACCAAGTCCATCTCCACCTCTCACTAATGTGATGACTTTCTGTTGTGGGGGGGCACTGTCAACACAAAAATGAAAAGAAGTGTTAGGAACCGAAAGAATTACAGAGAAAGAGCTATAACTCTGCCTCAATAACAAACAGGGCCTAAATCACTCACCCGGTAAGGTTTGGTCATACCAAATAAGGAGATTTACTTCTATTTCTCCAATTACTGACTTGCCCTCTTTGCAAAGAAGATCATGCAGATTCTGTGTTTTAACAAA
Source organism: Ylistrum balloti (assembly GCF_031769215.1). NCBI lineage: Eukaryota > Metazoa > Mollusca > Bivalvia > Pectinida > Pectinidae > Ylistrum > Ylistrum balloti. Next base: position 383,611 of record NW_026782582.1, read on the forward strand.
ATTAAATACCATCCATCCAATGACGCTACAGCCTAATTTGGTCAAAATCCCTCTAATCTTTATTTCCCTTTATAGGTCCTGACCTCCATCCCAGGTAGGTCAGATATTCGGTTTACACAGAAATTAATTATCTTCAAATACAACCCAATCCTGCCTTGTATTGTTGTCCCACCCTTGTGCTTCCAAGGCGTCAGACCCACAGTGGCAACGACTATACAACAGGAGGCCAATAGGGCCTGTAGCACTCACCCAGATCTTATTGCCCAGCAATGGTACACATGCCAATAGGTTAGGTATCTCAAATGTTTCCAATTTATAACTTTGATAGGACAGGGCCAAGATTCTGATGATGGTGGGTTGACAAATTTAAAACGCTTAGTATCATATTTGATTGGTAGTTTCCTTGTGTGAAGCCAGGCAAAATTTGCACAAAGACTTTTTATTCTTTGACTACTTACCCATCTTCATCTCCATCAAACACATTGTCTGTGCCTGTAGCCACGAGCTGAGTGTTAGCAGCTTCCTGTGACATATCCATGCTGACTTGGCGTGAGGGGTGACCACTTACGCTGACACGCTTTTCCTCACCTGTCAACAATCATAATATATAATTCATCTTTCTTTTTACCTCCCTTCACTTCTTGTATGTACAGGCTGTACAAAAGACACATGTGAACACCCAATTTTCAATACGTATTAAGAATCTAGATACAGCATAGCCAGGTAAAGACGAAGAATCTAGATACAGTATAGCCAGGTAAATACAGATAATCTAGATACAGTATAGACAGGTAAAGACAAAGAATCTAGATACAGTATAGACAGGTAAAGACAAAGAATATAGATACAGTATAGACAGGTAAAGACAGAGAATCTAGATACAGTATAGAGAGGTAAAGACAGATAATCTAGATACAGTATAGACAGGTAAAGACAAAGAATCTAGATACAGTATAGACAGGTAAAGACAAAGAATCTAGATACAGTATAGCCAGGTAAAGACAAAGAATATAGATACAGTATAGACAGGTAAAGACAAAGAATCTAGATACAGTATAGACAGGTAAAGACAAAGAATCTAGATACAGTATAGACAGGTAAAGACAGAGAATCTAGATACAGTATAGCCAGGTAAGACAGAGAATCTAGATACAGTATAGAGAGGTAAAGACAAAGGGAGCCAGGCCCATATATTCCCCAATGTCTTATCTTTTCATTTTATAACTAACAAGAGAACAAAAGGGCCTGCACCTCTAACCCAATATTCAATGTTCATCAAATATACAATCAATGTTCCTCACAAATATAATGCATCTTTTACGTTCAAATTTGTAAAGTTTGTGGTGGAAATTGATTAAAATTGATAGGATAAGCCTCAAATACTCAGCTCTAAACAATGACCGTAATGACTTGAGTTAAAGGCAAATGTCGATTTTTTTCCCTTAAAATTTGTTGACCTCTGACCTAGAAACATGTTTCCAACAGATATTCTGCTTCTCCATCTTAAGGTTTATCAGAAGTATTTTACAGCTTTTGATAAATTTGACCCATGAGACCTTAAATATGGGCAAAAGTCATTTTTTCTCAAACAATGTTGGACTTCATTCCGGAGATTTACTAGCTACTCTGTGTCCTGGAGATGTTACATACCTGATGTTGGACAGACAATCCACACTGATTGTGTCCTGGAGATGATACATACCTGATGCTGGACAGACAATCCACACTGATTGTGTCCTGGAGATGTTATGAACCTGATGTTGGACAGACAATCCACACTGATTTTGTCCTGGAGATGTTATGTACCTGATGCTGGACAAACAATCCACACTGATTGTGTCCTGGAGATGTTATGTACCTGATGTTGGACAGACTGTCCACACTGATGGTGTCCTGGAGATGTTATGTACCTGATGTTGGACAGACAATCCACTGATTGTGTCCTGGAGATGTTATGTACCTGATGTTGGACAGACAATCCACACTGATTTTGTCCTGGAGATGTTATGTACCTGATGCTGGACAGACAATCCACACTGATTTTGTCCTGGAGATGTTATGTACCTGATGCTGGACAGACAATCCACACTGATTTTGTCCTGGAGATGTTATGTACCTGATGTTGGACAGACAATCCACACTGATTTTGTCCTGGAGATGTTATGTACCTGATGTTGGACAAACAATCCACACTGATTGTGTCCTGGAGATGTTATGTACCTGATGTTGGACAGACAATCCACACTGATTGTGTCCTGGAGATGTTATGTACCTGATGTTGGACAGACAATCCACTGATTGTGTCCTGGAGATGTTACATACCTGATGTTGGACAGACAATCCACACTGATTGTGTCCTAGAGATGTTATGTACCTGATGTTGGACAGACAATCCACACTGATTGTGTCCTGGAGATGTTATGTACCTGATGTTGGACAGACAATCCACACTGATTGTGTCCTGGAGATGTTACATACCTGATATTGGACAGACAATCAACTGATTGTGTCCTGGAGATGTTATGTACCTGATGTTGTACAGACATGTACCTGATGTTGGACAGACAATCCACACTGATTGTGTCCTGGAGATGTTATGTACCTGATGTTGGACAGACAATCCACACTGATTGTGTCCTGGAGATGTTATGTACCTGATGTTGGACAGACAATCCACACTGATTGTGTCCTGGAGATGTTATGTACCTGATGTTGGACAGACAATCCACACTGATTGTGTCCTGGAGATGTTATGTACCTGATGTTGGACAGACAATCCACACTGATTGTGTCCTGGAGATGTTATGTACCTGATGTTGGACAGACAATCCACACTGATTGTGTCCTGGAGATGTTACATACCTGATGTTGGACAGACAATCCACACTGATTGTGTCCTAGAGATGTTATGTACCTGATGTTGGACAGACAATCCACACTGATTGTGTCCTGGAGATGTTATGTACCTGATGTTGGACAGACTGTCCACACTGATTGTGTCCTGGAGATGTTATGTACCTGATGTTGGACAGACAATCCACACTGATTGTGTCCTGGAGATGTTATGTACCTGATGTTGGACAGACAATCCACACTGATTGTGTCCTGGAGATGTTATGTACCTGATGTTGGACAGACAATCCACACTGATTGTGTCCTGGAGATGTTATGTACCTGATGTTGGACAGACAATCCACACTGATTGTGTCCTGGAGATGTTATGTACCTGATGTTGGACAGACAATCCACTCTGATTGTCCTGGAGATGTTATGTACCTGATGTTGGACAGACAATCCACACTGATTGTGTCCTGGAGATGTTACATACCTGATGTTGGACAGACAATCCACACTGATTGTCCTGGAGATGTTACATACCTGATGTTGGACAGACTGTCCACACTGAATGTCCTGGAGATGTTATGTACCTGATGTTGGACAGACAATCCACTCTGATTGTGTCCTGGAGATGTTACATACCTGATGTTGGACAGACAATCCACACTGATTGTCCTGGAGATGTTACATACCTGATGTTGGACAGACAATCCACTCTGATTGTGTCCTGGAGATGTTATGTACCTGATATTGGACAGACAATCCACTGATTGTGTCCTGGAGATGTTATGTACCTGATGTTGGACAGACAATCCACACTGAATGTCCTGGAGATGTTATGTACCTGATGTTGGACAGACAATCCACACTGATTGTGTCCTGGAGATGTTATGTACCTGATGTTGGACAGACAATCCACACTGATTGTGTCCTGGAGATGTTATGTACCTGATGTTGGACAGACTGTCCACACTGATTGTGTCCTGGAGATGTTACATACCTGATATTGGACAGACAATCAACTGATTGTGTCCTGGAGATGTTATGTACCTGATGTTGTACAGACATGTTGGACAGACAATCCACACTGATTGTCCTGGAGATGTTATGTACCTGATGCTGGACAAACAATCCACACTGATTGTGTCCTGGAGATGTTATGTACCTGATGCTGGACAAACAATCCACACTGATTGTGTCCTGGAGATGTTATGTACCTGATGTTGGACAGACAATCCACACTGATTGTCCTGGAGATGTTACTTACCATGTTGGACTTGTAGTCTAACAACACCAGGTGTCTTCAACAGTTGTACTACTTCATCATGGCTCAAGCCGTCTGTCACTTGGTCGTTAATCTGCAAGATCTTATCTCCAATCTACAACAATTCAAATCACACACAGGTCTGGTATAATACAACAATCACTGTTACAACATGTATTGTACTAGATTACTGACATGTCTGGGAGGGCCCCACATTGTGACAGACTCTTTACTGAGTGGGTTAGTATGTTTGCTTTTATGCATATACTGGAGATCAGATCATAAATTTTGGTTTTAGCATTAGACACAGTCAAGTGTTTTAACAAAGAAATTCATGATCTTATCTGTCCCAATTCTAATATAATTTGAGTATAAAAGTCTTGTAATTATTGCAACATCAATGACATTCTACAAAAAACCAAGACTTTGTACAATTTGGTTATAAATGGTCCCTCAACCCTTAGTTTAGTTTAGTTATAGTCAGGCTGTTAAAACTCAAATCTAAATTCATAAATTCAGACAGAAAATCAACATTTAGTTTAGTTTAGTTATAGGTGGGCTGTAACAACTCAAATTCATAAATTCAGAAACAAAAATCAACCTTCAGATTGTGACTTTTTTCTGCTGGTCCTCCAGGCGTCATGTTAGCAATCATAACAGCCACATCTCCGATGGAACTACCGATACCTCCTGCGATGCTGAGTCCAAGCGAACCAGCGGCATCATGTTGTAGCTCCACAACCCTAATGTGAGAACTAATGTCTTCACTTAGACCTGCAACAAGCAAACATTCATTTCTCTTTAATGATAACAAATGTAGCATGATAATCATTTATTTTTTGATGTTGGTACAACAAATGTTGCTTTCTGATTCAGCAATTTTTTCTTTTCATTCCTTGATGAAAAAAAAAAAAAAGCTAGTTGAAAAGTCGATTGTAACAAGCCATCGTGTGACATGTCTGTCAGGACACTCAGTTTTTTTATCAATGGAATTCCTGTTCACGATCTACTGCTACTGTTTATACACACACAACTACTAAGTAATTTCCCATCCTCCTGATAACCTTTCACCTCCTGATAACCTTTCACCTCCTGAACCTGAACCAAATGGTGATGTTTGGAATGACGTCCTCTTTATCCTAACAATAAAAAACCTTCCCAAAAGTGATCCTTGTCAATATCAACACCAAACAGATTACACATAATTATCACTCATGACATGATGGAACCATATGGAATGAATCCATTGTTTCTCCGAAACGAGAAAGGGGCTAAATGAAATGAAAATAGTGCTTATGTAGAGCTAAAAAAATGTATTTACGTGTCTGATTTGTAAGTTATTTTAACATATACAAACAAGGGGCCCAACAGCCTTCATGGACCTCTATATAAAGAGAGTGATATGTGATGGAGGCCCTTTGGGCCTGTATAACTCACCTTTTCTGTAGCTTAGAACACCTTATTGGTTCATATGGTCAATTTCTACAAACTTGAAATCCTATTCCTCATACATACACAAACATCATAACCCAAGACCTATTGGTTGTTAACAGAAGAAATTTCAAGATCTCAAAACATCTTACCTCAGTGACCTTCATAGAGGGTCAAGGTCATGCAATTTAACAAACTTGGTAGCCCTTTATCCCTGTGTTATACAGGCCAAACATCAGCACCTTGGGCCAAAAGTAATTTATTTGAACGAACTCGGTAACCCTGGACCAAGCATGCTACAGGTCCAATCAGCACCCATGGCCTTTCAGTTATTGATAAAAAGTTGTTTGAATGATAAGTTTAGACAAGGTGGACATTGTACAGCGTTACATTAGTTTGTGGCGACATCGCTGGGTAAAGTATAATTTCTTTTTAAGTGAAATCACTTTAAAAAGATTCTTTATATTCAGTTAAAAGCTCAAACCAAACATAATGGTTTATGTAATGTACAGGGCAGAATCAGAAAAACTACATCAGATTCCAGACCCGTCATCTTCATTCAATTCTGTAAACCGAACCCTCCCTAATTTGGCCGAATATGTCCACTGCATGGTCAGTTTGGAGAAGATCCACTGTACTTGTACTGTTTACAATTACACCTAGTGAGTGCAACTTGTTGTCAGTCAATAATTTAAGGCCAATATGTGCATTCTATCAAATTGTCATCCTATACTAACAATTTTAACCAAGTTTTATCTATTTCTAATAGAAAATAAACAAATTATACTTAGAAATGTAATTTTCTTACATAAACCATAGTAAACTTTACCACCTCCCCACGGGGAAATATGAGACCGTGGGGACATGAAATTTACAATTTTGTTAATGTACCTTAAGACCTGTTCATTTCTGAAGAGTATATATTCTACCTCATTTGGGTTTTGAGAAGAAGATTTTTGAAATTTCTGTCAATTTGATCCCTTTTGGTCCCATCCCTCAGGCCCCTTGGGTTGGGGTGGGAACTATATCATAACATTAATTATGAAAACCTTTTGCCACGAAAGATTTCAGCCACGTTATGATGAAATTGGTTCAGGGGTTTTCCAGGATAAGAACAAAATGTAAAAAGTTTAATGAATGCATGAGGGACACACGATGCTGGATGCCTTTCTTCCAAGAATACTTCAGACCAAATTTAGGGCAAATCCAATCATTCCTACAAGAGTAGCATTTTAAAGAAATTCCCCTAATGGCTCCTTAGGGGGCCGAGACCCAATGTTTATACAAAATTGATTTCCGTTAACTCAAGAATGCAACAAATTTGGGCAATATCCATTCATTCCTACAGGAGTAGGATTTTAAGTTTCAGGAATATCCTTTATGTATATCTCAAGAAATAGCAAACAAACTTTGACTGTCTGAATCTAAAAAAGCAATCTATTTGCCATTGATTTTTTTTCCCTGATCACAAACATGAAGTTTGAGAAATATCTTTACAGCTTTTTTATAACAGTGATAACAAGAATTGTTCACAGCTTGATCGTGGACAAGGGATGAAGGGCAATTTACGTAAAACAATGACTTAATATTGGATTTGTCAGGAAAATAGAATTACAGTAAGACCTGAGTTTACTGACATCACAGGGTAACACAATAAAATGACGGATGTGACGGGGTCAAATCAGTGTCAGTATCAGCCTGTCAGATTTTAGTTCAGTAAACGTTGTTCATACCTAACCAATGTTCCCATGGGAAGTAAGACACAACAATAATATTATTAATATTCTATATCATATGTTAATTTTTTTATTAATGGGTATGAAATGCCCTTACAAGAAAAACTGGAAAAAGTTACACTCCCAACTGTAGCCATGATTACACACACATCATTCCAGCCTTACGAGGAAGAGAGTATTTGTCCAGTGTAAACTGTGTTTTCTTTCACTGGTTTTTTGATATTCTGTTTGAGAAAGAGATCACAAGTTTTTGATAGTTGCTAAATATCTATCCTTTTTTGACACGGTATATGACCGTATTTGGTCAAGCATGACAAGCCCATCACCAATATCAATGTCACACATTTTGTTATGCTTGACAGGTTTTGGATTCATCTTCATTTTCATTATGGACATCAAACTTTCTCTGAATCATTAATGAAAACTAAGTTTTCCTTCAATAAGAGATTTTTTTCTCGCTCACTTTGGAGAAGGAGTACATGTATTGGAAGCCTGTAAGTTCTGTTTACAACCAGGACTCGCAATGTTTACTTTTGAAGATTAACTAACTAAACTTAATTAACCAACTTGCCAGGTAATGACAATTGAATGGGTACTTAACCTCTGATACTTGTACATGCATGTCAGCCATTAGTGTCATGGTCGTGATGTCAGTAAACGAGGTGTGAAAACGTGTGTATTTAATAAAAAAAAAAAAAACAAGAAAACGCGTGTTGGGTACAGGAAATGACAGTGTCCTGTGTTTGTTTCTAGTTAACACCTCCAGTACTTATCCTACTGTCCTGTGTTTGTTACTTGTTAACACCTCCAGAACTTATCCTACTGTCCTGTGTTTGTTACTAGTTAACGTGTCCAGTATTTATCCTACTGTCCTGTGTTTGTTACTTGTTAACACGTCCAGTACTTATCCTATGTTCTGTGTTTGTTACTAGTTAACATGTCCAGTATTTATGCTTCTTTCTGTGTTTGTTACTAGTTAACACGTCCAGTTCTTATTCTACTGTCCTGTGTTTGTTACTAGTTAACACCTCCAGTACTTATCCTACTGTCCTGTATTTGTTACTAGTTAACATATCTAGTATTTATCCTACTGTCCTGTGTTTGTTACTAGTTAACACCTCCAGTACTTATCCTACTGTTCTGTGTTTGTTACTAGTTAACACCTCCAGTACTTATCCTACTGTCCTGTGTTTGTTACTAGTTTACATCTGTAGTGCCTATCCTACTGTCCTGTGTTTGTTACTAGTTTACATCTGTAGTGCCTATCCTACTGTCCTGTGTTTGTTACTAGTTAACACCTCCAGTACTTATCCTACTGTCCTGTGTTTGTTACTAGTTTACATCTGTAGTGCCTATTCTTGACAAACAAATAACAAGTCAATGAAATAATGAGAGTGACTTTATTACTGTTGAATACAAAATCAATTGTTTTAATTATACACAGAAATAATTCACATCACAAAAACTATTTCATGGTGCAAACCTTACAAAAATACAGTTATCTAGAAACTGATTACCAACTACAAAAAATAGTCTATACAGTAGCTATTAGTGCCCTGATGTCGTGTAACAGGGCTTCAACTTAAACAAGTATGGATGATGTTATGCACAATATTCTGACTATAATGATATCATTTTAAAAACCTGAACTGTCCTCAGCCATATAGACGTCAGACATATAGACGTCAGACATATAGACAGCCATACAGACGTCAGTCATATAGACATCAGCCATAGAGACATCAGCCATAGAGACATCAGCCATACAGACGTCAGTCATATAGACGTCAGAAATATAGACATCAGCCATATAGACATAAGCCATACAGACGTCAGTCATATAGACGTCAGACATATAGACATCAGCCATAGAGACATCAGCCATACAGACGTCAGTCATATAGATGTCAGACATATAGACATCAGCCATGACGTCTATATAGACATCAGCCATATAGACATCAGCCATACAGACGTCAGCCATATAGACGTCAGTCATATAGACGTCAGACAAATAGACATTAGCAATGACGTCTATATAGACATCAGATATATAGACATCAGCCATACAGACGTCAGCCATACAGACGTCAGTCATATAGACGTCAGACATAGAGACATCAGCCATACAGACGTCAGTCATATAGACGTCAGACATATAGACATTAGCAATGACGTCTACATAGACATCAGACATACAGACATCAGCCATACAGACGTCAGTCATATAGACGTCAGACATATAGACGTCAGCCATATAGACATAAGCCATACAGACGTCAGTCATATAGACGTCAGACATATAGACATCAGCCATAGAGACATCAGCCATACAGACGTCAGTCATATAGATGTCAGACATATAGACGTCAGACATATAGACATCAGCCATAGAGACATCAGCCATAGAGACATCAGCCATATAGACATAAGCCATACAGACATCAGTCATACAGACGTCAGTCATATAGACGTCAGACATATAGACGTCAGACATACAGACGTCAGTCATATAGACGTCAGACATATAGACATCAGCCATATAGACATAAGCCATACATACGTCAGTCATACAGACGTCAGTCATATAGACGTCAGACATATAGACATCAGCCATGACGTCTATATAGACATCAGCCATATAGACATCAGCCATACAGACGTCAGCCATATAGACGTCAGTCATATAGACGTCAGACATATAGACATCAGCCATAGAGACATCAGTCATATAGACGTCAGTCATATAGACGTCAGACATATAGACATCAGCCATACAGACGTCAGCCATATAGACGTCAGTCATATAGACGTCAGACATATAGACATTAGCAATGACGTCTATATAGACGTCAGTCATATAGACATCAGACATAGAGACATCAGCCATACAGACGTCAGTCATATAGACGTCAGACATATAGACATCAGCCATATAGACATCAGCCATTATGCTCTCAACAGCTTCTGTTACTATGCATATCTCTATCCTGCTCTTGCTGCCAAAAAGAAAGGTCAAATTTTTGAGACCTTTGTTTTTGAAGTAAGGTCAAGGTTATTTTGTTCAACATTGACTGTCCTTAGGAATGCCTGAATTCATATATGTTTTTGTTATGTTTAACCCCTAAAACCTTGAAAATGTATCAAGGTCATTCCAATCTTGTTAGTACCCTGATCCTCTTAGTTATTGAAAAGGAGTTGTTTGAAGTTTTAGCACATTTGTCTCCTTTTAATCTTGAAAGTCAGTCAAGGTCATCCATAAGAAAAATCTTAGTAGTCCCTCATCCCAGCATGCTACAGACCCAATATCAGTAACCTAGGCAATGAATGCTTGTCCATGGCATAAAATCACCTCAGGTGAGGTAACAATGGATCCCTCTAGGATATCGAAAGAGAACAAGGTCCTTCATCATTTGTTCTGTTTTTTGTTTCTGGTTTTTCTTTTGTATTAGAATTATTAGAATTAATCATATTGAGTGACTGAGAGATTGTACTAGATAGTTATTACATGTTACTAAGATTACCTGTGTCCAGTCAATATTACATTGACTACGTAATACCAGACGTTAGCACATTTCCCCTTCCAATTAACACATTCTAGAAATTTGTCACATTCTTCCATGTCAATTTTGAACAGTTCAGAGTTCCCATAAATTCTCCTAGTGTTACTTACCATGATCATTCAGACTTGTACTGATCTGCATCATGTTTACAGTGTTCTCATGTTACTTCAGATTACAGCAGGTCATGTTAGAATGTGTGATTAGGGCTTAACTGTCCATTTTTTTTAGTGATTTATGAAAATCTTCTCAAATGTCATATATCAGTAAGCCTTTAGATGAAAAATTAAGTACATCCATTGATGTGTCTTCTCAGGGGCTTGAATGATTTTAGAAAAGTAGGAGAATAACAGAGCACTGGCTATGGATAAACCCCTGTGTTTACTGACTGATAAAGCATAGCATTAAGGAAGGTGGATATTAGGTAATGTTGACATTGAATTTTGACATAAAATTTGAAAAAATGTTGGATTTGATAACTGACTGACAGAATAAAGGTATAATCTACATATGATTTTGTTTTCTTGTCCATGACCTCAGCCCTGTGTGAACAAATGTTTGGTACACCATTTAGAATATAGATCTATTTATATTAGACAAGCCATCAACCTTGTGTATAACCAGGTAATGAATACATCAACACTTGTTCAAAACTAAAGCTTAACACCTTCTTTTTCATTGGACATTGAATCCGTAAAATTACTATCCATTTCTGTGACAATACACTCAAATGCGGCATGAAACAAACAAAATGTAGCTGGACCCTGGACAGCAACCTAAAGAATTGATTCTGCTGGGAAACGCCCCCAGAAACTTGATAAGATACACATGGCATGTCTGTAGAATGTATGAGGATGAATTTGTACTACATTTTAACAGATAAACTTGCCTTCTTTTTGTCTTTGTTTGATGCTCAACACCATCTATGTGACTGGTGGCTCTACCATCTGACTGATAGCTCTACCATCTGACTGGTGGCTCTACCATCTGATTGGTGGCTCTACCATCTGACTGATAGCTCTACCATCTGACTGGTGGCTCTACCATCTGACTGGTGGCTCTACCATCTGACTGATAGCTCTACCATCTGACTGGTGGCTCTACCATCTGACTGATAGCTCTACCATCTGACTGGTGGCTCTACCATCTGACTGGTGGCTCTAGCATCTGACTGATAGCTCTACCATCTGACTGATAGCTCTACCATCTGACTGGTGGCTCTACCATCTGACTGGTGGCTCTACCATCTGACTGATGGCTCTACCATCTGACTGGTGGCTCTGACTGATAGCTCTACCATCTGACTGGTGGCTCTACCATCTGACTGGTGGCTCTACCATCTGACTGATAGCTCTACCATCTGACTGATAGCTCTACCATCTGACTGATAGCTCTACCATCTGACTGGTGGCATCTGACTGGTGGCTCTACCATCTGACTGGTGGCTCTACCATCTGACTGATAGCTCTACCATCACATGATGATTGTATTGTAATTATGGAAAAGAATAGCCAACACTGACGATCCAAATGGCTCAGAAAGAGGTTTCAACACCAAAGTCATATTAAAGATTCCTAAATAGCATTGTAAAATTCTTAAACAATCATGCTGTATGATAAATGTCACGCTTAATTCCTAAATTTTCAACATTATCCAGTTTTATATTCTTGTAAGACCAACTAAATGATTGCCATACACCATTACACATTCAGGAATGTTTAAACAAGCTCAATCATCTATTTCTTGTTTAGGTACATACTAGAGAAGTCGTCCTCCTGCCAGTCTTTTTAAAAATTGTTCCATCTAAACCAAACAAGAGCTGTCTGAGAGAGAAAAACAAAACATATACCTTGCCTCTTGATGATGTATTTGATATAAATATAGATTTACCTCTTCCAGGCATCATAAATATGGCAAATATGCTTCAGGACATTGCTGAAAAATTCATATTAATACTTGACCTTTTCAATAATGAACTATTTGGAATCAAGTACTTTACATGAAAAAACTCATAATAATTAAATTACCATCTTTAGGTCCCATTAATAAGAACAAGAGGCTTATAGGGCCTGTATCACTCACCTGACTTGGTTTGACCAAAATAATTTGAACCAAAGTAAAGGAATTCTGAAGATTTACGGTAAATGAAGAAAATTTACACATGGAATTTACATATACTAAATATGTGGCAGGCATGTATATGCTTTTCCAACGTACATGTATATTGTACATGTACAGCATAATTGATTACAGATATGAAAATTAATTGTCGTGTAATTAATATGATATAACATATGACCATATATAGGTATATGTATTAAAATTTCACAAATAGACATTGTGAAATTAAATTACGTCCTAAAGCTAAAAACAAAAAACCAATTATATACCTGTCTAATTAGAGCACACTGAGATATGTTTTATCCATTGAAATCATGTAATTAAATCTCTGAGGACAGTGTATCTATTACCCAGCAGACACCTTTACAGTATATCTATCTAATATCTAATTCTCTTATTGAGACCTACACCCCCTGCCCCAAGCAGCCCTTCACCTCCCATCACAAGGGGCTAAGACTTATCAATTATACAAAATTATTCTCCTCCACCCACGAATGCTTCACACCACATCTGGACAGAATCCAATCATCTCTAGAAGCATTTCAAAGAATTTGCATTTTTCCTTTTGTTTTTCTAAATATTGTTGAATCAACTTGCTCATGTGAATGCAATCTCTTGTTGTGATTTTCAAGCCTACCATGTTTCAAATAAATTGGTTAAAACTGAGGGAGGAGATATCTGAAACAGATAAACACGTTAGAGAAAAAAAAAAACATTGCAGTAGCTCTTACAAAAATTGTGAATTTATAATACTATTAGAGAAAGTGCAAAACAGTGGAAGGACAGCAAAGGATAGAATTTAAGATGCTAAAAAAGGGCAATAACTCCTTCAAAAAACTGTTAAATCAAACCGCTGTGTAGGGAAACACAACTCCATGTCATGGTAATTTGGCCCATGAAGTTTGAAAGAAACAAATTGAAAACTGACAGAAAAAAAGATCATATGATTAACATGATGAAAATGACAAGGGGAAATAACTCTTCCAAATAAAGTTGAATTAAAATATTATACAGGAAAACACAAATTCAAGTCATGGTTGGTATAGCCTACCTAGTTTGAAAGAAACGCTTGACAAGATTTACAGTATGAAAACAACCAAGGGCAGTAACTCTTAAATGTAAGTCAAAATCAAGTTGCCAAACAGGAAACAAAACTTCATGTCATGGTAATCAATCCTACTAAGTTTCACAAAAGATTGTTTGAAAAATGTGGGATCTCCAAATAAATAAAAGATTATGGTGGATGGACAACGCCATACCATACCATAGCATACCATAGCATACCATACCATAATATGTCACACCAAAATTTTGGACTGGCATAAAAAAATTGATTCTAGATGTACAGGTGGAAAATAAATGCTGCAGAACAGTATTAGCTCACTAGGACTTTTGGGCCAAGTGAATTAAATAACAGTGGATTTGGGCCAAAATATGTATTGAACATGGCTATTGAAACAAAAGGTTAGACCTGTAGAAATAAATAGTGTAGGAAACACAGAATGACATAAAACATTGGAAGATTGAGATCCATGTCATGACTGTACACAGAAAATGGAATGTATCAATAGAATTGAATCTCAAATATTGTTTTTATGTACTCATCTGTTTCCCTTTGTTACTTGTTTTGCACATAACTGTTATACTTTTTTTTACCCCAATTCAAAAACTCACTTTGAAGCATTTTGGATGTTCCTCCTTGTCCTGAAAGAGTATGGCAGCCAAAGTATTAACAGGGGATACAGTCACAATGTTAACAGGGATGTAATCACAATGTTAACAGGGATATAGTCACAATGTTAACAGGGATGTAGTCACAATGTTAACAGGGATGTAGTCACAATGTTAACAGGGATGTAGTCACAATGTTAACAGGGATATAGTCACAATGTTAACAGGGATAGAGTCACAATGTTAACAGGGATATAGTCACAATGTTAACAGGGATATAGTCACAATATTAACAGGGATATAGTCACAATGTTAACAGTGATGTAGTCACAATGTTAAAAGGGATATAGTCACAATGTTAACAGGGGATATAGTCACAATGTTAACAGGGGATGTAGTCACAATGTTAAAAGGGATATAGTCACAGTGTTAACAGGGATATAGTCAAAATGTTAACAGGGATATAGTCACAATGTTAACAGGGATATAGTCACAATGTTAACAGTGATGTAGTCACAATGTTAAAAGGGATATAGTCACAATGTTAACAGGGGATATAGTCACAATGTTAACAGGGATATAGTCACAATGTTAACAGGGATGTAGTCACAATGTTAAAAGGGATATAGTCACAATGTTAACAGGGGATATAGTCACAATGTTAACAGGGGATGTAGTCACAATGTTAAAAGGGATATAGTCACAGTGTTAACAGGGATATAGTCAAAATGTTAACAGGGATATAGTCACAATGTTAACAGGGATGTAATCACAATGTTAACAGGGGATATAGTCACAATGTTAACAGTGATATAGTCATAATGTTAACAGGGGATATAGTCACAATGTTAACAGTGATATAGTCACAATAATAACAGGGATATAGTCACAATGTTAACAGGGATATAGTCACAATGTTAACAGGGATATAGTAACAGTCAGGTCCATGGATGGTTGAAATCATACTATTTACAATTTAATTCTTGTTGGTAGAAATTTATTGAAATGACTAACATGGTTTTCCAGATGATGTAAGGAATGTGAAAATGTTAAGGGATGAAGAACAACGATGAAAATGTATAAGAAACAGTTACTGAATGAATACTTATATTCAGATGACTGTTATTCCACAGACATACACAAAAAGCCAGTGTTTCCCATTACATTTACATAGATTTTGGCAGAATAAACTCTTCTGGTAGCTAATGGTAAGTAATCCAGGGAACATCTTACACACTACAGTAGAGTTAGGTTCTAAAGGTCAAGGACATCTGATTCCCTTTATTGTCAGACAGCTGAGACATGTCTTGGTAGTATATATTATCCTTTTGGCCAGTTAAGCCCCTTCAGCCCCGAAATGGTTCAGGGACAAAATGTTTCGTGCTATCAAACTGCCATCTTATGACTATAAATATGACCTAGTAGGAATCACTTCCAGCAGAAATTGGGTCTGAAGAAGATTTTTCTAGTATAACCATATTTCTCTTCTTGGGTCCTTTTCCTATGTCTCTTGGGTTTGGAGAGGGTTACATGCTTATTGTCCTAGGCTTAAAATTATTATGAAATTGAATAATTTCTGATTTCAAGCAAACCAATGTAGCTATTACAAAAATGTGTCAATATCTTATTTAAGTTACAATAAACTTGACACATCCTCTAGGGAGATTTGGAAACCATGAAGATCTACTAGGTATCTTGACACTTACAATTTTAAGATCTTTATATTTGTTCTTTACAATTTCAATGAAAAATTGAGACTACCTGTTCAGAAATTGCTTTATTAATTTTTCGCTGTCAAATCCAAGATGGTCGCCTGTTGGCCATTTTGCTTTTTATCGTTCCAAAATGGACAATGTACCAGTACAACTAGGCTAGTTACAAAAGGTAATCTGCAAATAAAACTGATATATGGGTCATGCAGTTCTTCTCAAGAAATCGCAATAACAAACTTTCAAAATCCAAAAATGCCACTAGTCACTCATTTTATTGATCAAATCAGTCACAAATTAAACATGCACAACTAAAGACTGAATGAAATCTACATACAAAATTAGAGGAAGATTCATCCAGCACTGCCAAGATATAACATATCAACCATTTCATGTTTTTTAATGATCCCAATATTAAACATGCAATGTCAAGGGGGTCTACATGTAACATCTATTCTGTACTTCTGTGAAGAAATAATGAGGGGTCTACATGTAACATCTATTCTGTACTTCTGTGAAGAAATAATGAGGGGTCTACATGTAACATCTATTATGTACTTCTGTGAAGAAATAATGAGGGGGTCTACATGTAAGATCTATTCTGTACTTCTGTGAAGAAATAATGAGGGGTCTACATGTAACATCTATTCTGTACTTCTGTGAAGAAATAATGAGGGGTCTACATGTAACATCTATTCTGTACTTCTGTGAAGAAATAATGAGGGGGGTCTACATGTAACATCTATTCTGTACTTCTGTGAAGAAATAATGAGTGGGGGTCTACATGTAACATCTATTCTGTACTTCTGTGAAGAAATAACAAGGGGGTCTACATGTAACATCTATTCTGTACTTCTGTGAAGAAATAATGAGTGGGGGTCTACATGTAACATCTTTTCTGTACTTCTGTGAAGAAATAACAAGGGGGTCTACATGTAACATCTATTCTGTACTTCTGTGAAGAAATAATGAGGGGGTTTACATGTAACATCTATTCTGTACTTCTGTGAAGAAATAATGAGTGGGGGTCTACATGTAACATCTATTCTGTACTTCTGTGAAGAAATAATGAGTGGGGGTCTACATGTAACATCTATTCTGTACTTCTGTGAAGAAATAATGAGGGGGTCTACATGTAACATCTATTCTGTACTTCTGTGAAGAAATAACAAGGGGGTCTACATGTAACATCTATTCTGTACTTCTGTGAAGAAATAATGAGGGGGTCTACATGTAACATCTATTCTGTACTTCTGTGAAGAAAGAATGAGTGGGGGTCTACATGTAAGATCTATTCTGTACTTCTGTGAAGAAATAATGAGTGGGGGTCTACATGTAACATCTCTTCTGTACTTCTGTGAAGAAATAATGAGGGGTCTACATGTAACATCTATTCTGTACTTCTGTGAAGAAATAACAAGGGGGTCTACATGTAACATCTTTTCTGTACTTCTGTGAAGAAATAAGAAGGCTTGGTAAGGGACAGAGAGTCAGATGAAGCTAGTATGGCCGACACAAGTAGAGATTGCTGATCAGTGATTACTGCTAGCCTGACCATTGATGTCTCACATATCTCCATGCAGCAGCATGTAAACCCAACATAAAACATTCACAACTGATCACATCAATACATCAACTGATACAAAGCATGCACAACACAGATTCCTTCATTGATACAATCCATTTCCAAATAGTCTGTTAACAAGCTTAAATAACCAAAAAATAAATCCCATTGTCAAAAATAGATATCCTTCATTAGTAAGCATAACAATCAAGTTGTAAACCATTAAATGTGAACAGGTTTGTATAAATCTATATATAAACATTCAGGATCAGTGCGTTCTACTCAATGCTTTTTACTTACATTTTATTTTTACAAGGGATTTATAATTATATATATATTGTGCAGTATAGAATATCTATTTATAAACAAAGGTTATCTGTATACTTCTATGTTTACCGAATAAGATAGGAATGTCACAGTTTTTGACCACATAATGCCCTGGTGTTTCACACTTCGGTAGGAGCTTAAAACATTACACATCTCACAAGCTGAAGGAAATTCACTTAACTTCCACATGATCAAAAAACAATTGAGAAATTTTCTTTTGTTTGTTAGAACGTTTGACTGATTGTATTGTTTCCGACTTCAGGAAGGTTTCATGGAGAGTGAGCCGTTAAGATGTGGATACTGGCAACGTGATCAGGGCACTATGTGTACAAGATCAATAAACAATGGCTGAGATGATTATATTCTCGAGTAAAATTTGTACATTATTTACAATAACAGTAAACATTACATCACTTTCCTTCAGTCAACAGAAATTGGTAGAAGTAGAGTTAAAGGAGCATGCAAATTATTGTAAACATGGGGGTCAAGTATACTATACTTTGTAACATATTTCATTGTTCACATGCAGTTTCCATGGCAACTTACTACGATCCAACAGCCACAGTCCTGGTTATATTTGGTGACCTCGTAAAACCTTATACATAATTTCATTATCTATGATCCTATTATGTGCCATCATAAAGTGTCCTGTCAGTGTCACATATTTATTCAGTAAATAAAACTAATCAATAGTTGGAGTAGGTAGAACACTACTACCTGGGGACAGGTATACAATATCTGATCAGTAGGTAGAACACTACTACCTGGGGACAAGTATACAATACCCAATCGGTAGGTAGAACACTACTACCTGGGGACAGGTATACAATACCCAATCGGTAGGTAGAACACTACTACCTGGGGACAGGTATACAATATCTGATCGGTAGGTAGAACACTACTACCTGGGGACAGGTATACAATATCTGATCGGTAGGTAGAACACTACTACCTGGGGACAGGTATACAATATCTGATCAGTAGGTAGAACACTACTACCTGGGGACAAGTATACAATACCCAATCGGTAGGTAGAACACTACTACCTGGGGACAGGTATACAATACCCAATCGGTAGGTAGAACACTACTACCTGGGGACAGGTATACAATACCTGATCGGTAGGTAGAACACTACTGCCTGGAGACAGGTATACAATATCTGATCAGTAGGTAGAACACTACTACCTGGGGACAGGTATACAATATCTGATCGGTAGGTAGAACACCACTACCTGGGGACAGGTATACAATACCCAATCAGTAGGTAGAACACTACTACCTGGGGACAGGTATACAATATCTGATCGGTAGGTAGAACACTACTACCTGGGGACAGGTATACAATACCCGATCAGTAGGTAGAACACTACTACCTGGGGACAGGTATACAATATCTGATTGGTAGGTAGAACACTACTACCTGGGGACAGGTATACAATATCTGATCAGTAGGTAGAACACTACTGCCTGGGGACAGGTATACAATATCTGATCCGTAGGTAGAACAGTACTACCTGGGGACAGGTATACAATATCTGATCAGTAGGTAGATCACTACTGCCTGGGGACAGGTATACCTAATCAAGATTTGGAGTAGGTAGGACAGACAGGATTTAGGATTTTAATTTCAAATATCTTTTTTAAGACATGAAGACATCTCTTAATCTCATATTTAAAGTGTATAAGAAAGTATGAACAGAAAAATATCAAACAATGACATGAATGTATCACAACCATTTGTTGCCAGCTAAGATACAATGTATCTAAGTCTTGATAATAACAAAAAAAAAAAAAAAAAACAAGTGGCCCAATGGGCCTGCTTCGCTCACCTGGAATTCAATGCTTTTCAAAAACACAGACATTTCACATCATTAACATTTAAAGTCTTAGTTGGTGATAAGCTGTTGATAAATGTTTTCACTAAATTGACCCCCACGAATACGGTTCAAAGTAATTTTTTTCCCCAAAATTTTCAGGTTTTATTTATGGAATTTATCTGTCAAATATCATGATTCTAGGTATATTCCTTCATTTCATTATTCAGAAAAAATCTGTATTTGAAGGGTTGAAAAATTTTACCCATGTGACCTTGTATATTGATGAGAACCATTTCTTTTTATACACTTTGTTGCACTTCATCTTCATTTCAGGAACTATCATCCAAATATCAGGATTTTAAGCCCTTTGATTAATCAGAAGAAGTTTGAAGGTTTTAACAAATATGACCCATGTGACCTTGAATATTGGTACATGTTAAACCTTATATTTTAATAGGAACTGATCATTCTAATATCAGGATTTTAGGCCTTTTGGTTAATTAGGAGTCACTAGAAGGTTTAACAAAGCTGACAGCTTTGACCTTCAATATTAATCAAAGTAATTTCTTTTCACAAACTTTGTTGGGCTTCATGTAAGGAATCTATCAGTCAATTAACCTTTTGGTTAACCAAACCAAGGTGTTTCAGTATATCCACAACCTCCCAGTCAAATATCAGGATTCAAAATCTTCAGCAACTTTGACCTATGTGACCTTAAATATAGATCAAGGTCATTTCTATTTGTGAGGCCTGCTTTTCTTAGCAACCTACTAGTCAAACATTTGATTCAAGGTCATTCATTTTTGCAAACCTTATTGGGCTTCATCTCATGGCTCAGAATATGTCAGTGAGATATGAGTCTCATGGATCAGAATATGTCAGTCAGATATGATTCAAAGTCTTTTGGTTAAGTAGGTAAGTTTGATCCTGGTGACCATTAATATGGATAAAGTTCATTTCCCCCCAAACATTGTGAAACTTAATCCCCATATGTACCATATTACAGACAGAGGCAAAATCCTGTCTCACAGCATTTCCTAGCTCTCTCCACGTCACCATATTTGTTCACTTGAGCTGCAACTTTTTCTGAAGACTTTTTGTCATTAGGTTATATTTAGCAATGCCAGCGACCATTTCATCAGTAAATATTGACCGATTTGTTATCTGTTTTATGATGCATTACATATTGTTTTTATCATTTATTTCAAATGGAAATGTTTACATTTCACACCAGCACTTGACCAGCTTAACATGGAAACTGAACAGTGACTGATTTGTTTACATTGTTTAACATCCTATTAACAGCCAAGGTCTTTCCATAGTCTCCTGATGAATACAGGGTGTTCAGGAGACTGTCATCTGTATTTGTAAACCTTGTGATAGTGTGGAACTTGTGCCGACTTCATGGTAGTCAACACACAAGTGTACTGTAGAGAATATCCTCACTATAACTTAGGGGCATCACAGTCAAAACATATCTAACAGAAAAAATGTTGATTACCTTCTAGATTATGATGTGATGCTAACAAATACTTATAGTTCATCCAGGATATCCATTCTGACCACTTAAGTTGTTCAGGAAACCTGCTTCATACAGCCCAAATAATATTTATTGGTCATAATAAAATGAGGCAGCCACATTTATTTGTAAGTGTTGTTTCACTGTTTGAAATCTTTCCATTGGTCCTAATATAACCTTTATTCTAATATAATCACCTATCACCACTAATAATATCTTCTGGTCCTAATCCACAGATTATCCTATCACCACTAATAATATCTTCTTGTCCTAATCCTCAGATTATCCTATCACCATTAATAATATCTTCTTGTCCTAATCCTCAGATTATCCTATCACCACTAATAATATCTTCTTGTTCTAATCCTCAGATTATCCTTGTCCTAATCCTCAGATTATCCTATCACCACTAATAATATCTTCTTGTCTTAATCCTCAGATTATCCTTGTCCTAATCCTCAGATTATCCTATCACCACCAATAATATCTTCTTGACCTAATCCTCAGATTATCCTTGTCCTAATCCTCAGATTATCCTATCACCATTAATAATATCTTCTTGTCCTAATCCTCAGATTATCCTATCACTACTAATAACATTTCCCTGTGTAGCTAAAGCTGTCTTTATCTGCATTCACGGGAGACACTAAATGGTTCAAACTAACAACTTACAGAGATTCCCAGGCCTGATTTATCCTGTTTTACCCATTTTCCCATCAGAACCTGAACTATATCAGTTAATGCAAACTTTGGGAAAAAGAAAAGAAAAAAGAAAAAGAAACTTCAGTGTGATGCCCGGGTCACTTAAAACCTGACGGCAGATCAGAATATTCCTTAAGGAAAGAACACACTCAGTATAAAAATGCCCCTTTTCTTCCTACTTTATATCTGTATTTGTATTGTAAATATTTATGACATTCAAATTGAATTTTTTTTCTTTTAATTGAGTGAAAATGTTGATGTATCATATTTCCTTATTGGAGGCCAAAATCTATGAAAATCATCACTTATCTTTGTCTCGAAAAAACGTCTGGCAAATGTATTGATTCTTGACCTCTTGGTTTTTTGAAGAAGTCATTTTACACAACACATGATCCCAGTGGAATCATGGTGTCCTCTATTGGATGTCCTCTATTTGTTCTTTATAAGTAGGATCATTTCTCGTATTCCCTCTTATTTGGTTTGAATTCTATCCCTTTCCAATAAAATTTGCAAATTTTTAAGTGTCAGATCCAAGATGTTTGCTTTTCAGCCATTTTGCTTGTCTAATCAACTTTAAAATGGATAATGCACAACTAGGCCAGGGACAACAGGAACCAACAAATGAAATTTAGGAAAGATGAAAATATTTATTGTCAAAATCCAAGATGGCAACTCAAAGGCCAGTTTTTATATTATTCCTGGAATTGACAATGCAGTGTAACCTTAAGGACCAAGGGGATCTCCATATGAAATCTGATACAGACTTTGTTTTTCTTAAAACTGAAAGGACATTACTATGTACCAAGAGGACTTTTGTAAATCTTTGGCAAATATCATTCTCAACAACAAAAATGGCCACCTTTCAGCCATTTTGTCTTCCTGATCAAAATCAAAAGGACAACACTAAGGACAAATGGGAATGTACATGTGGAATCTAAGAAAGATTCCTCAATTTTTCAAGGATTGCAGACGAACGATGGACACAAAGCAGTTGGTTGACACCCGACGGCTGACTCAGACAGACGAACGTATGCTGCACCTTGGCATAGGCTCACAATTTTCATATGTCTAATATAGCATATAATGACGTCTCACAAAAACCTGACCGTTATAATGTGTTCTCTAAACATGATCAAAGCACCAGGAAAATCAAGCTACCCAGATATCACTAGTATAGTGTCTAGTCTATCCAGGTATTTCTTGTACAGTTCTATTTAAAAAAAATATTGGAAATAAAAAAACTGCAGTATGAATGTGAGAATTTCTGAGAGAAATAACATATAATTGTTGCTGTACATTGTAGATAAAGTATCTATGTTTAAATAACAATGGAGTAAACATATCTCATTAAACCAGGTATCATAGACACAAACATATTGTAACAAAACTCATTAAACCAGGTATCATAGACACAAATATATAGTAACAAAACTCATTAAACCAGGTATCATAGATACAAATATATTGTGATTTATTTCTGTCTCCTTACAGGTGCAAAATTTCATGTCAGATGGATGAAACAGTCTGAATAAGTCCAGTGCCTGAACATGATAGTCAGAATATAGAATTTCAAGGTCACCATTTCATGATAGTCAGAATATAGAATTTCAAGGTCATCATTTAACAACAAACTGTAATCCATAACAAGTATTCCACTTGGTGAATTAAACCACGTTTGTGACAGTGATTATCTGAGGTATTGTTTGCACAACACAATTGGTGGTCATCTTGCCAAACACTGGCTGAACAACATCTGGGCAAACATTTACAACAGAGCAGCTATTGGTCAAAAATGAGCAAGTCAATTATAAAATTGAATTATTAAGAGTACTAGCACGGAACAAAAGCAACCAAAGATAACCAGGGTTTAGTAGCTTTTTGAGGAGGGCAGACCTGTCAAGAGAGAAAGAAAACTATTAAAACCCATACAATTACTTACCTTATCTAATATGTAGATTCATTAAACCAAGGGATCACCAGGAAATGTTTTCATGTCCCAGTGAAACGACTATGTTTATATTTTTTGTCATCTTCTATTAAAGTGTCATGTATGATGCATCAATAGGACTGTTCGGACATTGGTGATTTATAAATCAACACACAAGATTGGCATAAAGTGACAAGGATGATGTAAACGTAGAAAACACAAGTTTGTATGTTTGACTTTGAGAATGGTATGTTATATTTTCGTTTATGGTGAAGATGTGTTATGAATCCTGTGATTAAATCATTATATAAAGGTGAGGGTTAGTGGTATGTAGAAAGGTATATAAGTTGTTATCCTGGGGGCCAAAGCTGTAAGCTTACTACTTACCTAATGCCTAATCTAAGGTTAAAAAAGTCTATCTTACAGTGGGGCTCTGGGTACAACCTATGAGCCAATGTAAGGGGTGGGCTTATTACAGGTAAACCTGATATCCTCTTTTACTGACATTTCTATTGAAATCAGACAGCAAACTTAAAAAACAGCACATAGAAAAAGCATTCTGATTGAGGCAGGTCAAGGATAAGGAGAGGGTTCTGATTAAGAGAGGTCAAGAATTAGGGCAGAGTTTTGATTAAGACAGATCAAAGATTTGGACAGGGTTATAATTAAAGCACGTTAAGGATTAGAATAGATTTCTGATTAAGACAAGAAAGGATTGGACAGGGTTCTGATTAAGGAAGGACAAGGATTAGGATAGAGTTATGATTTAGGATGGTCAAGGATTAAGACAGGTTGATAAATAAAGCAGGTCAAGAATTAGGACAGGGTTCCAATTAAAGCAGGTTAAGGATTAGCAGTGTGACACTGTACAGGAGATGTAGGGACGGTGGGTTGTAGTGTGACATTATACAGGAGAGTGAGGGACTGTGGGTTGTAGTGTGACATTATACAGGAGAGTGAGGGACTGTGGGTTGTAGTGTGACATTATACAGGAGAGTGAGGGACGGTGGGTTGTAGTGTGACATTATACAGGAGAGTGAGGGACGGTGGGGTGTAGTGTGACATTATACAGGATAGTGAGGGACGGTGGGTTGTAGTGTGACATTATACAGGAGAGTGAGGGACGGTGGGTTGTAGTGTGACATTATACAGGAGAGTGAGGGACTGTGGGGTGTAGTGTGACATTATACAGGATAGTGAGGGACGGTGGGTTGTAGTGTGACATTATACAGGAGAGTGAGGGACGGTGGGTTGTAGTGTGACATTATACAGGAGAGTGAGGGACTGTGGGTTGTAGTGTGACATTATACAGGAGAGTGAGGGACTGTGGGTTGTAGTGTGACATTATACAGGAGAGTGAGGGACTGTGTGTTGTAGTGTGACATTATACAGGAGAGTGAGGGACTGTGGGTTGTAGTGTGACATTATACAGGAGAGTGAGGGACGGTGGGTTGTAGTGTGACATTATACAGGAGGTTGAGGGACGGTGGGTTGTAGTGTGACATTATACAGGAGATGGAGGGACTGTGGGTTGTAGTGTGACATTATACAGGAGAGTGAGGGACTGTGGGTTGTAGTGTGACATTATACAGGAGAGTGAGGGACTGTGGGTTGTAGTGTGACATTATACAGGAGATGGAGGGTGAGGGACTGTGGGCTGTAGTGTGACATTATACAGGAGATGGAGGGACTGTGGGTTGTAGTGTGACATTATACAGGAGATGGAGGGACTGTGGGTTGAAGTGTGACATTATACAGGAGAGTGAGGGACTGTGGGTTATAGTGTGACATTATACAGGAGAGTGAGGGACTGTGGGTTGAAGTGTGACAAACAGTGAACAAAGTTGAGGTGATACATATATAGATATAAGATGATACAACATGGTTTAACATGAATGTCTCTTACTTTTGTTATGTTTCCCTCTTGACTTGTTGCTAGCTGAAGATTCTGATTTCTTGAGAGCATTGCCAGAATTTGAGTTGTGTCTTGAGGATGTGCGAGAGCCCGCCTTTAGTCTCCCAACAGAAAGATTAATCTTCCCCATTGTTGTCTGTAAATGAGATAAAAGAACATGTAAATGAAACAAAAAATCAATAAACCTACACATGCCAATTTTAAAACAAGTCAAAACATTGTGTTCAGCATCTATTCAACAAGAGTCCTAAAGGACCTGTATCGCTCATGTTCTGCAGCTCATAAACAGACGACAGAATTGGATAAAGTTTATTTTAGAAACTTTCCTGTCTGTACTAAACTTTTTGACTCTCAATATATGTTTAATACTTCATCAAAATTACTTGGAAGCCCTTCATCCAAAATGTAACAGACCCAATATAATAATCTCTGGCCTCTTGGTTATGTAAAGTTTATTAATGATTATTAATTAAATAAACACAGTTGACCATTGTGATCTTAATAAAAGATCAAGGAAATTCATTTGCACAAAATTTGTAGGACTGAATTCAGTCATGCTGTACTATTCGAATATCATCCTACAGGACCTCTTCATTTTTGAGGAGTTGCTGTAATACTTTAACAATTTTTAACCATATGACGACAAAAGCAGATCAAAGGTCACACATTTGAACACAATGGCTTTCCTTCCAGCATGCAATTGGCTTAATGGCATGCCCCAAGGCCTCTTGATAAACGAAAAGAGGTAGAAAGATTGAAACCTACATGGCGCCTGTAACTTTCAAATAAGGTCAAGGTCATTCTTTTGAACATTCATCTCTAAATGCTACTTGCCTTATGTTGCATATTACAAGAAGGTGTTTAAGATAATGTAAAGATTTCTAACTGATCTAGAAAATTAATAACTATCAATCACAGATAAGAAACATGTGGTTAATTTAAATCACTTTGTCTTTATAATGAATTTGATGGTAGAATTTTTAGATAAAGAGAAGCTGGTTACCTTGAGGTTTTAGATAAAGAGAAGCTGATTACCTTGAGGTTTTAGATAAAGAGAAGCTGATTACCTTGAGGTTTTAGATAAAGAGAAGCTGATTACCTTGAGGTTTTAAAGAGAAGATAAAGAGAAGCTGATTACCTTGAGGTTTTAAATAAAGAGAAGCTGATTACCTTGAGGTTTTTAAAGAGAAGGTTTTAAGATAAAGAGAAGCTGATTACCTTGAGGTTTTAGATAAAGAGAAGCTGATTACCTTGAGGTTTTAGATAAAGAGAAGCTGATTATCTTGAGGTTTTAGATAAAGAGAAGCTGGCTACCTTGAAGTTTTAGATAAAGAGAAGCTGATTACCTTGAGGTTTTAGATAAAGAGAAGCTGATTACCTTGAGGTTTTAGATAAAGAGAAGCTGATTACCTTGAGGTTTTAGATAAGAGAAGCTGATTATCTTGAGGTTTTAAATAAAGAGAAGCTGCTGAGGATAAAGAGAAGCTGATTACCTTGAGGTTTTAGATAAAGAGAAGCTGATTTTGAGGTTTTAGATAAAGAGAAGCTGATTATCTTGAGGTTTTAGATGAGGTTTTAGATAAAGAGAAGCTGATTACCTTGAGGTTTTAGATAAAGAGAAGCTGATTACCTTGAGGTTTTAGATAAAGAGAAGCTGATTACCTTGAGGTTTTAGATAAAGAGAAGCTGATTATCTTGAGGTTTTAAATAAAGAGAAGCTGGCTACCTTGAGGTTTTAGATAAAGAGAAGCTGATTACCTTGAGGTTTTAAATAAAGAGAAGCTGATTACCTTGAGGTTTTAGATAAAGAGAAGCTGATTACCTTGAGGTTTTAGATAAAGAGAAGCTGATTACCTTGAGGTTTTAGATAAAGAGAAGGTGGTTACCTTGAGGTTTTAGATAAAGAGAAGCTGATTACCTTGAGGTTTTAGATAAAGAGAAGCTGATTACCTTAATGTTTAAGATAAAGAGAAGCTGATTACCTTGAGCACAGTGGCTGCATACTCTTGTGTTGCATTCCTCATATCTTCTCCGTTCACTGCTAAAATCTGGTCCCCTTGCATAAGTCTGCCGTCAGCCTCAGCCACTCCCCCCTTTACCTATAACACAAAGTTCACAGCTTTTACAGTGAAAACAAAAAACTAAATGGCATCTCTTCAGACTAGTTCTATCTGATATTGTATATTAAAGTCTTAAAATGTAAAGAATATATTGATAAACATCAAACATCTGATCTTGTTTATTTGTCAACACTTACAATGTCTGAGATGTAAACTCCAACATCATTACGTTTGCCGACGATACTGAGCCCAAGCCCTCGCCCTGCCTTCTTCATAAGCTCTACAGCAAATATATTGTAAATGTCTTCCTCTTTGACTTGGTTATCATCGCGGAACACAGAGATTTTCACGGTTGATGGAGTTTGGCGTAGTACCTGGATTGCATGATCATGGGTAGCGTCTCGTAGGTCTTCTCCATTAACCTGTGGATAACAATATCAAACTGAGGTCACATCTTTCTGAACTGGCCCCTATCCATTCTAGATCCCTACATAGGCTAACTTAGATTTATTGAATGTAAATGCTAATTTCATTTCAGTAATAATTACCATAACTTTAGTATGCAAATACAGTACCTACACCCATCTTTGTATCCCAACAACAAAAGATTCAAAAGAAAAACAATCCCGCCCTCCCTACGATCCATGAGCCATCACGGCAGGAACGCAGAGTGATCTCCCTTCCTCTTACCTTTATGGCTGCCGACGAGTGCGGAGGTGTCTGAGCTAAGTGCTTTTCTTACTCCTTCTCTTCGTACTGCCATTGTCGTTTGAGTATATTGTTACTCTATTAGCAGTCTATAAACCCATCTCCCAACTTATATTGTGAAATTAAGTATTGTCATTTGTTTATTTTGACCGTATTTCCGGCCGTTTTTTTTTTTTTTTCCTCCACGTATTCGAGTGCGTGACTACTTGTCTCGTTGCTCGGATTTGCGTGAAGTTGGAATTTGTTTTCTTGCTGCTTTGTCGGCCGTGTTGTACGGCCGTTTTATTTATGCAGTGCAATCTTGCTGCGTACGGTAGGCTTTGTGCTCTCGTTCGTAGTTTTTTGATTGTTCGAGAACTTCGTTTCCGGCCGTGTTTTTACTCCGCGTGTTCGAGTGAGTGACTACTTGTCTCGTCACTCGGATTTTCGTGAAGTTGAAATTGTTTTCTTGCTGCTTTGTCGGCCGTTTTGTACGACCGTTTTCTTTTTTTGCAGTACAATCTTGCTGCGTACGGTAGGTTTTATGATCTCGTTCGTAGTTTTTTGATTGTTAGAAAACTTTTTATCCTTGTTTTCATTGTTACAATTTTTTATTGTTTCGATGCTGGATAAAGGTGCCGGGTTTACGTCGGGGGTCAGCGCATGGATGTTCCTATTTCTATAGATAATGGGAACCCCATGATACCTGTCCCATTTGCCGACATTACAGCCAGACCTCACTATGTGAACTTTGTTTGCACATGGAGTCTGCTGCTTAGGCTCCCATGCCTTTCCAGCTTACTTTCCGCCGGAAGAGGGATTCGTCCTCTTCTTCCGGTAAGGGAAGTAAGCTTTTTAAGACCTCCCTCCTGAAGTTCTGAACCAGAGCGTTCCTGCTGGGGGTGCTCTCGTTCCACCGAGCTCCGCCCTTCAGCAGGGGGTGGCTCCCCCTGTCCAGGTGCGTCCTGGAGTAGGGGGGGGGCAGCCCGACCCTGACTCGGCGCAGTCAAGGGTCGAATTGGCCGGTAGCTCTCGATAGGCGGCGGTGTTACCGTCGGAAAGGGACTTCCGGTCGAGGTCTCTGATTCCTTCAGGGACCTCGGCACGCCAGGTGGCGTCGTTGGTGGGGGCCGCTTTGACTCCGGAACTGTGCCTTCGTGTATAGGTTCAGGGGCCACAGACTTTTTGTCAGGATTGTCTGTGGCTACGGGGATTAGTGACACTTGAGTTCACTAATCCTGGTGTCAGCGCGGGGTCTGTTTTCCCACCCTCACAGGCTTCTGGCTCTGGGACTTCCGTCCCAATCCAGATTTCCCAGTGCAGGGTTTCCCAGGGGGTTTTCCTCCAAGGGTTTGGGGATTCAGGCCAGGAGTCCGGTTTCCGGTCTCCCTTTCCCCCGGGCTCAGGGAGTAGGGGTGCCTGCGGGCACTTATTCCTGGGTCGCCCAGGCCAACCTGCGGATGGTTTTGGGTACCAACAGTTACTCAGCAGTTACGGGCTTAGCCTGTACATGTCTGGGTTTCCACCTGGTGGGAGTGGCGGTTCATCCTGGTCCTTTGGACAGGATGTCCAGCCCCAGACTCAGGCAGGCCATCTTGGCCAGTTCTGGGGTCACTCCCGGCCCGCTGGACCGTTCCCATTCCCTCAGGGGTTTGGGTTTTTACCCCATGGGTCTTCACTCGTGGAACCCATAGGGGTTGGTCTCTCCTCTAGGAGATGTTATAGCAGTGCGGAATCCCCCCAATGTTCTGCTACTTCGGGGGCCTTGTTGGCCGGTCCTATAAAGGTTTGCCAGACCTTAAGGACTTCCGCCTCCAGCGCGGACCCGTCGGTCTCCTGTTCCCAGGGGTCGGCTTCGGGTCTCCGACCCAAGCCTACAGCTACAGCTGTTGGTCGCGCTGCGTCCAAATGCCATAAAGAGGAGTTCCCCTCTGCGGAGATGGCTCCTCTGGCGGCCCCTGTTCCTCCCAAGGGGACTTCGGTCTCTATTGAGGAGGAGATGGACATCGAGGGTGCGGGCTCGGCAGAGGAAGACGATGTCATTCATCTTTCTCCTGGGCCAAGAGGGTTCACAAGGGGAAGATGGCCCTGAGACTGCTGAAGCTGAGGCTCAGCATGTGCTTTCTGGGATGCGGGTCCTCCGGGCCAACATCTCCCGGATTCTCAGGGCGGAGGTTTGCCCATCGCCTCAGCATCGTCGGCGCCTGAATCCACCATCCTTCTGGGTTCCCTGGTGGCTCCTCGGGCTTCCGTTCGCTCAGATCGGTCTCTGCCAGAAGGCAATATCATGTCTTCGGTTCTGGCCACGGCCCGGGCTCCGGTTTTAGAGAAGGACTCCTTCTCTACCCGTGCTCTCGGGTTTGTCGGTCTGCAGCTCGGTGTTGGTGAATTGTCGGAGGCTTCAGCTTCCGACTATGCCACACATGATGGGCAGCTGGCCTCTCAACCAGCACAGCTGGAGTTGAGACAGCTGGCTGCCTGGCCCGGCAAATCAGTGGACCAGGTGGTGCTCGATCCCAAAGAGCACCACAGGATGGAGAGAATGTTGCACCTCTCCATCCAAGTTCTGTCATACATAGACTTCCTGACAGTTTGTCTATACAGGGTATCCGATTTGCCTGAGTGTCGGTTATCCGAGACAGAACGGCCGACATACAGGACACGGCAGCCTTGCAGGTTCTCTGCTCGTCAATGCCGTGTTGGCTAGGCAGTTTTCAGTTCTGAAATTCCGCCCAGTCCAGTAACCCTACCGTTTCCGCTTGTTGAATGCCCCCTTCTAAGGCTCTACCCTGTTCAGGGGAGCTCTTCCTTGGGTTCAGAAGGATATGAAGGAGGACTCGGTCGCCTCAGCACTTCTGGTGAAGAGGTTTCAGGCTGAGAAGGCCAGTGCCTCGCAGGGGTCAGTGCCTCCTAAGAAGCAGGCGAAGTCTTCGGCTGCTCAGTTTTCTGCACAGCCCAAGTCCCAACCTCACTTCAACGGCAACAAGGGGAAGGGTAGGAAGGGTAAGAAACCTCCTGGGGGCAAGAAGAAGGGTTCCTGACTATTTCTGCTTCTTGGCCGCTAAAGGCGAAGGGTATGGCCGGGTGGACGGTGGTTCTCCTTTCCCGGGCTCATGTCCTTCTCCTGCAGGCTCAGGCTCCGGGTGGGCAGATGATTCTCTGGTCTGGCAGGGGCTCGATCTGCCCCATCCGGAACTCCCTGTGGGCGGACGTCTCTCTGCTTTCCTTTCCTAGTGGCAGGATATTACAGAGGACGCTTGGGCTTTTGTCGGTGGTCAGGGAGGGTCTAGGTATTCCCCTTCTTCAGGATTCGTCCCTCGCCTCCTGGCCGTTTTTGTTTCTTTCCTCCTCCCGGGGATTCAGAAAGGGCACGGGTGCTCCAGGAGGAAGTAGGGACCATGCTGCCAAGGCAGAGATGCCCTTGGGGCTCACGACAGCTCCTTTGGTGTTCACCAAGTTGCTGCTGGTGTTTCCTTCACTCCTGCAGAATAGACGTCCACATCTATTTCGACGACTCCCTCATGCCTCTTTTGGTGTGGGAATCGTTAGTGAAGGACACTCGTCTGGTCCTGAAACTCTTGCTCAGAGTCGGCTTCATTCCTTCCAGAGAGAAGTCAGAGGTTCCTTCATATTAGGACTTCTTCTTCCTGGGGAACCATTTTGACATGGTTCGGGGCTTAGCCCTTCCACCTCTGGAGAAGTTTGAGAAGGTCAGGGCTCTGGCTCTGACTTTCATCACTTGGTCGCTTGTCCAGGTACATTGGTTCCTCAGTTTTCTGGGGTATCTCAACTCCTTGGCATATGTGGTCCCCCTAGGGAGGATTCACATCGGACCTCTCCAGATGTTCCTCCTGTCTGACTGGGTTCCGTCATCCAGGAGGCCTGGATCCCGCTTACCCAGTCGGTCAGGGAGTTCTCTTGCTGGTGGACCATTCAGGAGAACGTTTTCCACGGGGTACCTCTGACCAAGCCTATCCCCTCTATGATCCTGTTCATGGACGCGTTCATGACAGGAATGTGAGCTTACCTCGATGGCCAATGCCGCTTGGGGGAGTGGTCTGGCGAACAACTCTCGGAGCACATCAGTGTACTCGAGATGAGACTGTTCATTTGGCTCTGCAGTCCTTTAGGGGTATCCTGCAGTCCAAAGTGTGGCTACCGACAACAGTTGTCGCGTATCTGGAGAGACAGGGGCCACCAGGTCTCATGTCCTGTGTGCCCTCTCCATCCACATCCATCTTCTCTGCCAGGACATGCAGTTGACCATAGCGGTCAAGCATCTTTCTGGCAGGCTGAGTGTGTTGGTGGCCACTCTCCAGGCGCCACCAGCCGGTGTTGACGGAATGGCAGCTGTGTCCCTTGATTTTCAAGGGGAATTGTCAGGCGTGGGACAGACCTATTATAGACCTGTTTGCCACTTCCCTGAACAACCAGCTGCTAACCTTCGTCTCCCCGGTCCCAGACCGTAAGGCGTGGGCTGTGGACGCCCTTTCTCTGGAATAGGAAGGGACGTATGCATATGCATTCCCTCCCTTCAACCTGGTGGGCAGGGTTCTACAGAAGTTCTGGGAGCATCACTGCTCCTTACTTCTGAGAGCCCCTCTGTGGCCGAGGCAAGCTTGGTTTCAGGAGCTCTTGTCGTTTCTGGTGGAGGAGCCCTTGGCTCTCCCCACCAGACCGAATCTCCTTCGCCAGCCTTGGCCCAGAACGACACACTCTTGACCAGAGATCCTCCACCTTCACGCGCTGAGGCTATCTCTGGAAGCCACGCCAAGGCAGGCTTTTCTCAAGAGGTGTCAGATTGCATTGAGCAATCAATCAGGGCTTCCTCTTCTGCCGTCTACCAGTCACGTTGGATGATCTTCTGTGATTGGTGTGTCGGCAAGGAAGCTTATTCATTCGAAGCCTCTGCATTTGATTGCGGAATTCCTAATCTCTCTGTTTAGGTACCGCTATCTGCCACCTGGCACTATTGCTGGCTATCGTACAGCGATTGCCAGAGTTCTTGCTTGTTATGGCAGGAAGGAGATCGGTTAGTCCTCCTCTCTTTCTGCCATAATCAGAGGCTTTGCTATGAATAGAGTTGTTTTTAGCGAAGAATCAGGTTCCGGGGTTCTCGCACGATCCCATCAGGATCCTGGCTGTGACTAGCTCGGAGGAGCGAGATAGGTTGCTTTGTCCTTGTCGGGCTCTTAGGTTTTATCTTGATAAAACCAGGGGGGCGGGGCTCTCGATCCCGTCTGTTTTGCCCATTAAACAGGGGCAACGAGATATCTCCTCCCAGTCGGTTTCCAGGTGGGTTTGCCAGGTGATTTAGTATGCTTACGAGCATTTTGATGATCTGGCTCGGGCGAGAGCGAAAGCGCGGTCTCACGAGGTCAGGGCCCTTGCTTCATCCTGGGCCCTTCTCTCAATGAGTCCTCCTTTCAGGAGGTCATGTCTGCAGTATTATGGCAGGGCAGGGATACCTTAACAGATTTTTATCTGTGATCCCTAGCTTCCCACTCAGAAGGCCTGTATTCATTGGGACCTTTGGTGGTGGCATAGTCAGTGGCTGGGCCTCCTCGTTAGCCCCGGGCCATGTCTTTCCGTACGGCGGCATGTGGGTACACCTGCTCTTTCACAGAGAGGTCCCTTCCTTCACTTTAGCACTCTGTTCTCCCTCCCTACTACTTTGGTTGTGCTGAAGGGGCTGCCTGGCTTCTAGTCACCACTACGGTAAGACGAATTCGCATACTAAAGTTATGGTAAT
The DNA here is from genome assembly GCF_031769215.1 of Ylistrum balloti. Lineage (NCBI taxonomy): Eukaryota > Metazoa > Mollusca > Bivalvia > Pectinida > Pectinidae > Ylistrum > Ylistrum balloti. Next base: position 418,213 of record NW_026782582.1, read on the forward strand.
TATTACTGAAATGAAATTGAGGTTTTTTAATGTAAAACCAATTTTCATGATGTAATACTTACCATAACTTTATGGAGTCCCACCCTATCCTCCCCTCTTCCTTATCTGCCTGGCTGCCCCTCTGTGGGGTTTACGCCATAAAGGTTATTAGAGGAAGGGAGATCACTCTGCGTTCCTGCCGTGATGGCTCATGGATCGTAGGGAGGGCGGGATTGTTTTTCTTTTGAATCTTTTGTTGTTGGGATACAAAGATGGGTGTAGGTACTGTATTTGCATACTAAAGTTATGGTAAGTATTACATCATGAAAATTGGTTTTACATTAAAAAACCTCAAATCATTTCAAGAAAATTGGTAACCCTTCATCCCAGCATGCCACAGACTCAATTTCAGCACTCTCAGCCTTTTGGTTATTGATAAGAAGTTGTTTAAAGAATTTAACATATTTGACCCCAGTGACCTTGAAAGTTTGCACGGCACATGGCGAATGAAACACAATGGCTAATAAGGACAACATTCATTCATTCCTAAGGAATGGAAAAAAGATTAAACAAATTTGCTCTATTGTTGTTTATTGCCCCTTCCGCCAAGAAGGCTGAGACCCACAGTTTGCAAACAATTGAGTCTCTTCACCGAAGGATGCTTCAGATGATTAGGATAAAATCTTGACATTCCTATGTATACAGACAAGAGGCTAAAAGGGTCTGTATTGCTCACCTGGATATTTAAGCCAATAATGCAAATAATGCAAAACTTTCCATTTCTTTAGAAGGAAAATATTTCTCCAGATGAGCCTCACCCCAACGATACAGCTTCCCATTCCCTAAGGGTGAGGACAGCAATCATTTGTTAATCTCTTGATGTCCAGCAATGTTATTAAGTTATGGGGTGGTTATCTCAATGACTTTTAAAACATAATCAGTCCTGGGGTGGGACCAGATTCCAGTACAAATTATCAGTTATGAATGTGTTTATCTCCTGATACTTTGCAATGTTATAGTTATTCAGCGGGGATCACAACTGTTTCAAAGAACGAAAGATCAAAATGAACTTAATCTTCTTGGGGGTTAGAATTTCCCTGCTGGACCCCCAGTCCATCTGGCCCCAGGAGGCAAAGACCCACTGTTTATACAAAACTGATTTCCCTTCACCCAAGAATGCTTCAGACCACTTTTGGACAATATCTTGCAATTCCTGAAGAACAAGATAGATTTTCCATATTCGGCCCCACCCCATTAGTCCCGGGGGACGAGAACCAACATTTACACAAATAACTTTCCCCAAGGATGCTTCAGACCAAATTTGATGAAAATTGGCTCTTTTATTCATGAATAGTTGCAATATATAGTCAGAGTTGACAGACACTAGACAACTGATGGATGCTGTAGTGTCCCAATAGCTCACCTGGCTTAAAAGCTAAAAATGAAGGAATTTTAAAAGATTTGCTCTATCTATTATACAAAATTGAGTCCCCTTCCATACATTGATATTTCAGTCCAGATTAGACAGAGGCATGGATCAAATGATTATTATAAGAATTGCTCTATTTTCCCTATTGGGAAAACAAATCTATACCAACCTGATTCACCTTAACCTAACTATGCATCCAACTCAATTTTGGCAAAATCCTATCATTCCTACAAGAAAAAAACTGATTTTGAAGATTTTTTTTGTCCCACCCCTAGGCCCTTGGCGGCTGAGGCTGACTATTAACACAAATTCATCCTTCATCCCCTAAGAATTCTTCTGAAGAAATTTGGTCAAAATCTGCCCAATCATTCATGATTAGTAGCAACTAGTAGAAAAAAGTTGATAAAATGTGACACGTCAGAAAAAATACTGAAAATGAGATGGGCAAACTGACAAATGGATGAATTGAGGGACAGACTGACAAATGGATGAATTGAGGAACAGACTGACAAACAGATGAATTGAGGGACAGACTGATAAACAGATGAATTGAGGGACAGACTGGCAAATGGATGAATTGAGGGACAGACTCATAAATGGATGAATTGAGGGACAGACTGTTAAATGGATCAATTGAGGGACAGACTGATAAATGGATGAATTGAGGGACTGACTGATAAATGGATGAATTGAGGGACTGACTGATAAATGGATGAATTGAAGGACAGACTGATAAATGGATGACTTGAGGGAAAGACTGGCATATGGATGAATTGAGGGACAGACTGATAAATGGATGAATTGAGGGACAGACTGATAAACTGATGAATTGAAGGGACAGACTGATAAATGGATGAATTAAAGTACAGACTGATAAACAGATGAATTGAGGGACAGACTGATAAACAGATGAATTGAGGGACAGACTGATAAATGGATGAATTGAGGGACAGACTGACAAATGGAAGAATTATGGGACATACTGACAAATGGAAGAATTGAGGGACAGAGTGATAAATGGATGAATTAAAGTACAGACTGATAAACAGATGAATTGAGGGACAGACTGGCAAATGGATGAATTGAGGGACAGACTGATAAATGGATGAATTGAGGGACAGACTGACAAATGGAAGAATTGAGGGACAGAGTGATAAACAGATGAATTGAGGGACAGACTGACAAATGGAAGAATTGAGGGACAGAGTGGTAAACAGATGAATTGAGGGACAGACTGATAAATGGATGAATTGAGGGACAGACTGATAAATGGATGAATTGAGGGACATACTGATAAATGGATGAATTAAGGGACACACTGATAAACAGATGAATTGAGGGACAGACTGATAAATGGATGAATTGTGGGACAGACAGGCAAATGAATGAATTGAGGGACAGACTGATAAATAGATGAATTGAGGGACAGACTGACAAATGGAAGAATTATGGGACAGACTCATAAATGGATGAATTGAGGGACAGACTGACAAATGGAAGAATTGAGGGACAGACTGATAAATGGATGAATTGTGGGACAGACTGGCAAATGGATGAATTGATGGACAGACTGATAAATGGATGAATTGAGGGACAGACTGATAAATCGATGAATTGAGGGACAGACTGATAAATGGTCAGACTGACGGGGTCAATCAGACAATTGGGATAGTACATTCTCTGCTTTTGGCCTGAAGGGTATTAATATGATTAAAAACCGTCTGAGTTTCAATATGCCTTCTGTTATAACAAAAAACAGGTTTATCTAGCTGTTTATGTCAAAATGATCACAAGATGTCAGAAAGGTAGACAACTTATTTTGTGTGGGCCTACCATCAGCTTTGCCGTCACCATGAGAGTTAGAACTAGGTGTGTCTGTCACTGAGGGAATATGTGGCAGGAAAAGGTGATCAGCAAGCCCCCCTAGCCCGGTGTTGTTCGCCATGGAAACCGTTGGCATGGAAATGGTTGGCATGGTGAATACAGATGAGGCTGTGGCCAATGGTGATTGTGTGCTTGTCGCTGAGAGCATAACATCCTGCAACAACAATATTCAAAATCTATCAATTCACATAATAACAAAGCATGCCATAATTTATAAATCTACAATTATAGAAACATCATGATCCAAGTGTACAAATGTGTATCAATATATCATATTTATTGTCTCTTTACGTTACAGCATTTCAAATCTCATATCATCAGAAAGGAAATTTTATTTTCATTACTTCTGTATTACATTTTTCATTCATTTGTAAACAAAAAATATATGCTCTGGTAAATGTTAAGTGTTGTGTTTTTACATGGGCAACACAGCCAGTATGGAACCTGTCATGTATATACCCGTATATATAGGTAAACTCAGCCGGTACCGATCAGGACCTGTCACGTATTAACCTGTATATATAGGTAAACCCGGCCGGTACCGATCAGGACCTGTCACGTATTAACCCGTATATATAGGTAAACCCAGCCGGTACCGATCAGGACCTGTCATGTATCAACCCGTATATATAGGTAAACCCAGATGGTACAGATCAGGACCTGTCACATATATACACGTATATAGGTAAACCCAGCCAGTACCGATCAGGACCTGTCACATATATACCCATATACTGGTAAACTTTTGTTGTGCGAGGCACCACTACATGCCACTTTCTGAGGTGTGAAACTACATATGATTAGACTAAATAATGCAGGTCCAGTGTTTTTTCAAAATATGTCAAATTTAACATTACTTTTATAATAACCTATCAATTTTAATGTTCATGTGATCACTATTTAGTAACAACGTCACAAATTTTCCGTATAATTTTCAATTCATAATATTTGCCAAACTTTTTTACCAAACTGCACAAAATGTGTGATCCTATATTACAGTTGTACACACTAAGTTTATGGTGCATTGTGCATTACGACAACTGAAATTATCACTACCCACTCTAAATAACTACCCAACCCAAACTAACAACCCAATCTAAATAACTACACAATCTAAATAACAACCCAATCCAAACTAACTATCCAATCCAAACTAACTACCCAATCCAAACTAACAAACCAACCCAAACTAACTACCCAACCCAAACTAACTACCCAATCCAAACTAACTACCCAATCCAAACTAACAACCCAACCCAAACTAACTACCCAATCCAAACTAACTACCCAATCCAAACTAACAACCCAATCTAAATAACTACACAATCTAAATAACAACCCAATCCAAACAAACTATCCAATCCAAACTAACTATCCAATCCAAACTAACAACCCAACCCAAACTAACTACCCAATCCAAACTAACAACCCAATCCAAACTAACAACCCAATCCAAACTAACAAACCAACCCAAACTAACTACCCAATCCAAACTAACAACCCAACCCAAACTAACTACCCAACCCAAACTAACTACCCAATCCAAACTAACTACCCAACCCAAACTAACAACCCAATCCAAACTAACTATCCAATCCAAACTAACTAGCCAATCCAACCTAACTACCAAACCCAAACTAACTACCCAATCCAAACTAACAACCCAACCCAAACTAACTACCCAATCCAAACTAACAACCCAACCCAAACTAACTACCCAATCCAAACTAACTACCCAATCCAAACTAACTACCCAATCCAAACTAACAACCCAACCCAAACTAACAACCCAATCCAAACTAACTATCCAATCCAAACTAACTACCCAATCCAAACTAACAACCCAATCCAAACTAACTACCCAATCCAAACCCAATCCAAACTAACTACCCAATCCAAACTAACTATCCAATCCAAACTAACAACCCAATCCAAACTAACAAACCAACCCAAACTAACTACCCAATCCAAACTAACAACCCAACCCAAACTAACTACCCAATCCAAACTAACAAACCAACCCAAACTAACAAACCAACCCAAACTAACTACCCAATCCAAACTAACAAACCAACCCAAACTAACAAACCAACCCAAACTAACTACCCAATCCAAACTAACAAACCAATCCAAACTACCCAATCCAAACTAACAACCCAACCCAAACTAACAACCCTATCCAAACTAACAAACCAATCCAAACTAACTACCCAATCCAAACTAACAACCCAACCCAAACTAACAACCCAACCCAAACTAACAACCCAATCCAAACTAACAACCCAAACCAAACTCCAATCCAAACTAACAACCCAATCCAAACTAACAACCCAATCCAAACTAACTACCCAATCCAAACTAACAACCCAATCCAAACTAACAAACCAATCCAAACTAACAACCCAATCCAAACTAACAAACCAATCCAAACTAACAACCCAACCCAAACTAACTACCCAATCCAAACTAACAACCCAACCCAAACTAACAACCCAATCCAAACTAACTATCCAACCCAAACTAACTACCCAATCCAAACTAACTACCCAATCCAAACTAACTAACCAATCCAAACTAACAACCCAATCCAAACTAACAAACCAATCCAAACTAACAACCCAACCCAAACTAACTACCCAATCCAAACTAACAAACCAATCCAAAGTAACAAACCAATCCAAACTAACTACCCAATCCAAACTAACAAACCAACCCAAACTAACAACCCAATCCAAACTAACTACCCAACTCAAACTAAAAACCCAATCCAAAGTAACAAACCAATCCAAACTAACTATCCAATCCAAACTAACTACCCTATCCAACCTAACAACCCAATCCAAACTAACTACCCAATCCAAAGTAACAACCCAATCCAAACTAACTATCCAATCCAAACTAACTACCCAATCCAAACTAACTACCCAATCCAAACTAACAAACCAACCCAACCTAACAACCCAATCCAAACTAACAAACCAACCCAAACTAACTACCCAAACCAAACTAACAACCCAATCCAACCTAACAACCCAACCCAAACTAACAACCCAATCCAAACTAACAACCCAATCCAAACTAACAACCCAACCCAAACTAACAACCCAATCCAAACTAACAAACCAATCCAAACTAACAACCCAACCCAAACTAACTACCCAATCCAAACTAACAACCCAACCCAAACTAACAACCCAATCCAAACTAACAACCCAATCCAAACTAACAAACCAATCCAAACTAACAACCCAACCCAAACTAACTACCCAATCCAAACTAACAAACCAATAACAACCCAATCCAAACTAACAAACCAATCCAAACTAACAACCCAACCCAAACAAACAACCCAATCCAATCTAACAAACCAAGCCAAACTAACAACCCAATCCAAACTAACAACCCAATCCAAACTAACAACCCAACCCAAACTAACAAACCAATCCAAACTAACAACCCAACCCAAACTACCCAATCCAAACTAACAAACCAATCCAAACTAACAAACCAATCCAAACTAACTACCCAATCCAAACTAACAACCCAACCCAAACTAACAACCCTATCCAAACTAACAAACCAATCCAAACTAACTACCCAATCCAAACTAACAACCCAACCCAAACTAACAACCCAATCCAAACTAACAACCCAATCCAAACTAACAAACCAATCCAAACTAACTACCCAATCCAAACTAACTATCCAATCCAAACTAACTACCCAATCCAACCTAACTACCAAACCCAAACTAACTACCCAATCCAAACTAACAACCCAACCCAAACTAACTACCCAACCCAAACTAACTACCCAATCCAAACTAACTACCCAACCCAACCCAAACTAACTACCCAATCCAAACTAACTACCCAATCCAAACTAATTACCAAATGAAAAAAATCTGGAAGCGATCTCTTCAGGGAATATATTTATGTGATTGGAATCAAAATGTATTTGCAATTCTATTGCAGGAATACCTTGACTGAGATAACAAGTAGATATACGATAGGTTATCAGTATATTAGAATTATGGGAGAAACATGCCTTAATTTTCATACTGAACATTCAAGGATTCATAAACCAGGTTACCTTTATTCATAACCATAACAACAGCATCCTTTTGAAGTTTCCGTTAAGGTAGGATCTCGTCAATTATATCGTCAATATATAAGATTAATGTATGATTTTATCTGTCCTGATTTAATACATTTTAGGGAAACATGCCAGTAGGGAGTTGCCTAAATGACAAAATCAATGGGGCCAACAAAGTATTGATTTCCATCTTAACTCACAAATTTTGTATTATTTGTGTTTATTCAGGTAGCTGGAAATTAATCAGTTGTTACAAACAGACGATTAAGATGAAATGGAGTATAACCTGATATGAGAATGCTTTCTCCTTAACAGGTTATACAGTCAAATCACCACGTATTGATTTCCATCTCCAGTCAGCCTCCGAATCCAGTCATGAAAAGCTTAATGATGGGAGACCAAGCAGTCTCTACCCTCCACACATACCTTACCTTCCAGTATATCGTACATCTATACGCTGAACCTTCCAGTATATCGTACATCTATACGCTGAACCTTCCAGTATATCGTACATCTATACGCTGAACCTTCCAGTATATCGTACATCTATACGCTGAACCTTCCAGTATATCGTACATCTATACGCTGAACCTTCCAGTATATCGTACATCTATACACTGAACCTTCCAGTATATCGTACATCTATACGCTGAACCTTCCAGTATATCGTACATCTATACGCTGAACCTTCCAGTATATCATACATCTATACGCTGAACCTTCCAGTATATCGTACATCTATACGCTGAACCTTCCAGTATATCGTACATCTATACGCTGAACCTTCCAGTATATTGTACATCTATACACTGTCAAAAATCAGGTAATCTGACCATGCTGTTTATGTCAGATCATCAGAAAATGCTGTTTATGTCAGATCATCAGAACATACTGTTTATGTCAGACCATCAGAACATGTTGTTTATGTCAGATCATCAGACAAAGCTGTTTATGTCAGATCATCAGAACATGCTGTTTATGTCAGATCATCAGACAAAGCTGTTTATGTCAGATCATCAGAACATGTTGTTTATGTCAGATCATCAGAACATGTTGTTTATGTCAGATCATCAGACAAAGCTGTTTATGTCAGATCATCAGAACATGCTGTTTATGTCAGACCATCAGAACATGTTGTTTATGTCAGATCATCAGAACATGCTGTTTATGTCAGACCATCAGAACATACTGTTTATGTCAGACCATCAGACAAAGCTGTTTATGTCAGACCATCAGAACATGTTGTTTATGTCAGATCATCAGACACAGCTGTTTATGTCAGATCATCAAAACATGCTGTTTATGTCAGACCATCAGAACATGCTGTTTATGTCAGATCATCAGACACAGCTGTTTATGTCAGATCATCAGAACATGCTGTTTATGTCAGACCATCAGAACATATTGTTTATGTCAGACCATCAGAACATGTTGTTTATGTCAGATCATCAGACAGCTGTTTATGTCAGATCATCAGAACATACTGTTTATGTCTGACCATCAGAACATATTGTTTATGTCAGACCATCAGAACATGTTGTTTATGTCAGATCATCAGACAAAGCTGTTTATGTCAGATCATCAGAACATACTGTTTATGTCAGATCATCAGAACATGCTGTTTATGTCAGATCATCAGAACATGCTGTTTATGTCAGATCATCAGAACAAGTTGTTTATGTCAGATCATCAGACAAAGCTGTTTATGTCAGATCATCAGAACATACTGTTTATGTCAGATCATCAGAACATGTTGTTTATGTCAGATCATCAGAACATACTGTTTATGTCAGACCATCAGAACAAGCTGTTTTTGTCAGATCATCAGAACAAGCTGTTTATGTCGGATCATCAGAACAAGCTGTTTATGTCAGATCATCAGAACATGTTGTTTATGTCAGATCATCAGAACATACTGTTTATGTCAGACCATCAGAACATGTTGTTTATGTCAGATCATCAGACAAAGCTGTTTATGTCAGATCATCAGAACATGCTGTTTATGTCAGACCATCAGAACATGTTGTTTATGTCAGATCATCAGAACATGCTGTTTATGTCAGATCATCAGAACATGCTGTTTATGTCAGATCATCAGAACAAGCTGTTTTTGTCAGATCATCAGATCAAAAACATTGATATCGTTCATGAGGATGATCAATGATATTAAGGTTCTACTCTGCTTCATCAAGGCATCTAATATAACCGTGGGTCCTACTAAAATGGATTTTCATCCGTTTCCAAGGTAACCATTTGCCTCTATGTGAAATCAATGAACTCATGCCTTTCATATATACCATAGTTTTTGAAACCAGTATCACAAGACTCAACTGAATCCTAGGTCTCAGCAGCATTATATACCTCCACCAGTATCCTAGGTCTCGGTATATACCTCCACCAGTATCCTAGGTCTCAGTATATACTTCCACCAGTATCCTAGGTCTCAGACCTCCACCAGTATCCTAGGTCTTGGTATATACCTCCACCAGTATCCTAGGTCTCGGTATATACCTCCAACAGTATCCTATGTCTCGGTATATACCTCCACCAGTATCCTATGTCTCGTTATATACCTCCACCAGTATCCTAATTCTCAGTATATACCTCCACCAGTATCATAGGTCTTAGACCTCCACCAGTATCCTAGGTCTCGGTATATACCTCCACCAGTATCCTAGGTCTCGGTATATACTTCCACCAGTATCCTAATTCTCAGTATATACCTCCACCAGTATCCTAGCTCTCGGTATATACTTCCACCAGTATCCTAGGTCTCGGTATATACCTCCACCAGTATCCTAGGTCTCAGACCTCAACCAGTATCCTAGGTCTCGGTATATACTTCCACCAGTATCCTAGATCTCGGTATATACCTCCACCAGTATCCTTGGTCTCAGTATATACCCCCGCCAGTATCCTAGGCCTCAGACCTCCACCAGTATCCTAGGTCTCAGTATACCTCCACCAGTATCCTAGATCTCAGTATATACCTCCACCAGTATCCTAGGTCTCAGACCTCCACCAGTATCCTAATTCTCAGTATATACCTCCACCAGTATCATAGGTCTTAGACCTTCACCAGTATCCTAGGTCTCGGTATATACCTCCACCAGTATCCTAGGTCTCGGTATATACTTCCACCAGTATCCTAATTCTCAGTATATACCTCCACCAGTATCCTAGCTCTCGGTATATACTTCCACCAGTATCCTAGGCCTCGGTATATACCTCCACCAGTATCCTAGGTCTCAGACCTCAACCAGTATCCTAGGTCTCGGTATATACTTCCACCAGTATCCTAGGTCTCGGTATATACCTCCACCAGTATCCTAGGTCTCAGACCTCAACCAGTATCCTAGGTCTCGGTATATACTTCCACCAGTATCCTAGGTCTCGGTATATACCTCCACCAGTATCCTTGGTCTCAGTATATACCCCCGCCAGTATCCTAGGCCTCAGACCTCCACCAGTATCCTAGGTCTCAGTATACCTCCACCAGTATCCTAGATCTCAGTATATACCTCCACCAGTATCCTAGGTCTCAGACCTCCACCAGTATCCTAATTCTCAGTATATACCTCCACCAGTATCATAGGTCTTAGACCTTCACCAGTATCCTAGGTCTCGGTATATACCTCCACCAGTATCCTAGGTCTCGGTATATACTTCCACCAGTATCCTAATTCTCAGTATATACCTCCACCAGTATCCTAGGCCTCGGTATATACCTCCACCAGTATCCTAGGTCTCAGACCTCAACCAGTATCCTAGGTCTCGGTATATACTTCCACCAGTATCCTAGGCCTCGGTATATACCTCCACCAGTATCCTAGGTCTCAGACCTCAACCAGTATCCTAGGTCTCGGTATATACTTCCACCAGTATCCTAGGTCTCGGTATATACCTCCACCAGTATCCTTGGTCTCAGTATATACCCCCGCCAGTATCCTAGGCCTCAGACCTCCACCAGTATCCTAGGTCTCAGTATACCTCCACCAGTATCCTAGATCTCAGTATATACCTCCACCAGTATCCTAGTTCGCAGTATATACCTCAACCAGTATCCTAGGTCTCAGTATATACCTCCACCAGTATCCTAGGTCTCAGACCTCCACCAGTATCCTAGGTCTCAGTATATACCTCCACCAGTATCATAGGTCTTAGACCTCCACCAGTATCCTAGGTTTCAGTATATACCTCCACCAGTATCCTATGTCTCTGTATATACCTCCACCAGTATCCTAGGGCTCAGACCTCCACCAATTTCCTAGGTCTCAGACCTCCACCAGTATCCTAGGTCTCAGTATATACTTCTACCAGTATCCTAGGTCTCAGACCTCCACCAGTATCCTAGGTCTAAGTATATACTTCTACCAGTATCCTAGGTCTCAGACCTCAACCAGTATCCTCGGTCTCAGTATTTACCTCCAACAGTATCCTTGGTCTCAGACTTCCACCAGTATCCTAGGTCTCAGACCACCACCAGTATCCTTGGTCTCAGTATATACCTCCACCAGTATCCTAATTCTCAGTATATACCTCCATCAGTATCCTAGGTCTCAGTATATACCTCCACTAGTATCCTAGGTCTCAGACCTCAACCAGTATCCAAGGTCTCGGTATATACCTCCACCAGTATCCTAGGTCTCGGTATATACTTCCTTCAGTATCCTAGGTCTCGGTATATACCTCCACCAGTATCCTAGGTCTCGGTATATACCTCCACCAGTATCCTAGGTCTCGGTATATACCTCCACCAGTATCCTAGGTCTCAGACCTCCACCAGTATCCTAGGTCTCAGACCTCCACCAGTATCCTAGGTCTTAGTAGTATTATACAAGATGTTATCAATACTTTTTTCTCGACATGCTAATTATTGAATCATTCTAATTGAATAAAAACATGTATGAGCCATCAACAATGAGTTGTTCTATATTTATACAGCAAAGTTTAAAACTACAGATACAGCAGCTTGATACTTAACATTTCATAACTTGTCTGCTGATGTTATTATTGTTATATAGGAGATAAATTGTCCTATCAGTAAACAAATCCGCAGACATCATTCTATCCATTACAACAGAAGATCAAAAGAAATTAAAAACGTATTGAAAATACATCTAATTTCACTATTATCACTACTTAATGATTAATCAATTTAATTAATCTGTTTTTAATTAATAACACATTGATCAGCTTCCCTTTCTACCTTGAATGGCCCCTGGTTAACAAATGGATCTCACATTTAATTAACAACCTTTTAAGTCAAATTCTATGGACTGAAAATCATTATATTACTGAAGTGTGGTATAAATAAGTCTTCACCACTGAACATTAATAAACACAAAAGTGATTGATTCTTTTCCTATCTAAAACACTAAACCAATAGGCAAGCTTTCTGTTCTTACCTTTTCATTACAGTTGGAGTTGATCCATTATTAAACTCACAAGGTTTATTTATATCTAAATACACAATTTTCTCCAGAATAAATCCTAAATTCTGTAGAGTAGAATTTTGCATCTTGTCTACACACATATCAACCCTTTTCTCCATCTCTGCATAATAATTTCCAAGAGAATTAAAATCCTTGCACTCATAAAATATTTAATTCCATGTTAATCCTGAGATATATATTACAATTATGTCATAGAATGTAGTCACAAAAAAAAAACACAAAAAAAAAAAAAAAAACCAAAACACCATGTCGTACAACAAAATCAATGTCTTCACCAAACACTTGATTTTAATTACTGACATGCACCAACGACTTCGGAATCAGCTGATAGATATCATTGTGAATCAACATAAACATATCAGAAATGTATGTTGTTCTCCTATCTTTCAAATTACTGCATTGATATATCATTACTGCGACAGAAATAATTTGCTTTTAATATCAGACATCAAACGAAGACTGAAATACGTTGAACTCAACATTTATAATTTGTAATTTTCAGTCTGAAGTAACAAAAGTGTCCTTTTAATTACAAACCTATATCATACATTACAGGACGTCAATATATACACTGAATAACAAATGATGTCCGCTGTCACCAGCATAACAGTAGTTCTCCTCACTATTGTGTTATCTCTCTGTCCGCTGTTTATTACACAAATACATCATAATAACAAATTTTCTTCTGTCATAAAAAACAAAGTATCTGAAACTATTAAATAATCACAGCCAGCATGTGGTGTTATAATGATCACACAAGTTTGACTAGTGATGTGAGACACACAGATTCTCCTGTCACCATACCTTGACAAGATTGTAGTGTTAATTGCGAGAGCTACACGTGAATATTAATATCAGCGGAGGACTTTCCACCCACTCTGTGCTAAACTTAGTATGACCTTCATTAACAAAATATATAGCAAAGGTAAATTATATAGATATATGTTTAATGAAGACCAACCAGGAACAGTCAATGGGGTTTGTACTGGATCAACCAATATATGTTTATACATCACTAATGTATACCTCTCTTAGCTCAAGCTTTCACCAAGATATGTGCACGTTTTTTTTTTATCTTTAGAAATGTTATTTTATGAAAAGTTATGAGTTTGGAGTTTAGCATTTTTGGTTCTGACCAAACAGCATCTCAGACCTGATTACAATTCCTACTGCGGAGAAAATTTATAAACATGGTTTGGTGACTGGTGAATGGGTGAGGAGATTTAGGCCTCGACCAAGATAATCAACTTCCCATATTATTAACATAGATTTGTTAATGAGTAGACTCATTATTATCATTCTTGCACCTGAATAACTGATGAAGAACAGGCGGTTTTCACCTGGAGACAGAGAAAGCGGACGGAAACAGCCACTCTACTCTGGCACAATAGCTTCTGGGCCATCTCTTCTGTACACAAATATGGCAGCAGGTTATTGGTGACTTAGACAACATTACATCATACAAATAACACCAGAAAAAGGAGTTTAAACCTACCTGTTTAATGATGGCTGTCTGGGCTAGTTTTGCCGCATCTGGTTTTGTCTCCCCATTTAAAGATTCCGTTGTAGTTCCATCATTAGAATCACCATCCATATTTGGAAGGACAGGATACTACACTTGTTAGTCGTTGGGCGAACAGTGGAGATTTTTTCTGGACTTGAGGCGGCATGAACCTGTCGCTTGTAAGCTGTGAAGGAAAAAGCAGAGAACATCAGCCCAAGTAAAAAACAGCTGACCCGTGGTGTGGACAATAATCAGAAAATGGTAAAAGAAAGTATATCTCACTATCTGCCATTTCTCAGTTCCACAATTCTGTAATTTCTTTTATTTTCACTTATAATAAATGGCTAAAGATATGTGTAAGTTATGACTAATTATTAATTGTATGTTTGCCAATATATGCCTGATTGTGTGTACACTGTGTGGACTGATTATTATAATATTTTCAGAGTCTGTACCTGGTGGAATCATAAATATCCAATGTGCTCTGCCTCAAGTGAAAAGACCCGCTGAACAAGTGTGTGCTTTAGTGTGTGCGTGTGTGTGAGGCCAGGAGTAAGCAGGGCCAGCATCAATTCTGTGGTAGGCTTGGTTCCCAGCCTGCCTGACAGTCTTCCCTTCAAATAACATTACCATAGAATTATAGTCTGTTCCAGAAAAATCCTAAAACACTACATGTTTCAAAGGTTTTCATTCATGCCAGGAAATTGACATTCTTTTAGATCCCTAAAAGTAATTTAACATAGCAATACTAACAGTGGAAATAAAGCCTATTTCACTTTGATGCTTCAAGCCAGCAATTGTGTTTTTAATTTATACAAATACCTGCATAGTCATTTTCATAACGATTGGTGAAAATGAATAATGCAGAATACAATCATTATTATGGAAAATTTGCATTTTCATCTCAACTGCTGATCATAATTTCTGATTCACACTGTATGATTCAACAGGTGGCCCAGTTCATTGGATATGTGAATGCTGTTTATTTATTGACATTTACAGCATAAGGCTGGTTCCTGCAGTTGTATTGGCACATTGTCTGATCTTCTATCTATTGAAGACGATGAAGATGTTGAAATCAAAGTTGACAAGTCTATGTTACAACTGCAGGGGAAATCACACATATATAGTTGTTAACTAGGTCATCTACTGACTCCTCTGCTTAGAGTCCAAATACAAAAAAAATTAATCAATAAACAATCATAAATAAATCAATAAATAAACAATCATAAATAAATCATCAATAAACAATAATCAATAAATAAATCAATAAACAATAATAAATAAATCAATAAATAAACAATCATCAATAAATCAATAAATAAACAATCATAGATAAATCATCAATAAACAATAATCAATAAATAAATTAATAAACAATAATCAATAAATAAATCAATAAACAATCATAAACAAATCAATAAATAAACAATCATAAATAAATCAATAAAAAAACAGTCATAATTAAATCATCAATACACAATAATCAATAAATAAATTAATAAACAATAATCAATAAATAAATCAATAAACAATCATAAACAAATCAATAAATAAACAATCATAAATAAATCAATAAATAAACAGTCATAATTAAATCATCAATACACAATAATCAATAAATAAATTAATAAACAATAATCAATAAATAAATCAATAAACAATCATAAACAAATCAATAAATAAACAATCATAAATAAATCAATAAACAATCCTCAATAGATATACAACAATAAATAAACAATTATACTTAAATCAATAAATAAACAATCATAAATCAATAAATAAACAAACATAAATAAATCAATGATTAACCAATCATCAATAAATATACTGAAAAGTATGGCAATTTACATATGGAGATCCAAGGGCTATATATGTATATCCAAAGCAATGTACTGTAGGGTCTGGGGACAAATTATATATGGAGATCCAAGGACTACATATATATAATCAGGGCACTGTACTGTAGGGTCTGGGGACAAATTACATATGGAGATCCAAGGCCTACATATATATAACCAGGGCACTGTACTGTAGGGTCTGGGAACAAATTACATATGGAGATCCAAGGACTACATATATATATAACCAGGGCAATGTACTGTAGGGTCTGGGGACAAATTACATATGGAGATCCAAGGCCTACATATATATAACCAGGGCATTGCACTGTAGAGCCTGGGGACAAATTACATATGGAGATCCATGGCCTATATATATATATATATATGTAACCAGGGCAATGTACTGTAGGGTCTGGGGACAAATTACTTATGGAGATCCAAGGCCTACATATATATAACCAGGGCACTGTACTGTTGGGTCTGGGGATAAATAACATATGGAGATCCAAGGCCTACATATATATAACCAGGGCATTGCACTGTAGGGTCTGGGGACAAATTACATATGGAGATCCAAGGCCTACATATATATAACCAGGGCATTGCACTGTAGAGCCTGGGGACAAATTACATATGGAGATCCATGGCCTATATATATATATATGTAACCAGGGCAATGTACTGTAGGGTCTGGGGACAAATTACATATGGAGATCCAAGGACTACATATATGTAACCAGGGCACTGTACTGTAGGGTCTGGGTACAAATTACATATGAAGATCCAAGGCCTACATATATATAACCAGGGCATTGCACTGTAGAGTCTGGGGACAAATTACATATGGAGATCCATGGCCTATATATATATAACCAGGGCAATGTACTGTAGGGTCTGGGGACAAATTACATATGGAGATCCAAGGCCTACATATACTGAACAAAATAAGTTAAGGATCATAAACTTGAAACAGTGCAGTTTTACATACAAATAATAATATGATTATATTTTAAATTTTAATGACAGAACATTCATTTTAGTCTTTAATTACACAAAACAAATTCATTTGTGGTAATTGCTACCAAGAGCAGATAACCCTGAGTAACAGCACCCTTGAAATCAAAGTGTAAGAGGAAGTAGAGCAAGTTAATCATGTAGACAAGGAAAACTCATCAAACTGCAATTGGCAGTTTGATAGGCAGTATGACCTCCGTTGACATCAATAACTGCCCTGCAACGTCTGCACATGCTCCTTATTAGTCGTCGGTGGCTGATCTGTGGGATGCGCTGCCATTCCTCTTGCAGAGCAATCATAAGCTGTTGGCGGTTCTGTGGCGGATTAGGTCGAGCTGAAACCCGGCGTTGCAAGGTGTCCCAAGCATGCTCGATAGGGTTCAGATCAGGGGAACGACTTGGCCACTCCATGCGAACGATTGCTTCACGTTGAAGATAGTCGTTGACCACACGAGCACGGTGAGGACGAGCATTATCATCCATCAGAATAAAATCATGGCCAACAACTCCTGCAATGGGCCTTACTATAGGGTGTAGAATCTCGTCCCTGTATCGAACAGCTGTTAAAGATCCATTGTCTATGATGTAGAGGTATGTATGGAAGTCAACACTGATCCCTGCCCAAACCATCACTGACCCACCACCAAAGCGAGCATGCTGGACAACACAGCAGTATGCATAGCGCTCTCCTTGGGTTCTCCATACCCTCCTCCTACCGTCATGGAAGTCAACACAAAACCTAGACTCATCTGTGAACATAACATTTCTCCAATGACGTAATTGCCAATTCAAATGATGAGTGGCCCATTGATGTCTGGATTGTCGATGACCTCTGGATAAAATTGGTCGGACTGCTGGTCTTCTAGCTCGTAAATTAGAGGCATGGAGTCTGTTTCTGATTGTCTGGGATGAAATCCTTAGATTTGTAGCACGCTGAAACTGAAGATTCAAGACAGGAGCACTCAAAAACCGCTGACGTCGTGCCGTGATGCAAATGAATCTGTCCTGTCGGGCTGTCGTACAGCGTGGTCGTCCAGATCTGGGGCGTTGACGGACGTTATTTGTCTGTTGATAGCGATTCCATAGCCTACTAATCACGCTCTGAGAAACATGAAGCTGTGCCGCCACATTTCGTTGAGTTTGACCAGCTTGAAGGAGCCCTATAGCTCGCGCGGCTTCCATATCATTTAAATGTCTTCGCATGATTAGTTTTTCAAGTTTTCGTTACAAATTGATTAAATGTTTCCAAATTCAACTTTTTTTAGCTTAGAAGTAACAGAATCAAAACCTGCAAGATTCCTCTGTAGTAATAGACCAGTCAGTTTTTCACACCACCATAGTTAACTAGAGTGGAACGGCAAGACCTTCAGATGCACGTGCTTTCACCTTTGACATGACTTTAGGTACATATTGGAGAAACTACGAGTGCAATTACCGGCAATACATTATTTGAATTTTTAAAGATATTATGGTCACAATTTATGATCCTTAACTTATTTTGTCCAGTATATATGTAACCAGGGCACTGTACTGTAGGGTCTGGGGACAAATTACATATGGAGATCCAAGGACAACATATATGTAACCAGGGCACTGTACTGTAGGGTCTGGGTACAAATTACATATGAAGATCCAAGGCCTACATATATATAACCAGGGCATTGCACTGTAGAGTCTGGGGACAAATTACATATGGAGATCCATGGCCTATATATATATAACCAGGGCAATGTACTGTAGGGCCTGGGGACAAATTACATATGGAGATCCAAGGACTACATATATATAACCAGGGTACTGTACTGTTGGGTCTGGGGATAAATTACATATGGAGATCCAAGGACTACATATATATAACCAGGGCACTGTACTGTAGAGTCTGGGGACAAATTACATATGGAGATCCAAGGACTACATATGTACTTAAAGGATAAAGAAATGCAGGGTGAACTTTAAACCAGAAATTGAGTATGATATCGGGCTTCATTTAAAATGAAATTTTGTATACTTACAGATAAATTAAAGCTTAAAAATGTCCAAAGTCTGTATTTTGTATCTGACCATTGTTTAGAGGTACTAATGATCAATTTGAATGGACCCATAGGATTTTGAAATTGAAATTGAACTGAGTCATCAATATCTTGTGTGTCCGCCGTTTGCTGTGGTCACGGCCCTTCTGGTCATAGAGTTCATGAGAGCGTTAATCCGTCTTATGGGGATGTTGTCCCACTCTTCATTCACAGCTCTGGTCAACTGCTCTCGAGTAGCAGGGGGTGGCTGGCGCTTTCGAACCTGTCTTTCCAACTGGTCCCAAAGATGCTCAATCGGGGACAAATCAGGGCTATATGGCGGCCGATCTAGTGGTTGAATGTTGTTGGCCAGAAAGACTTGGCAAATCCTTGCTACGTGGGGCCTAGCATTATCCTGCTGGAGGGTTAGATTATGCTGCTGTAAGAAAGGGATAACATGGGGTCGGAGGATGTCATCTCTATACTTAGCTGCTGTTAAATTGCCATCAATAACAACCAATTGTGGATTTAACCCGTGTGAGATTCCTCCTCACACCATTACTGAACCGCCCCCAAACCTATCCCTCTCTACAACGCAAGCGTTCGTAAAACGAATCGAGACTCGTCCGTGAAGAAAACTTGTCTCCACTGCCTCAGTGGAAACCGTCGTGGAGCATGTGCAGCGACCCAGGCCATACGGCAC
This sequence comes from Ylistrum balloti, assembly GCF_031769215.1. Classification (NCBI taxonomy): domain Eukaryota; kingdom Metazoa; phylum Mollusca; class Bivalvia; order Pectinida; family Pectinidae; genus Ylistrum; species Ylistrum balloti. The sequence goes on from NW_026782582.1 coordinate 438,133, forward strand.
TGACGTCGAGCAGGGGTAAGGTGTGGACCTACGTAGGGGCAACGTGCTCTTACACCAACTTCTCGTAATCGATTCCTTACAGTTTTTGAACTTATAGGACGCCCATGATTTCCACGAACATTAAGTGCACTCTAAACGGCAGTAAGGCGCCGATTACGCTCATGAGAGACGACAATATAGCCATCCTGACGTCGTGACGTTACGTGCGGACGTCCTGACCCAGGGCGATCAGCCAATCGCCTAATTTCCCGAAGACGTCTTCCAAGACGTTCTATGGTGGAAACATTAACACCAAAGTACCTAGCAACCTGATTTTGCAGCTGTCCTTGCATCAGCATCTGAATGGCCTGACCCCTCTGAACTTCTGTGAGACGTGCCATTCTCAAAACGAAGCAAATTCTCTATTAATTTTAGGGAAGCAGTTGGTCTGTATAAAGACTAACGAAGAAAGACTTGACCAATACTGCATGAGACCAGAACAACACGGTGCACGAGATTCTTGTTTTTCCCTTCCTCCATTTACCAGAGCTGCACACTGTACCGTGACTAAATTTTCGATACATGACTAGGTGTAATATGACCTAATTACTCAATCCACAAAGTTTCACTTTATTTGGAGAACGCGTTTTCAAAATATCGGAATAAATATTACACTGCATTTCTTTATCCTTTCAGTGTATATAGCCAGGGCACTGTACTGAAGGGTCTGGGGACAAATCACATATGGAGATCCAAGGCCTATATATAGATAACCAGGGCACTGTACTGTAGGGTCTGTGGACATATTACATGGAGATCCAAGGACTACATATATACTCGGCATCAATGAAAACGTAACACCTTTAAATTACTGTCAAAATTTACCAGTTATAGTTTTAAATACAATATTTAATAAAATACCTAAAAGTTGATTATGTCCATAACAAAATTCACTCAATGCAATGCGGTGACTAATGTCCATACCCCCAAAATCAAAATTACCACGTTCAATATCTAATGTGGCCACCATTTGCAGCGACACAAGCGCGATATCTTCGAGGCATTGACCGAATAAGGCATTAAATTTTGATTTGAGGAATGTTCCTCCACTCTTCCTGAAGAGCGATTTCAAGCTGCCGACGCGTCTGGGGCTGTTGTGGTCACTCTCTCACAGCCCTACCCAATTGGTCCCAAAGATGCTCGATCGGACTAAGATCCGAGGAAAATGCTGGCCACGGAAGGGTTGCGATGTTCTGATGTTGAAGGTAGTCTGTAGTGATACGAGCAGTATGTGGTCGTCCATTTTCCTGTTGTAATAACACTACGTTTGGGTGTCCAGCAAAGAATGGAGCAACAGCAGGAGTTAAGACCTCGTTGATGTAGCGCTGTGTTGTTAGATTGCCGTCAATAATTACTAGAGGGGTACGGTATGCAAAAGAGATACCTCCCCACACCATCACACTGCCCCCGCCCCACCTATCCGTTTCCGTTACACAGCAGTCCAAAAACCTTTCACCTCGACGTCGTCACACTCGAATTCTACCGTCATTTCCTCTGAGGTGGAATCTCGATTCGTCGGTGAACAGGACGCCAGCCCACCGACGTTGGGTCCATCCTCGGCGCTGTCTTGTCCAATTTAGACGATTTTGACAGCAAATTTGAGTCAATTCATTACCTCTAAATGGACGGCACGACGCCAATCCGCCTGTGCGAAGGCGACGGCGCACAGTCCTAGCTGACAAACGTCTGCCATGACTTCCTATTGTCTGTCTAGCCGTTCTTGTCGCGGTTTGCAAACGATCTCGAAGGTGACTTAGTCGAATGTAACGGTCCTGGTTTGGCGTCATCACTCTCTGTCGCCCCGGACGAGGTCGATCTCTCACGGATCCGGTTTGTCGCACTCGTTCTGCCAGTCGATTGATTGTGGAAGCAGAACAACCCATTCTCCTGGCAACTTCCCTCAGAGAAAGCCCTCCTGCCAGCATACCCCGAGCTTCGTGTCTTTCATTGTCTGTCAGTTGAGGCATTTGTAGCAAATAATGATGACAATTTTAAAAATTGATGACGGAAAAATGTCTGCCTGTAACTACAGTGTTCACTAGTAGTGACTGAGCAAGGATATAACGCACTTTAGAGCGCCGACGTGCAAACTCATGCTTTTACGACAATGCCCTGTGGTACGACAAGGAGTTGATATTACTCTACCATTATTTCGTTAGTTTTGTAGTGCATTGTGTTGTGGCTAAATACAGCAGAATAAGAATCTAATCCTTGTTGTAAAGAATATATTATGTCCAAAATTTCAGTGTTGCGTTTTCATTGGCGTCGAGTATATATAACCAGGGCACTGTACTGTAGGGTCTGGGGACAAATTACACATGGAGATCCAAGGACTACATGTATATATCCAAAGTACTGTACTGTAGGGTCTGGGGACAAATTACATATGGAGATTCAAGGACTACATATATATAACCAGGGCACTGTACTGTAGGGTCTGGGGACAAATTACATATGGAGATCCTTGTCCAAGTGTCTTTACTCCACAGATGGTCACAGATAAAAAAGAGCAATGATAATTGTTACCTACCAAATTCAAAATAGTCGCTTGGAAGCCATTTTTTTCTTCTCATCAGTCCCAAAATCAAACAAGCACAAGTAGAGAGCAAAGGGAACATATATATAAAATTTGAGAGAGATCCATTTAGTACTTCTTAAGAAATAGGGATAACAATCTTTACTGGGCAAAATCTAAGATGGCCATCTGTCTGCCTTTTCATTTTTTTCCTAATCAGTCCCAAAATTAAATTGGCACAACTAGGGACAAAGAGAACCTTAAACTGAAATTTAAGAAGGATCCATCCAGTAATTCTCAAGAAATAGCCATAACAAACATGCAAAGTAAAAATCCAAGATGGCCACCTGCTGATCATTTTCTTTTTGATCGGTCCCAAAATTAGGCTGACACAACTAGAGACCAAAGGGAACCTACATGTGAAATTTGAGAGAATTCCATCCATCTCTTTTCAAGAACTAGTGATGACAAACTTCATTGAAAAAATCCAAGATGACCACCTGTCAGCCATTTTGTTTTTCTGATCAGTCCCAAAATCAAATTGACAACACTAGGGACTAAGGAGAACCTACATATGAAATTTGAGAAAGATCCATCCTGTACTTCTCCAGAAATAGTGATAACAAAAATTGTTGACGGATGGACTATTGACATGGGCGATTTGATCTGATGAGGGTGGGCTAAAAAAATAATCTTTCATTTGTGTTTAAGTGTCTTGGCTCTACAGATGGGCGGACAGGCAGATAAGATGCTTTCTATATTTGCACTGTCCTTTTACTAACAAGAATATTAAGAAACATCAGGAAAATTTCAAAATTTGACCTCAAGGAATAATTACAATTAGCAACAGACTCACATTGATAAAATACCAAGTACTTATGTGAGATAACTTGACCTTAGAATGTATGACTCAGCTTACAAACCCAACAAGTTACTATTCTACTGGCATGACGTTAATCAATAGGAAAATCTGGTCTAAAAAGTTTCCTTTCACAGGTTACTGTATTAATATGATAGGGATACCAGTTCTTAGCATTAATCAATATCAGTTTATATCGAGACAAATCATCAACAGTGACAATTGCAGCCTGTAGGCCATGCTGTGGGACAATGAGACAAACAATAGCATATAGAGTGAATACCCATTCAACAGTAATCAGAAATCACCATCATAACCTAGAAATTTTGGAAAGCCATTGGTTACACATAACGTCCAGCCTAGAATTTTTTATATGATGTTAACATGTACACATGTTATACTGTACATGTTATACTATACACATGTTATACTGTACATATAACACTGTACATATGTTATACTGTTCATGTTATACAGTACACATGTTATACTGTACTTGTTATACTATACATGTTATACTGTACATATGTTATATTGTACTTGCATGTTATACTGTACACATGTTATACTGTACACATGTTATACTGTACATGTTACACTGTGCACATGTTAAACTGTACTTGTTATACTATACATGTTATACTGTACATATGTTATACTATACATGTTATACTGTACACATGTTATACTATACATGTTATACTGTACACATGTTATACTGTACATGTTATACTGTACACATGTTATACTATACATGTTATACTGTACACATGTTATACTATACATGTTATACTGTACACATGTTATACTGTACATGTTATACTGTACACATGTTATACTATACATGTTATACTGTACATATGTTATACTATACATGTTATACTGTACACATTATACTGTACACATGTTATACTGTACACGTTATACTGTACACATGTTATACTGTACATGTTATACTGTACATATGTTATACTGTACACATGATACACTGTACAAGTTATACTGTACACATGTTATAATGTACATGTTACACTGTGCTCATGTTAAACTGTACACATGTTATAATGTACATGTTGTACTGTATACATGTTATATTGTACACATGTTATATTGTACTTATGTTGTACTGTATACATGTTATACTGTACACATGTTATACTATACATGTTGTAATGTACACATGCTATACTATACATTTTATAGTGTACACATGTTATACTATACATGTTATACCGTTCACATGTTATACAGTACACATGTTATACTGTACATGTTATACTGTACACATGTTATACTATACATGTTATACTGTACACATGTTATACTATACATGTTATACTGTACATATGTTATACTATACATGTTATACCGTACACATGTTATACTATACATGTTATACTGTACACATGTTATACTGTACATATGTTATAATGTACATGTTATACTGTACATGTTATACTGTACATGTTATATTGTACACATGTTATACTGTACATGTTATACTGTATACATGTTATACTGTACACATGGTATACTGTACATGTTCTACTGTATACATGTTATACTGTACACGTTATAATGTACATGTTATACTGTATACATGTTATACTGTACACATGTTATACTGTACACATTTTATACTGTACATGTTATACTGTACACAATAAATCAACACTGTTTCATATTAAAATGCTCTAATATGAACTTCATTAATCATTTTTATCAAAAAAATAAAAGCATCCTATGAACTCATTTTCTTTTTATATGTATTAAACAAAACAATGTGCTTCCCCAGTTCCTTACATACTGTTAACATTTACATATAAATGTCCCATATTTAAATGTTCATTGTTATGAAAATTTTAACACAATCCTTAGAAAGTTATTTACATGTAGTCCAATGTTTAACATAAATCTGTTCTTTCTCTATCGATCAATTCCAACTGTGCAGATTGTAGAATTATTTTTCCAAGACAGAAAACACAAAATCACCCGTCAGATGGCCTCTAAGATTATCATCATATTGAGTGTCCATTCACCATTTTTTTTAATTACAAACTTACTATAATACTTCTGATATTACGGTATTAATTACTAATTATCATAATCCAAGAACATAAATTATCAGCAAATTACATATATTGTCATATATTGTGCATGTTTGGAATCTGTTTATGAAGAAGAGTCCCCCTATGGTGCCCCTTAAAAATTCATTTGAGATTCCAGCACAAGAAGACTATTTTCTGAAGCTTATAAACACTGACAGATGCAGGCCCACTCTCTGAACCTCATCGTTACTACAGCGACAACTCTCTGTAATGGATAAGGTATTGATTTTGTGCCCAGCACTTCCATTTGTTGCAGGAGAAGAGCTTTATGATGGCACCACTGACTGCTGGTCCAGACAATAGTAGAATGTTTATTGATCAAACCAACACAAACATAATTTACAAGGGACTGCTGTGTCCCAGCACACCACAGGCTTGGACTGGATATATGGCATGCATTACCATGTCCAGAAAACCCAAATCACCAAAAGTCTATAAATAGAAGACTTCAGATAGAAATTCCACAGTAGTGCCCACCATCACAAAATCTTCAACCTACTGGTTCTATATAGAAGGATATTTTCTTTTCTTTTCTTAATTTTTCTCTTTATCATCAATCTTATCCACTGCTCAATTTGTATTAATTACACTGACTATTGCAGTTTGTTATTAACTCACCAAATCAATGTAACTCCAACTTGTATTAATTACACCGACTATTTCACACAGTTTGTTATTAACTCACCAAATCAATGTTAACTCCAACTTGTATTAATTTCACGAACTTTTACAGTTTGTTATTAACTCACCAAATCAATGTAATTCCAACTTGTATTAATCAAACTGACTATTTCACACAGTTTGTTAAAACCTCATCAAATCAATGTAACTCCAACTTGTATTAATTACACCGACTATTACAGTTTGTTATTAACTCACCAAATCAATGTTAACTCCAACTTGTATTAATTACACTGACTATTACAGTTTGTTATTAACTCACCAAATCAATGTAACTCCAACTTGTATTAATTACACCGACTATTTCACACAGTTTGTTATTAACTCACCAAATCAATGTTAACTCCAACTTGTATTAATTACACCGACTATTTCACACAGTTTGTTATTAACTCACCAAATCAATGTTAACTCCAACTTGTATTAATTACACTGACTATTATAGTTTGTTATTAACTCACCAAATCAATGTAACTCCAACTTGTATTAATTACACCGACTATTTCACACAGTTTGTTATTAACTCACCAAATCAATGTTACTCCAACTTGAATTAATTAAACTGACTATTTCACACAGTTTGTTATTAACTCACCAAATCAATGTTAACTCCAACTTGTATTAATTAAACCGACTATTACAGTTTGTTATTAACTCACCAAATCAATGTTACTCCAACTTGAATTAATTAAACTGACTATTTCACACAGTTTGTTATTAACTCACTAAATCAATGTAACTCCAACTTGTATTAATTACACCGACTATTTCACTCAGTTTGTTATTATCTCACCAAATCAATGTAACTCCAACTTGTATTAATTACACTGACTATTTCACACAGTTTTTTATTAACTCACCAAATCAATATAACTCCAACTTGTATTAATTACATTGACTATTACAGTTTGCTATTAACTCACCAAATCAATGTTAACTCCAACTTGTATTAATTACACCAGTTTGACTATTTTCAATATAACTCCAACTTGTATTAATTACATTGACTATTACAGTTTGCTATTAACTCACCAAATCAATGTTACTCCAACTTGTATTAATTAAACTGACTATTTCACACAGTTTTTTATTATCTCACCAAATCAATGTTAACTCCAACTTGTATTAATTACACTCACTATTACAGTTTGCTATTAACTCATCAAATCAATATAACTCCAACTTGTATTAATTACACTATTACAGTTTGCTATTAACTCATCAAATTAATATTATTCCCACTTATATCAACTATGCAGACTATTTTTTCCCCAGTTTTCACTGTCATTTTATTTTTTCTAATTGAGAAAATGTTTTGTTACATTTTTATACAATTTGATGTGCAGTTATAAAAAGTGTTAGCCCCTAAAATTGAAACTCAGCCTCATATTTTCCCCTGAGGAATCAGTAATTTTACAGCATAATACTTTGAATTTGTTTTTTGTATCATTACTCTCTGTAATTCAGCCAATGTTGTCAAGAAAATGATAAAATTGTCAGAAAATGATAAAATTGACAAGAACATGATAACATTGTCAACAGCAAATGAAGCATTCAAGTCTACTGGGTGCAAATATTCATACTTCATAATGTACCCATTCTGAAACATAAACATCTTGATAATTACTGATGATTATGAAATTACTAGGGTAACTTCATCAGGTTACCAAAAACAGGTACTCTCACTTACAGGTGCTCGAACTAACTTATTCTGCATGAACTGAACATAAAAATGCTCTAAAAATTATGTTTTACAAGCACTCAGTTTTTCATATGGTTCCTAGGAATGTGTGTTTTGTTTTAACAATACCTTTACTATCACAGACATATATTACAGTAAATATACAGAAATATTCAATTTCATGTTCCTTAATACTCAATATAAAGAAACCTAAATCTTCATCTAATATTACAATTAAAAATGTAAATAAAAAGCCTAACATTGTCACACAAAAATAGTGTTTGAGCATGCAATGATTTTTTTTTTCTATTTTTTTTTTTTTTTTTGTAAATTTTATTTTTCAATTACATTTTTATTTTTCGAAGTCCAAAAAATCTATCTCTTGACTGTTTTATACGATGTAGTATTAGCATCTAATAGCTATGCTCTACTCCATTATATTGATGTCCTATCTTAATAATTTATAACAATTTTTTCAATAATCTACACATTATGCAATTATAAATTATGATAATAGGCAACATTTTATATTCCAGCCCAAATCATAAATATATTCTCCGGCCCCAATCATTTATATACGTCCACACGTGCACATCTAGACGTTTATTTGGGTTTGTCGGAGCAGCTATTCGCGCGTTGCTGCAGGGATGCTGATAACTGCGCGCAGCATCCATCTTCCCTGCCGCTTCAGCAGTCGACGCTTGAATAATGGAAGCTGTGTATCGATTTGATGAAACGACAAAGAATACAGTGGCCACTCGTTATTGTATAGTCCTACAGAAAATGTTAATAATATCGCTCTTTTACGGTATAATTCTTGCGCATTTATTTGATAAATTATGTTAATAGTTTGTCGTATAAATCACTAATTAGAAAATAAATTAATAAATAAGCATACTTATGACCTAGATATTTACTTACCTGATAATTGCACGATGCCGATTTTCCTTGGTTGTTGTTGTCCAGCTGATCACATCATTTTATACAATGTGTCTTCAAAATTAGCGGATCGTGGAATATTATATTATCAATGTATTCAAGCACATGGATTCCTCTTATAATAAATTATGTTAATGAATGCTCGCGGTCTTCATAAATAAATATTAGCTGCTTGTAGGGCCTACCTTCCACGGTCTATGTTGACCTACACTGAATAAAATAGTTCGGCAAATAAATTCTACTCCGAAAAAGGAAAGGAGTTTAGAGTGTCGTATTACATGTCCGGGGAATAACAGTATAAAGATAACTCAGATACATATTTTTTATTCTTTTTTTAAACACGGCATATAATAATTTGTACAGAAATTAGAAGGAGGGTCTTCTTGATAAATGGGTGAAATCTTATGGAATTGTTATTTACCAACGAGCACCTGCTAACACACAGTGGGGAATTAACCCTTAAGGTACCTCAACTTATTACGCCAAGTAATCACATGTATAACATCCGCGTCAAAAATAGTCCACTACATTTATATAGTTTCAACCTTATATTATCATATGCCATAGACATTAAGATTAATTTATGTTGAACACACTGAATATGCTGTTGGATGTATTTCGCTTTGCCTTATAAATTACATAGTTTTCTTTGTTATGACATTTCATTTAACGCCTCCTTTTCCAGGTCATGTGACACTAACACTGGATCAAAATGGCGACCTCCACACCCAGCCAAGAAGAAGTTGAGGTTTCGTTTTATCTTACTTTGAGTACTGATGTTGAGACTGGCTATGAGTGAAATAATTATATGTAGAAGTTCATCACATATAAAATTTCATGTCCTCCCAAATATCGCCTTGAGGCAATCTTGACTTAAAACTAAAGTAGTGTTTTGTAAATAAACATTTCTTGATTCAGTACATTTCGGCTCTGACCGTGTGTTCGTTCCTGTCGATGTCAACATATTTCATGTAGATGAATCAGTGAAGTCGTTGAGAAATCATATATATATGTTCATCATATCTCTGAGCTCAACTGTCATTTTCATTTCAAGTCCATGGCCTGTTCAAACATTATGAGACTATTTTTAGCGCCTTCAAACTAAATGCATGCAACACTGTGAGTAATCAATTGATTTCTAAGAAAAGAAAAACCCTTGATTGTGTGAACAATGATGAACAACATCAGTGTTTCTTCTAGATTTGATGCTACTGAGGATGGAAAATGGAATCTGACTCCGAACAAACTGACAAAGCCAAATCCTTATGTGGGATTTCTACATCACCAACATCAGTAACAAAACCATACGACAATAGACTTTATTCAGTGTAACCTGAAAATTAGTCCTAAATTAGTGACGGAACATGCTTGTAAAGCATCTAAATCAAATTTTGTTTTAACACACAATGCTACCATATACCGGTATATTTTATGCCACCATGCACATTCTCAACAGATACAGGACAGAAATCAATTTTTATACAGAGATAATTTTTAGTAAAATTGCTTTCAATGAGTGGGGGACATGCAATTTTGCATGTAGTTTTAACTCATATTTTCATGAGTTGGGGCCCTTTATCTGAAAAAGTTTTCTAAAATTTTCAGTGTCTGCTCATTCCTTATTGATGGAATTGAACTTGAATTTGAAGATATATATACCTCTTTGAGAAAAAGTCGATCACACTTTAAAACTTGATACGTCTCATAAGTCTTGTAAGCACATCCAGTTTTGATATACAGAATATTGATAAAAACTTAAAAAATGAATGACGCATATGATATGAATCCATATGAGCTGTTTATTGTATTCTTCCCAGCACTCAGTTGGATAAGAATATAAACAGTAGCCCTTATCCAGTGTACCCTTTTGTTGGATTTGGTGATAGAGCCAATGCCGTAAGGACTCGTAGGTAGAATAGAGTATTCGTTTACCCCTCCGCTGAATACCAGGAAGTAGGCATGTTGATTGCTCAGTAGAGAAAATCAAGTTAGGGAATCAATCACAACAGCTTTAGAGTAAGTTGATATGGATTTATTTTGAACCATCAACCGGTTTCGCCCGGGCTTCATCAGGTCCTGATCAACTTATTCCGAAGCTGTTGTGATTGATTCCTTAACTTGATTTTCGCTTTTATTGATATTACAGTGTATAGTATATCTTTTTTTGAAACTGTTTGAGTTTGTTCATATCAAAAGTATTTATTTCATTAAAAGGACGAAGAGCCAGAGGGAAGTGATGAGGAATCCTTAGAAGAGGTAATGTTGTTTATGGGAGTGATTAAATCAGAGACACTTGTAAAAGTTTTCTAATGTAACAAAGACAAAATGGCTGCTGTAGGGTTAGAAGGGATCCATCAAGGATATAGGGAAAAGCATCCTTTTTGTGACCAGGGGAAATAGCCTGGGTTCCAAAGGGCCTTAGGAGGATGCTTCCTGGGCTGAAAATGATTAAGTTTTTCAGCACATTTGTGAATGATCATTCAAACAACTTTAGAAACACAAAATATAAAAGATTCATCTAATTCTACTAAAAAGCAATAAAACAGATCAAAAATGTAATTTCTGTTGAAATATGGAAATTGAAATATTAAAACGATAATTCATGTAAAACGGGGATATTATATCCTAGATTATTCCCTGGTTAGTGTCAGTTGCTGGATGATTATCAGAAAAAATAATTCACAGTCTGATAAAGCAGGCATGTTATTTTCATACTGTAAGTGTAGGTTTACACATAGACTATTTCTTCATTTGTGAATTGAAACAATGAAAGATAAAATATCTTAAGACTTAGTTGTCTAGACTTTTCTGTTCAGACTTTTCTCAATGTGATGTACAGTGCTAAACCTTGAGTTCTGTTTGATTTGAAAGATATCAGAAGAGTGTTTGGAACGAAACGTTTTTTACGATGCAGCATTTTAGAATTATGATATTTGTGCATAATTGTGACCTAGGTTCCTTAAAATACTGCAATTAACTACAGACATGTTATTTCTGTGTACAAACATCTTTCAAAACAAAATCATACACAAATAACAATGATTTATTTACTTACTAGGATATATTCTGATGATACAAATTTTGCAGAATTTTTCAGGGGAGTCTTGGGCACATTTTCAATATTTTCACGAGTCCAGTTGCTTATGGATAAAATGGCTTCTCTAAGAATGCATTTGACGTAGATAAATCATGTCAGTCCAGGAATGAGTCACAAATATCACTTATCTGTGAGATGAAATATTTATTTTGGTTGAAATCTTATCTGAAATGTTTCAGGAAGTGGAACCTAAACTGAAGTATGAGAGACTTGGTAATGACCTCAATACTATCCTCAGCAAGGACTGTGCTAGCTGTATGGCTGTCGACTCAAAGGTAAGGACTTCAACAATTGACGAAACATCTTCATCCCATCTCCCAGTAGACCAAATGTAGGTCATATCTAAGGCAGTAAATGTGCCAGTCTTGCCCAGTAGATCACATGTAGGTCATATCTGAGGTAGTAAATGTGACTCTTGCCCAGTAGATCAAATGTAGGTCATATCTAAGGCAGTAAATGTGACTGCCTCTCCCAGTAGACCAAATGTGTTCATATCTAAGGCAGTAAATGTGCCAGTCTTGCCCAGTAGATCACATGTAGGTCATATCTGAGGTAGTAAATGTGACTCTTGCCCAGTAGATCAAATGTAGGTCATATCTAAGGCTGTAAATGTGACTGCCTCTCCCAGTAGACCAAATGTAGGTCATATCTAAGGCAATAAATGTGACTGTCTTGCCCAGTAGATCAAATGTAGGTCATATCTGAGGTAGTAAATGTGACTCTTGCCCAGTAGATCAAGAAGTAGTGAATTTGAAAACATTTAAACGACTTCTTCTCATTAACTAAAAGGCCTAGAGGCATGATATATAGGTGGTTTACCTATTCCAGTTGATCACTGTAGGCCCATTGAGCCTCTTGTTCTTCAATTGTATTGTACCAACAATGAAATAGAAAGTAAATAAAAGTCAATACATTTTGAGGAGAATACTTCCAAGTTTTTTTACTTTGTTTCATTGGTCTGATATGTGAGCTTAACATTTCAAGATAAATTGATAGAGTATTTGGGTGTGCACATTATGCAAGTAGAAGCAAGATTTACTATTTCAGCCCCAAAAAGTACCTGCGCACATTACACAGATTTTTAAGGCCTGATACCGAGTTGTGTTTGGTAGTGACACATACTTTATTGTTGTATATAAACTGTATCAATATTAACACTTTATTTCAGTTCCTGGCAGTTGGAACTCACTGGGGTATGATATACATACTGGACTACTTAGGCTTCAATATAAACTGTAAGGAGGCCGCCGCGGTAAGTGACTTTATAACTATACATTACTATTACATAAACCCACTTACGTAATGGCAGTGAATGTTGTCCACCCATATTGATGGTTACTGTAGGCTGGAGGTATAATGGATGAATTACATTTCAGCCCTCCACCACTGTCACTTATGCAATGGCAGTGAATGTCGTTCACTCATATTGATGGTTACTGTAGGCTGGAGGTATAATGGATGGATTATATTTTAGCCCTCCACCACTTTCACTTATGTAATGGCAGTGAAAGTTGTTCACCCATATTGATGGTTACTGTAGGCTAGAGGTATAATGGATGAATTAAATTTCAGCCCTCCACCACTGTCACTTATGTAATGGCAGTGAAAGTTGTTCACCCATATTGATGGTTACTGTAGGCTGGAGGTATAATGGATGAATTACATTTCAGCATTCCACCACTGTCAATCAAATTAGTTTGGATGATAATGGGGATTTCATTGCTAGCTGCTCTGATGATGGTCGGGTAAGTATTACAGCAATCATACGTAACAAGATACATTATGATCATTCTGGACATTTAAGGAGTTAGGGTTACAGTGAGAGCTTAATAATCATAATTATTTTCAGCATCCCAAACTAATGTTAAGACACTCAAGTTACATATATTTTGCATTTTGTAAAAATAGAAAATAGATATTTTAACTAAAATCATCCCGATACATATGAATCATAACTGTTATTTCATAATCATGTATTGAGATTAATTGATTGTATATTCCAATGCAGGTGATGATAACTGGGATGTACACTACAGAAAACAATCAAAGCTTGAATTTTGATCGTCCAGTAAAAGCTGTAGCCATGGATCCCAGTTTCTACAAACACGGTAGTGGACGACAATTTGTGACCGGGGATGATAAGGTGACTTTGTCTTCTATATATAGTATTGTTTGTGATAGGATGATCAGGTGACTTTATCTACTGTTTATCTACAGTGTATTGGTTGTGACAGGATGATCAGGTGACCTTTATGTACTGTTTATCTGCAGTGTATTGTTTGTGACAGGATGATCAGGTGACTTTATCTACTGTTTATCGACAGTGTATTGGTTGTGACAGGATGATCAGGTGACTTTATCTACTGTTTATCTTCAGTGTATGTGTTGTGACGAAGGATGATCAGGTGACTTTATCTACTGTTTATCTACAGTGTATTGGTTGTGACATAGGATGATCAGGTGACTTTATGTACTGTTTATCTACAGTGTATTGGTTGTGACAGGATGATCAGGTGACTTTATGTACTGTTTATCTACAGTATATTGGTTGTGACAGAGGATGATCAGGTGACTTTATCTACTGTTTATCTACAGTGTATTGGTTGTGACAGGATGATCAGGTGACCTTATCTACTGTTTATCTACAGTGTATTGTTTGTGACAGGATGATCAGGTGACTTTATCTACTGTTTATCTACAGTATGTTGGTTGTGACAGGGGATGATCAGGTGACTTTATGTACTGTTTATCTACAGTGTATTGGTTGTGACAGGATGATCAGGTGACTTTATCTACTGTTTATCTACAGTGTATTGGTAGTGACAGGATGATCAGGTGACCTTATCTACTGTTTATCTACAGTGTATTGGTTGTGACAGGATGATCAGGTGACTTTATCTACTGTTTATCTACAGTGTATTGGTTGTGACAGGATGATCAGGTGACTTTATCTACTGTTTATCTACAGTGTATTGGTAGTGACAGGATGATCAGGTGACTTTATCTACTGTTTATCTACAGTGTATTGGTAGTGACAGGATGATCAGGTGACTTTATGTACTGTTTATCTACAGTGTATTGGTTGTGACAGGATGATCAGGTGACTTTATGTACTGTTTATCTACAGTGTATTGGTTGTGACAGGATGATCAGGTGACTTTATCTACTGTTTATCTACAGTGTATTGGTAGTGACAGGATGATCAGGTGACCTTATCTACTGTTTATCTACAGTGTATTGTTTGTGACAGGATGATCAGGTGACTTTATCTACTGTTTATCTACAGTATATTGGTTGTGACAGGGGATGATCAGGTGACTTGATCTACTGTTTATCTACAGTGTATTGGTTGTGACAGGATGATCAGGTGACTTTATCTACTGTTTATCTACAGTGTATTGGTAGTGACAGGATGATCAGGTGACTTTATGTACTGTTTATCTACAGTGTATTGGTTGTGACAGGATGATCAGGTGACTTTATCTACTGTTTATCTACAGTGTATTGGTTGTGACAGGATGATCAGGTGACCTTATCTACTGTTTATCTACAGTATATTGGTTGTGACAGGGGGATGGTCAGGTGACTTGATCTACTGTTTATCTACAGTGTATTGGTAGTGACAGGATGATCAGGTGACTTTATGTACTGTTTATCTACAGTGTATTGGTTGTGACAGGATGATCAGGTGACTTTATCTACTGTTTATCTACAGTATATTGGTTGTGACAGGGGATGGTCAGGTGACTTGATCTACTGTTTATCTACAGTGTATTGGTAGTGACAGGATGATCAGGTGACTTTATGTACTGTTTATCTACAGTGTATTGATTGTGACAGGATGATCAGGAGACTTTATGTACTGTTTATCTACAGTGTATTGGTTGTGACAGAGGATGATCAGGTGACTTTATGTATTGTTTATCTACAGTGTATTGGTTGTGACATAGGATGATCAGGTGACTTTATGTACTGTTTATCGACAGTGTATTGGTTGTGACAGGATGATCAGGTGACTTTATGTACTGTTTATCTACAGTGTATTGGTTGTGACAGAGGATGATCAGGTGACTATCTACTGTTTATCTACAGTGTATTGGTTGTGACAGAGGATGATCAGGTGACTATCTACTGTTTATCTACAGTGTATTGGTTGTGACATAGGATGATCAGGTGACTTTATCTACTGTTTATCTACAGTGTATTGGTTGTGACTGGATGATCAGGTGACCTTATCTACTTTTTATCTACAGTGTATTGTTTGTGACAGGATGATCAGGTGACTTTATCTACAGTGTATTTGTTGTGACAGAGGATGATCAGGTGACTTTATCTACAGTGTATTTGTTGTGACAAAGGATGATCAGGTGACTTTATCTACAGTGTATTTGTTGTGACAGGATGATCAGGTGACTATCTACTGTTTATCGACAGTGTATTGGTTGTGACAGAGGATGATCAGGTGACTTTATGTACTGCTTATCTACAGTGTGTTGGTTATGACATAGGATGATCAGGTGACTTTATGTACTGTTTATCTACAGTGTATTGGTAGTGACAGGATGATCAGGTGAACTTATCTACTGTTTATCTTTAGTGTATTGGTTGTGACAGAGGATGATCAGGTGACTTTATGTACTGTTTATCGACAGTGTATTGGTTGTGACAGGATGATCAGGTGACTTTATCTACTGTTTATCTACAGTGTATTGGTTGTGACAGGATGATCAGGTGACTTTATCTACTGTTTATCTACAGTATATTGGTTGTGACAGGGGATGATCAGGTGACTTGATCTACTGTTTATCTACAGTGTATTGGTTGTGACAGGATGATCAGGTGACCTTATCTACTGTTTATCTACAGTGTATTGTTTGTGACAGGATGATCAGGTGAATTTATCTACTGTTTATCTACAGTATATTGGTTGTGACAGGGGATGGTCAGGTGACTTGATCTACTGTTTATCTACAGTGTATTGGTAGTGACAGGATGATCAGGTGACTTTATGTACTGTTTATCTACAGTGTATTGGTTGTGACAGAGGATGATCAGGTGACTTTATGTATTGTTTATCTACAGTGTATTGGTTGTGACATAGGATGATCAGGTGACTTTATGTACTGTTTATCTACAGTGTATTGGTTGTGACAGGATGATCAGGTGACTTTATGTACTGTTTATCTACAGTGTATTGGTTGTGACAGAGGATGATCAGGTGACTATCTACTGTTTATCTACAGTGTATTGGTTGTGACAGAGGATGATCAGGTGACTATCTACTGTTTATCGACAGTGTATTGGTTGTGACATAGGATGATCAGGTGACTTTTTTTACTGTTTATCTACAGTGTATTGGTTGTGACAGGATGATCAGGTGACCTTATCTACTTTTTATCTACAGTGTATTGTTTGTGACAGGATGATCAGGTGACTTTATCTACTGTTTATCTACAGTGTATTGTTTGTGACAGGATGATCAGGTGACTTTATCTACAGTGTATTTGTTGTGACAGAGGATGATCAGGTGACTTTATCTACAGTGTATTGGTTGTGACAGGATGATCAGGTGACTATCTACTGTTTATCGACAGTGTATTGGTTGTGACAGAGGATGATCAGGTGACTTTATATACTGTTTATCTACAGTGTATTGGTTGTGACAGAGGATGATAAGGTGACTTTATCTACCATTTATCTACAGTGTATTGGTTGTGACAGAGGACGATCAGGTGACTTTATCTTCTGTTTATTGACAGTGTATTGGTTGTGACAGGATGAACAGGTGACTTTATCTACTGTTTATCTTTAGTGTATTGGTTGTGACAGAGGATGATCAGGTGACTTTATGTACTGTTTATCGACAGTGTATTGGTTGTGACAGGATGATCAGGTGACTTCATCTACTGTTTATCTACAGTGTATTGTTTGTGACAGGATGATCAGGTGACTTTATCTACTGTTTATTTACAGTGTATTGGTTGTGACAGGATGATCAGGTGACTTTATCTACAGTGTATTTGTTGTGACAAAGGATGATCAGGTGACTTTATCTACAGTGTATTTGTTGTGACAGGATGATCAGGTGACTATCTACTGTTTATCGACAGTGTATTGGTTGTGACAGAGGATGATCAGGTGACTTTATGTACTGCTTATCTACAGTGTGTTGGTTATGACATAGGATGATCAGGTGACTTTATGTACTGTTTATCTATAGTGTATTGGTAGTGACAGGATGATCAGGTGAACTTATCTACTGTTTATCTTTAGTGTATTGGTTGTGACAGAGGATGATCAGGTGACTTTATGTACTGTTTATCGACAGTGTATTGGTTGTGACAGGATGATCAGGTGACTTTATCTACTGTTTATCTACAGTGTATTGGTTGTGACAGAGGATGATCAGGTGACTTTATGTACTGTTTATCTACAGTGTATTGGTAGTGACAGGATGATCAGGTGACCTTATCTACTGTTTATCTACAGTGTATTGGTTGTGACCGGATGATCAAGTGACTTTATCTACTGTTATTTACAGTGTATTGTTTGTGACAGAGGATGATAATGTGACTTTATGTACTGTTTATCTACAGTGTATTGGTTGTGACAGAGGATGATAAGGTGACTTTATCTACCATTTATCTACAGTGTATTGGTTGTGACAGAGGACGATCAGGTGACTTTATCTTCTGTTTATTGACAGTGTATTGGTTGTGACAGGATGAACAGGTGACTTTATCTACTGTTTATCTTTAGTGTATTGGTTGTGACAGAGGATGATCAGGTGACTTTATGTACTGTTTATCGACAGTGTATTGGTTGTGACAGGATGATCAGGTGACTTCATCTACTGTTTATCTACAGTGTATTGTTTGTGACAGGATGATCAGGTGACTTTATCTACTGTTTATTTACAGTGTATTGGTTGTGACAGGATGATCAGGTGACTTTATCTACAGTGTATTTGTTGTGACAAAGGATGATCAGGTGACTTTATCTACAGTGTATTTGTTGTGACAAGATGATCAGGTGACTATCTACTGTTTATCGACAGTGTATTGGTTGTGACAGAGGATGATCAGGTGACTTTATGTACTGCTTATCTACAGTGTGTTGGTTATGACATAGGATGATCAGGTGACTTTATGTACTGTTTATCTACAGTGTATTGGTAGTGACAGGATGATCAGGTGAACTTATCTACTGTTTATCTTTAGTGTATTGGTTGTGACAGAGGATGATCAGGTGACTTTATGTACTGTTTATCGACAGTGTATTGGTTGTGACAGGATGATCAGGTGACTTTATCTACTGTTTATCTACAGTGTATTGGTTGTGACAGAGGATGATCAGGTGACTATCTACTGTTTATCTACAGTGTATTGGTTGTGACATAGGATGATCAGGTGACTTTATCTACTGTTTATCGACAGTGTATTGGTTGTGACAGGATGATCAGGTGACTTTATCTACTGTTTATCTACAGTGTATTGGTTGTGACAGAGGATGATCAGGTGACTATCTACTGTTTATCTACAGTGTATTGGTTGTGACAGAGGATGATCAGGTGACATTATGTACTGTTTATCTACAGTGTATTGGTTGTGACAGGATGATCAGGTGACTTTATCTACTGTTTATCTACAGTGTATTGGTTGTGACAGGATGATCAGGTGACTTTATCTACTGTTTATCTACAGTGTATTGGTTGTGACAGGATGATCAGGTGACTTTATCTACTGTTTATCTACAGTGTATGCATTGTGACATGATAAATCTCTAGTGTATTTTTGATGATCTTTTGATATAATTTTTTATCAAACTTCATCACCATTACAGTTAGTGCTGAATGAGAAAGGTTTCCTCAACAGACACAAGACTACGATACTACACCAGGGTGAGGGGCCGGTACGGGAAATCAAATGGAAAGGCAGCTTCATTGCCTGGGCCAATGACTTGGTAGATATCCTACATCACCCATAATCAAGGTCATGCAAGTTGACTTTGTACTCCATGAAAATGTCTTTAGCCTTGAGTGTTATTAACTTGTTAGATTTTGAAGTTTGTTTGAATTCATTTGATTAAGACCCTGTTTGAAGGTCATTGAGATGTGATGTTGAAGATCATTGAGATGAGATGTTGAAGGTCATTGAGATTAGATATTGAAGGTCATTGAGATGAGATGTTGAAGGTCAATGAGATTAGATATTGAAGGTCATTGAGGTGAGATATTGAAGGTCAATGAGATTAGATATTGAAGGTCATTGAGATGAGATATTGAAGGTCAATGAGATTAGATATTGAAGGTCTTATAGAGGAGATATTGAAGGTCATTGAAATGAGATTTAACATACTAATAGACAGAATTGAAAATGATAATAAAATGTGTCAGTGTATGCTTACTTATAGTGTTCCATTTGTTTCAGGGTGTTAAAGTCTACGACATGAGCTCTCGTTCCAGAATCACTTTCATCCCTAAAGGCCATGAGTAAGACACATTTTACATCAATAAAGTGTATTTGTACCCCAGTTATGAAATAACGTTACTATTTAGTTTCCGTTCATTTACTGTGTGATCAACTACATTGTTGAAGAAGGTGCTGTCAGTATATGTACCTGTATGATAATAGATACAGGTAAGTTCTCATTTGGTTTTGATCAACCTAATTTTTTTGTTCAACTCAGAAAATTGATTTCTCATAGATGGATTGTTATGTTTATATTTTGTCTCTCCCTCATTGTATTCTTTTTTGATCTGTCAACTCGGTTTCTGGGCAACAGACGTTCATATTGGTCAGTTTAGCACATATTTGGAGTACAGATTGCATGTTCAAGTTTACAGATCAAAGATGATATGGTCTGTAACTTGGTAAAAATGAAATGACAGTTTCTCACTCTTTTTTCAAATACTACTTATGAACTTTTTTATTTAAGTATTACACTAGTCTGCTGATAAAATTTGCTTACTAGACAGTTTAACATGTAACAGGCATCGAGCAGACCTGTATAGATGTAGCATCTGTTGGAAGGACAGTCGTACTTTCCTAATTGCCTGGGCAGACAGAGTCAAGGTCAGTGAAAAAAGTGTTTGCATTCCTCATCTGTGTTATAGATTTTTGATATCTTGAATTAGAAAATGTTTAATTTATTTTTGCGATGTTTTCTTATCAGAATAGTTGTGATCATATCATAGCTTCATAACATGATGTCTTAAGCCTGATAACAGATTGCCAAATATACATCACTTAAAAATTTTCTAAGTTAAATCTCAAAAACTTGTCATTGTTTGATATCATATTCACTTTTTTCAGTAAATATGAGTTTGTTTTTTCATTAGGTTAAATATTTAATTAACCCTTGTTACCTGACTTTATCTATATATAAATATGTTTAATATCTATTGACCAGGTATGCATGGTAAAAGACCGTGTGGAACAGGATGTCCGAAACCTACCAAACAGATACGTGGAAATCTGTAAGTTTGACCTAAAGAAGGCTCTCAAACTGTGAGTCATGTATCTCACTTCCATCAAGTTTTATACCTGATTATCAAACTTGTACACTAAGTTCTCTGTTAGTCCTGACAGAGACTTCCAACACCAAAACTATCGTCTTTTGAGGTCTCTGTTAGTCCTGACAGACTTCCAACACTTAAAACCATCATCTTTGAGGTCTCTGTTAGTCCAGACAGAGACTTCCAACACCAAACCCATTATCTTTTGATGTCACTGTTAGTCCTGACAGAGACTTCAAACATTTAAAACCACCATCTTTTGAGGTCTTTGTTAGTCCTGATCGAGACTTCCTACACTTTAACCATCATCTTTTGAGGTCTCTGTTATTCCTGACGGAGACTTCCTGCACTTAAACCATCATCTCTTGAGGTCTCTTATGTCCTGACAGAGGCTTCCAACACTTAAAACCACCATCTTTTGAGGTCTCTGTTAGTCCTGACAGAGACTTCCTACACTTAAACCATCATCTTTTGAGGTGTCTGTTAGTCCTGACAGAGACTTCCTACACTTAAACCATCATCTTTTCAGGTCTCTGTTAGTCCTGACAGAAACTTCCAACACCTCAATCCATCATCTTTTGAGGTCTCTGTTAGTCCTAACAGAAACCTTCAACACTTTAAACCAGCATTTTTATCTTTTGAAGTCTCTGTTTGTCCTGACGGAGACTTCCAACACCAAAACCATCATCTTTTGAGGTCTCTGTTAGTCCTGACAGAGACTTCCAACATTTAAAACCATCATCTTCTGAGGTCTTTAATAGTCCTGACAGAGACTTCCTACACTTAAACCATCATCTCTTGAGGTCTCTGTTAGTCCTGACAGAGACTTCCAACACCAAAACTATTATCTTTTCAGGTCTCTGTTAGTCCTGACAGAGACTTCCAACACTTAAAACCATCGTCTTTTGAGGTCTCTGTTAGTCCTGACAGAAACTTCCAACACTTCAATCCATCATCTTTTGAGGTCTCTGTTAGTCCTGACGAGGCTCCAACACCTAACCCATCATCTTTTGAGGTCTGTGTTAGTCCTGACAGAGACTTCATACACTTAAATCTATCATCTTTTGAGGTATCTGTTAGTCCTGACAAAAACTTTTCCTCCAAGTTGACAGATCTTTCCTTGACCTAGCCATCACTTTTCTCCCCCATTGACAGATCTTTCCTTGACCTTACATCACTTTTCTCCCCCATTGACAGATCTTTCCTTGACCTAGCCATCACTTTTCTCCCCCATTGACAGATCTTTCCTTGACCTAGCTATCACTTTTCTCCCCATTGACAGATCTTTCCTTGACCTAGCCATCATTTTTCTCCCCCAAGTTGATAGATCTTTCCTTGACCTAGCCATCACTTTTCTCCCCATTGACAGATCTTTCCTTGACCTAGCCATCACTGTTCTCCCCATTGACAGATCTTTCCTTGACCTAGCCATCACTTTTCTCCCCATTGACAGATCTTTCCTTGACCTAGCCATCACTTTTCTCCCCCATTGACAGATCTTTCCTTGACCTAGCCATCACTTTTCTCCCCATTGATAGATCTTTCCTTGACCTAGCCATCACTTTTCTCCCCCATTGACAGATCTTTCCTTGACCTAGCCATCACTTTTCTCCCCATTGACAGATCTTTCCTTGACCTAGCCATCACTTTTCTCCCCCATTGATAGATCTTTCCTTGACCTAGCCATCACTTTTCTCCCCCATTGACAGATCTTTCCTTGACCTAGCCATCACTTTTCTCCCCCATTGATAGATCTTTCTTTGACCTAGCCATCACTTTTCTCCCCCATTGACAGATCTTTCTTTGACCTAGCCATCACTTTTCTCCCCCATTGATAGATCTTTCCTTGACCTAGCCATCACTTTTCTCCCCCATTGATAGATCTTTCCTTGACCTAGCCATCACTTTTCTCCCCCATTGACAGGTCTTTCCTTGACCTAGCCATCACTTTTCTCCCCCATTGACAGATCTTTCCTTGACCTAGTCATCACTTTTCTCCCCATTGATAGATCTTTCCTTGACCTAGCTATCACTTTTCTCCCCCATTGACAGATCTTTCCGTGACCTAGCCATCACTTTTCTCCCCCATTGACAGATCTTTCTTTGACCTAGCTATCACTTTTCTCCCCCATTGATAGATCTTTCCTTTACCTAGCCATCACTTTTCTCCCCCATTGACAGATCTTTATTTGACCTAGCCATCACTTTTCCCCCAAATTGTCATTGATCTGTTTTTGTGTCACAGTGGCCATGTTCACGGTGGACAGCTATGTGTGTGGTATTGCACCTCTCCAGGATGAGTTGGTACTCCTCACTTATGAGAAAGATCTGGAAAAGGAGGTAAAGTCTCATTGATAAAGATGTATTTACTGTAATAATATGGTCTTGACCAAGTGTTGGTACATAATCTACTGTGGCCTTAATTTTGAAATACTTATTTAAATCTCAAACTTCATTTAAAGTTCCACTAGTGCCATTAAGCTGAATATTATTGGAAATGTAAAGGAAAAGAAACGGACAAAGTGTTGTTACTTTTCGGCCTCATCAGAAGTTGAATATGGAGGCCATGGCAACCATTTTGTAGCATGATTGCACAATCAAACTTCTCAAATTCCATCAGTGGGATTGAAACTTGTTTGAAATAATTTTGAAATTGTCCTGAATATGTATTGTTATTTTTTGGGGTCTATGGCCATTACAGCTGAAAGATACTGATTTGTTTAAATGATTTAATAACAATTCCTACTGCAAATGTTAAGGCCTTTTTAAATTATTGGTTTAAAGAAATGTACCCAACATCCCTATTTGACCTTCAGCTTCTTTCAAACTCACAGTTGTCTGAATTGTAAGAATCTTTCTTTTTAAAAAAAAAACCAACTTTTTCTCAATGTTAGGCACCTATCAGATAAATGATATCCTGCAAGTAGTTTGCTGGGGCCTTCAAGATTGTTCTAATGAATTCCCAATTACAAGGCCACAGGGTTCAAAGTTGCAACAGATACAACAGGCTTTTAAATGTGCCTTGGTGAGGCAACAGACTTTTAAATGTGCCTTGGTGAGGCAGCAGACTTTTAAATGTGCCTCCTTGTTGAGGCAACAGACTTTCAAATGTGCCTCCTTGGTGAGGCAACAGACTTTTAAATGTGCCTTGGTGAGACAACAGACTTTTAAATGCGCCTTGGTGAGACAACAGACTTTTAAATGTACCTTGGTGAGGCAACAGACTTTTAAATGTACCTCCTTGTTGAGGCAACAGACTTTTAAATGTACCTTAGTGAGGCAACAGACTTTTAAATGTGCCTTGTTGAGGCAACAGACTTTTAAATGTGCCTCCTTGTTGAGGCAACAGACTTTTAAATGTACCTTGGTGAGGCAACAGACTTTTAAATGTGCCTTGGTGAGGCAACAGACTTTTTAATGTGCCTTGGTGAGGCAACAGACTTTTAAATGTGCCTTGGTGAGGCAACAGACTTTTAAATGTGCTTTTTGGTGAGGCAACAGACTTTTAAATGTGCCTTGGTGAGGCAACAGACTTTTAAATGTGCCTTGGTGAGGCAACAGACTTTTAAATGTGCCTCCTTGGTGAGGCAACAGACTTTTAAATGTGCCTTGGTGAGGCAACAGACTTTTAAATGTACCTTGGTGAGGCAACAGACTTTTAAATGTGCCTTGGTGAGGCAACAGACTTTTAAATGTACCTTGGTGAGGCAACAGACTTTTAAACTTTTAAATGTGCCTTGGTGAGGCAACAGACTTTTAAATGTGCCTTGGTGAGGCAACAGACTTTTAAATGTGCCTCCTTGTTGAGGCAACAGACTTTTAAATGTACCTTGGTGAGGCAACAGACTTTTAAATGTGGTGACTTTTAAATGTGAGGCAACAGACTTTTAAATGTGCTTTTTGGTGAGGCAACAGACTTTTAAATGTGCCTTGGTGAGGCAACAGACTTTTAAATGTGCCTTGGTGAGGCAACAGATTTTAAATGTGGTTCATTGTTGAGGCAACAGACTTTCAAATGTGCCTCCTTGGTGAGGCAACAGACTTTTAAATGTGCCTTGGTGAGACAACAGACTTTTAAATGTACCTTGGTGAGACAAAAGACTTTTAAATGTACCTTGGTGAGGCAACAGACTTTTAAATGTACCTCCTTGTTGAGGCAACAGACTTTTAAATGTACCTTGGTGAGGCAACAGACTTTTAAATGTGCCTCCTTGTTGAGGCAACAGACTTTTAAATGTACCTCCTTGTTGAGGCAACAGACTTTTAAATGTACCTTGGTGAGGCAACAGACTTTTAAATGTGCCTTGGTGAGGCAACAGACTTTTTAATGTGCCTTGGTGAGGCAACAGACTTTTAAATGTGCCTTGGTGAGGCAACAGACTTTTAAATGTGCCTTGGTGAGGCAACAGACTTTTAAATGTGCCTTGGTGAGGCAACAGACTTTTAAATGTGCATCGTTGTTGAGGCAACAGACTTTTAAATGTGAGGCAACAGACTTTTCATTGCCTGTGAGGCAACAGACTTTTAAATGTGCCTCCTTGTTGAGGCAACAGACTTTTAAATGTGCCTCCTTGGTGAGGCAACAGACTTTTAAATATGCCTTGTTGAGGCAACAGACTTTTAAATGTGCCTCCTTGTTGAGGCAACAGACTTTTAAATGTACCTTGGTGAGGCAACAGACTTTTAAATGTACCTTGGTGAGGCAACAGACTTTTAAATGTGCCTTGTTGAGGCAACAGACTTTTAAATGTGCCTCCTTGTTGAGGCAACAGACTTTTAAATGTACCTTGGTGAGGCAACAGACTTTTAAATGTACCTTGGTGAGGCAACAGACTTTTAAATGTGCCTTGGTGAGGCAACAGACTTTTAAATGTGCTTTTTGGTGAGGCAACAGACTTTTAAATGTACCTTGCTGAGGCAACAGACTTTTAAATGTGCTTTTTGGTGAGGCAACAGCCTTTTAAATGTGCCTTGTTGAGGCAACAGACTTTTAAATGTGCCTCCTTGTTGAGGCAACAGACTTTTAAATGTGTGCTTTTTGGTGAGGCAACAGACTTTTAAATGTGCCTTGGTGAGGCAACATACTTTTAAATGTGCCTTGGTGAGGCAACAGACTTTTAAATGTGCCTCCTTGTTGAGGCAACAGACTTTTAAATGTACCTTGGTGAGGCAACAGACTTTTAAATGTACCTTGGTGAGGCAACAGACTTTTAAATGTGCCTCCTTGTTGAGGCAACAGACTTTTAAATGTGCCTCCTTGGTGAGGCAACAGACTTTTAAATGTGCCTTGGTAAGGCAACAGACTTTTACATGTGCCTCCTTGTTGAGGCAACAGACTTTTAAATGTACCTTGGTGAGGCAACAGACTTTTAAATGTGTCTTGTCGAGGCAACAGACTTTTTAATGTGCCTTGTTGAGGCAACAGACTTTTAAATGTGCCTCCTTGGTGAGGCAACAGACTTTTAAATGTGTCTTGGTGTTGCAATGTTTTCTTACTTTTAACTGTTAAACTGATGCTTCTCATCAGTTCCCTTTGTGTGAGATTTAATGTGCCTGGATTTTTCAGGGATCTCGCCTTGTTGCGCAGCGGCCTCACCTACAGATCGTAAAGCCGAGTTTGAATGACTATGAGGAAGTTTCCAACGATGCGTTATCCATTCGTGGGTTCCAGGAGTACAAGTGTAATGATTATCACCTTGGTATGTCTCATATCAATATTTCAAACAACAAATTTTCTAGGGGGAAAATTATGCTGCCTCCATGATATTACCAGAGCTAATTAAATTCATTCAGGCTGTCATTTTATCATAATTAGGTCATCTGACCAAATTGATCAAAATGACCTTTAGCCATCAGCTGGTCAGTGGCACCATCCATAAATTTCTTAAAACACTACACCTTCTTATCCCTGAGTGGATTTCAACCAAATTGGATCTTAGCGATCATTTCAGGAATCTTTTGTTAAAAACATGGAATTGATTAAATCCCTGAGGACTGATGGATCCTTAGAAGGACTAAAATCTTACTTATTTAAAGCACTACTCCCCCCTTATGCCCAATGCATTTCAACCAGGTTTAGCATGAATCATCACCTGGGCAATCATTTTGTTAATAAATGAAGTTGTTTTGGCCACTGGAGATGTTGGTTAATTAGCTCATTTCAACCAAACTGTATCAGAAACATCTAGGGTATGATCTTCATTTCTTAGATAAATAAGGTTGACACCTAGACACAGGGGCCCTACATGGGATGGGGCTACAAATGTGAAATTAGGTAATGTTTTGCTTAAAACTCTTTTTGTAAATGCCTTAGTGGGTTTCAACCATTTTGATCTAAAATAAAACATGATTGGAGAACAGTTACCATTTGTTAAATATGTAGGTTTGATTCAACCAGAGATGGGACTCTGAAGGGAAAATTAGAAAATTTCCTCCAAAACATCACATTTGTTATTTAAATTGGTTCAATCACTTGAGTCTGATGACCAAGGTGCCAGATGAAGTGGAAATTAAGTTAAATTATACTTTATAGTGCTATTTCTTGACATCAGTGGAATTCAATGTCACCAAGTTAAGGGTTATTACCTTAATTAAGGCTAATTAAATGGTGGCAATTGGACAGTTTAGGTTGTTGCTGTTACTTCTACTCTTCATTTAAAGTCATGTCTGTAACTACATTAATTTTGATCCAAAGTATCACTTTGTATTTGTGAAGTTCTAACAGAGACAGGAGAGCGATCAAATTAATAGAAAATTTAGACTTGTTAGAACATTCTGTTTTAAATTCTATTGATCCGGCCGAGTGATTACATGGATTCTGAACATATTTGGTTTGAAACATTACCTAGAACTACAGACATACTGCTGCTCTGGCCATCTTTAAAAAACATGATGTTTTCACTCATTTACTCATTGATGGATATTTTATTGTGAATAAAACTTTGCTTAGGTTCTTATATGCTTTCTGTCAACTTGCTTTTCCAGACTTATGGCCTTCAAAAATGTAAGACATGAACAGTTTCTGATATTTTTCAATACTCTAAGGATATTGAAGTGAAATCTGTTGTACAGTTTGCACGAAATTGTTCAACAAATACCTGTCAGTATCTTTATTCACTTCACAGCAAATCAGTAACTCTAAAAATAACTCTGTCATTACTCGTCATTCGTTGGGAATTGAGACACTGATCACTTTATCATTGTCTTGTTTTATCAATGCCTTACTTTATCATTGTATCACCTTATCATTGTCTTACTTTATCAATATCTTACTTTATCATTGTATTACCTTATCATTGTCTTACTTTATCAATATCTTACTTTATCATTGTCTCACCTTATCATTGTCTTACTTTATCAATATCTTACTTTATCATTGTATTACCTTATCATTGTCTTACTTTATCAATATCTTACTTTATCAGTGCCTTTCTTTATCATTGTCTCACCTTATCATTGTCTTACTTTATCAATGTCTTACTTTATCATTGTATCACCTTATCATTGTCTTACTTTATCAATATCTTACTTTATCATTGTATCACCTTATCATTGTCTTACTTTATCAATATCTTACTTTATCATTGTATCACCTTATCATTGTCTTACTTTATCAATATCTTACTTTATCATTGTATCACCTTATCATTGTCTTACTTTATCAATATCTTACTTTATCATTGTATCACCTTATCATTGTCTTACTTTATCAATATCTTACTTTATCAGTGCCTTTCTTTATCAATATCTTACTTTATCAGTGCCTTACTTTATCATTGTCTTATCTTATCATTGTCTTACTTTATCAATATCTTACTTTATCATTGTCTTATCTTATCATTGTCTTACCTTATCATTGTATTACATCATCTTTGTCTTACTTTATCAATGTCTTACTTTATCAATGTCTTACTTTTCAGAGTGCCTTCTATCAGAGAACCTGTTCTACATTGTTAGTCCGCGGGATATTATTGCATCACGACTCTGTGACATGGACGACCATATTTCCTGGTTACTGGACCATGATATGTTTGAGGTAGGTTGTATGTTCAATGGTTACTGGACCATGATATGTTTGAGATAGGGTGTGTGTTCAATGGTTACTGGACCATGATATGTTTGAGGTAGGGTGTGTGTTCAATGGTTACTGGACCATAATTTGTTTGAGGTAGAGTGTGTGTTCAATGGTTATTGGATCATGTTATGTTTGATGTAGGTTGTATTTTCAATGGTTACTGGACCATGATATGTTTGAGGTAGGGTGTGTGTTCAATGGTTACTGGACCATACTTTGTTTGAGGTAGAGTGTGTGTTCAATGGTTATTGGATCATGTTATGTTTGATGTAGGTTGTATTTTCAATGGTTACTGGACCAAGATATGTTTGAGGTAGGGTGTGTGTTCAATGGTTATTAGGTCATGATATGTTTGAGGTAGGGTGTGTGTTCAATGGTTACTGGACCATGATATGTTTGAGGTAGGTTGTATTTTCAACGGTTACTGAACCATGATATGTTTGAGGTAGGGTGTATGTTCAATGGTTACTGGACCATGATATGTTTGAGGTAAGGTGTGTGTTCAATGGTTACTGGACCAAGATATGTTTGAGGTAAGGTGTGTGTTCAATGGTTACTGAACCATGCTATGTTTGAGGTAGAGTGTATGTTCAATGGTTACTGGACCAAGATATGTTTGAGGTAAGGTGTGTGTTCAATGGTTACTGAACCATGCTATGTTTGAGGTAGATTGTATGTTCAATGGTTACTTGACCAAGATATGTTTGAGGTAAGGTTTGTGTTCAATGGTTACTGAACCATGCTATGTTTGAGGTAGGTTGTATTTTCAATGGTTACTGGACCAAGATATGTTTGAGGTAGGGTGTGTGTTCAATGGTTACTGGACCAAGATATGTTTGAGGTAGAGTGTGTGTTCAATGGTTACTGGAACATGATATGTTTGAGGTAGGTTGTATGTTCAATGGTTATTGGACCATGATATGTTTGAGGTAGGGTGTGTGTTCAATGGTTACTGAACCATGCTATGTTTGAAGTAGGTTGTGTGTTCAATGGTTATTGGACCATGATATGTTTGAGGTAGGGTGTGTGTTCAATGGTTACTGGACCATGCTATGTTTGAGGTAGGGTGTGTGTTTAATCCATAATATGTTTGAGGTAGGGTGTGTGTTCAATGGTTACTGGACCATGATATGTTTGAGGTAGGGCATGTGTTCAATGGTTACTGGACCATGCTATGTTTGAGGTAGGGTTTGTGTTCAATGGTTACTTGACCATAATATTTTTGAGGTAGGGTGTGTGTTTAATGGTTACTGAACCATGATATGTTTGAGGTGTTGTGTGTTTTTAATGGTTATTGGACCATGCTATGTTTGAGGTAGGTTGTATTTTTAATGGTTACTGGACCAAGATTTGTTTGAGGTAGGGTGTGTGTTCAATGGTTACTGAACCATGCTATGTTTGAGGTAGGTTGTGTGTTCAATGGTTATTGGACCATGATATGTTTGAGGTAGGGTTTGTGTTCAATGGTTACTGGACCATGCTATGTTTGAGGTAGGTTGTGTGTTCAATGGTTATTGGACCATGATATGTTTGAGGTAGGGTGTGTGTTCAATGGTTACTGGACCATGCTATGTTTGAGGTAGGGTGTGTGTTTAATCCATAATATGTTTGAGGTAGGGTGTGTGTTCAATGGTTACTGGACCATGATATGTTTGAGGTAGGGCGTGTGTTCAATGGTTACTTGACCATAATATGTTTGAGGTAGGGTGTGTGTTCAATGGTTACTGGACCATGATATGTTTGAGGTAGGTTGTATGTTCAATGGTTACTGGACCATGATGTGTTTGAGGTAGGTTGTGTGTTCAATGGTTATTGGTGTGTTCAATGGTTATTGGATCATGCTATGTTTGAGGTAGGGTGTGTGTTCAATGGTTCCTGGACCAAGATATGTTTGAGGTAAGGTGTGTGTTCAATGGTTACTGGACCAAGATATGTTTGAGGTAGGTTGTATTTTCAATGGTTACTGGACCAAGATATGTTTGAGGTAGGGTGTGTGTTCAATGGTTACTGGACCATGATATGTTTGAGGTAGGGTGTGTGTTCAATGGTTACTGGACCATGATATGTTTGAGGTAGGGTGTGTGTTCAATGGTTATTGGACCATGATATGTTTGAGGTAGGGTGTGTATTCAATGGTTACTGAACCATGCTATGTTTGAGGTAGGTTGTGTGTTCAATGGTTACTGGACCATGATATGTTTGAGGTAGGATGTGTGTTCAATGGTTGTTAGACCATGATATGTCTGAGGTAGGGTGTGTGTTCAATGGTTACTGAACCATGCTAGGTTGTGTGTTCAATGGTTACTGGACCATGATATGTTTGAGGTAGGGTGTGTGTTCAATGGTTACATGATATGTTTGAGGTAGGGTGTGTGTTCAATGGTTACTGGACCATGATGTGTTTGAGGTAGGGTGTGTGTTCAATGGTTATTGGATCATGCTATGTTTGAGGTAGGGTGTGTGTTTAATCCATGATATGTTTGAGGTAGGATGTGTGTTCAATGGTTACTTGACCATAATATGGTTGAGGTAGGTTGTATGTTCAATGGTTACTGGACCATGATATGTTTGAGGTAGGTTGTGTGTTCAATGGTTATTGGACCATGATATGTTTGAGGTAGGGTGTGTGTTCAATGGTTATTGGACCATGATATGTTTGATGTAGGTTGTATTTTCAATGGTTACTGGACCATAATTTGTTTGAGGTAGGTTGTGTGTTCAATGGTTATTGGACAATGATATGTTTGAGGTAGGGTGTGTGTTCAATGGTTACTGGACCATGCTATGTTTGAGGTAGGGTGTGTGTTTAATCCATGATATGTTTGAGGTAGGGTGTGTGTTCAATGGTTACTTGACCATAATATGGTTGAGGTAGGGTGTGTGTTCAATGGTTACTGGGCCATGATATGTTTGAGGTAGAGTGTGTGTTCAATGGTTACTTAACCATAATATGTTTGAGGTAGGGTGTGTGTTTAATGGTTACTGAACCACGATATGTTTGAGGTGGGTTGTGTGTTTTTAATGGTTACTGGACCATGCTATGTTTGAGGTAGGGTGTGTGTTCAATGGTTATTGGACCATGATATGTTTGATGTAGGTTGTATTTTCAATGGTTACTGGACCAAGATATGTTTGAGGTAGGGTGTGTGTTCAATGGTTACTGGACCATGATATGTTTGATGTAGGTTGTATTTTCAATGGTTACTGCACCATGATATGTTTGAGGTAGGGTGTATGTTCAATGGTTACTGGACCATGATATGTTTGAGGTAAGGTGTGTGTTCAATGGTTACTGGACCAAGATATGTTTGAGGTAATGTGTGTGTTCAATGGTTACTGGACCATGATATGTTTGAGGTAGGTTGTATGTTCAATGGTTACTGGACCATGATATGTTTGAGGTAGGGTGTGTGTTCAATGGTTATTGGACCATGCTATGTTTGAGGTAGGGTGTGTGTTTAATCCATGATATGTTTGAGGTCGGATGTGTGTTCAATGGTTACTGAACCATGCTATGTTTTAGGTAGGGTGTATTTTCAATGGTTACTGGACCATGCTATGTTTGAGGTAGGGTGTGTGTTCAATGGTTACTGAACCATGATATGTTTGAGCATAATTAGCATATAAGAGGAAAGAAGAGAAAAGCTGGGAAAAGATCAAACTTTTTAAGAACAAATGAAGATCAAACAATTGTTGATACCAAGATCCTGTTTCATTGAATATTTATGCACACAAATTTTATTTTGAATAACAATCACTGAAACATTTACTGTCTGTTTGTCAGGAGGCCATGGAAGCAACGCAAAGCAATGAACAAAAGCTTAGGAAACACACACCACAGGTAAGGTTAAGTCCCAAAGGTCTGTAAAGGTTAGGCTCATAAACTCCCCAGGTCTGTAAAGGTTAGACTCATACATCCTCAGTTCTGTAAAGGTTAGACTCAAATGTCCCCAGGTCTGTAAAGGTTAGGCTCATAAAGTTTCCAGGTCTGTAAAGTTAAGAATCAAAAGTCCCCAGGTCTGTAAAGGTTAGGCTCATCAAGTCCCCAGGTCTGTAAAGGTTAGGCCCATAAAGTTCCCAGGTCTGTAAAAGTAAGAATCAAAAGTCCCCAGGTCTGTAAAGTTAAGAATCAAAAGTCCCCAGGTCTGTAAAGGTTAGGCTCATCAAGGTCCCAGGTCTGTAAAGGTTAGGCTCATAAAGTTCCCAGGTCTGTAAAGGTTAGGCCCATAAAGTTCCCAGGTCTGTAAAGGTTAGGCTCATAAAGTTCCCAGGTCTGTAAAGGTTAGGCCCATAAAGTTCCCAGGTCTGTAAAGGTTAGGCCCATAAAGTTCCCAGGTCTGTAAAGGTTAGGCCCATAAAGTTCCCAGGTCTGTAAAAGTAAGAATCAAAAGTCCCCAGGTCTGTAAAGTTTAGGCTCATAAACTCCCCAGGTCTGTAAGGTTAGACTCATACATCCTCAGGTCTGTAAGGTTAAGAATCAAAAGTCCCCAGGTCTGTAAAGGTTAGGCTCATAAAGTTCCCATGTCTATAAAGTTAAGAATCAAAAGTCCCCTGATCTGTAAAGGTTAGACTATTAAACTCCCAAGGTCTGTAAAGGTTAGACTCATACATCCTCAATTCTGTAAAGGTTAGACACAAATGTCCTCAGGTCTGTAAAGGTTAGACTCATACATCCTCAGTTCTGTAGAGGTAAGACTCATACATCCTCATTTCTGTAGAGGTTAGACTCAAATGTCCTCAGGTCTGTAAAGGTTAGACTCATACATCCACAGTTCTGTGAAGGTTAGACTCATACATCCTCAGTTCTGTAAAGGTTAGACTCAAATATCCTCAGGTCTGTAAAGGTTAGACTCATACATCCTCAGTTCTGTAAAGGTTAGACTCATAAATTCTCAGTTCTGTAGAGGTAAGACTCATACATCCTCATTTCTGTAGAGGTTAGACTCAAATGTCCTCAGGTCTGTAAAGGTTAGACTCATACATCCACAGTTCTGTGAAGGTTAGACTCATACATCCTCAGTTCTGTAAAGGTTAGACTCAAATATCCTCAGGTCTGTAAAGGTTAGACTCATACATCATCAGTTCTGTAAAGGTTAGACACAAATGTCCTCAGGTCTGTAAAGGTTAGACTCATACATCTTCAGTTCTGTAAAGGTTAGACACATACATCCTCAGTTCTGTAGAGGTAAGACTCAAACGTCCTCAAGTCTGTAAAGTTTAGACTCACACATCCTCAGTTCTGTAAAGTTTAGACTCATACATCCTCAGTTCTGTAGAGGTAAGACTCATAAATTCTCAGTTCTGTAGAGGTTAGACTCATACATCCTCATTTCTGTAAAGGTTAGACTCAAATGTCCTCAGGTCTGTAAAGGATAGACTCATACATTCTCAGTTCTGTTAAGGTTAGACACCAATGTCCTCATGTCTGTAAAGGTTAGACTCATACATCCTCAGTTCTGTAAAGGTTAGACTCAAACATCCTCAGTTCTGTAAAGGTTAGACACATACATCCTCAGTTCTGTAGAGGTAAGACTCATACATCCTCAGTTCTGTAAAGGTGAGACTCATACATTCTCAGTTCTGTAGAGGTAAGTCTCAAATGTCCTCAGGTCTGTAAAGGTTAGACTCATACATCCACAGTTCTGTGAAGGTTAGACTCATACATCCTCAGTTCTGTAAAGGTTAGACTCAAATGTCCTCATTTCTGTAAAGGTTAGACTCATACATCATCAGTTCTGTAAAGGTTAGACACAAATGTCCTCAGGTCTGTAAAGGTTAGACTCATACATCCTCATTTCTGTAAAGGTTAGACACATACATCCTCAGTTCTGTAGAGGTAAGACTCAAACGTCCTCAAGTCTGTAAAGTTTAGACTCATACATCCTCAGTTCTGTAAAGATTAGACTCATACATCCTCAGTTCTGTAAAGGTTAGACTCATAAATTCTCAGTTCTGTAGAGGTTAGACTCATACATCCTCATTTCTGTAAAGGTTAGACTCATACATTCTCAGTTCTGTAAAGGTTAGACACCAATGTCCTCATGTCTGTAAAGGTTAGACTCATACATCCTCAGTTCTGTAAAGGTTAGACTCAAATGTCCTCAGGTCTGTAAAGTTTAGACTCATACATTCTCAGTTCTGTAAAGGTTAGACACAAATGTCCTCATGTTTGTAAAGGTTAAACTCAAATGTCCTCAGGTCTGTAAAGGTTAGACTCATACATCCTCAGTTCTGTGAAGGTTAGAGTCATACATCCTCAGTTCTGTAAAGGTTAGACTCAAATATCCTCAGGTCTGTAAAGGTTAGACTCATACATCCACAGTTCTGTAGAGGTAAGACTCAAACGTCCTCAAGTCTGTAAAGTTTAGACTCATACATCCTCAGTTCTGTAAAGATTAGACTCATACATCCTCAGTTCTGTAAAGGTTAGACTCATAAATTCTCAGTTCTGTAGAGGTTAGACTCATACATCCTCATTTCTGTAAAGGTTAGACTCATACATTCTCAGTTCTGTAAAGGTTAGACACCAATGTCCTCATGTCTGTAAAGGTTAGACTCATACATCCTCAGTTCTGTAAAGGTTAGACTCATACATCCTCAGTTCTGTAAAGGTGAGACTCATACATTCTCAGTTCTGTAGAGGTAAGACTCAAACGTCCTCATACATCCTCAGTTCTGTAAAGGTTAGACTTATAAATTCTCAGTTCTGTAGAGGTTAGACTCATACATCCTCATTTCTGTAAAGGTTAGACTCAAATGTCCTCAGGTCTGTAAAGGTTAGACTCAAACATCCTCAGTTCTGTGAAGGTTAGAGTCATACATCCTCAGTTCTGTAAAGGTTAGACTCAAATATCCTCAGGTCTGTAAAGGTTAGACTCATACATCCACAGTTCTGTGAAGGTTAGACTCATACATCCTCAGTTCTGTAAAGGTTAGACTCAAATGTCCTCAGGTCTGTAAAGGTTAGACTCATACATCATCAGTTCTGTAAAGGTTAGACACAAATGTCATCAGGTCTGTAAATGTTAGACTCATACATCCTCAGTTCTGTTAAAGGTTAGACACATACATCCTCAGTTCAGTAGAGGTAAGACTCAAACGTCCTCAAGTCTGTAAAGTTTAGACTCATACATCCTCAGTTCTGTAAAGGTTAGACTCATACATCCTCAGTTCTGTAAAGGTTAGACTCATTCATCCTCAGTCCTGTAGAGGTAAGACTCATACATCCTCAGTTCTGTAGAGGTAAGACTCATACATCCTCAATTCTGTAAAGGTTAGACTCATACATCCTCAGTTCTGTAAAGGTTAGACTCATACATTCTCAGTTCTGTAGAGGTAAGACTCAAACGTCCTCAAGTCTGTAAAGTTTCGACTCATACATCCTCAGTTCTGTAAAGGTTAGACTCAAATGTCCTCAGTTCTGTAAAGGATAGACTCATACATTCTCAGTTCTGTAAAGGTTAGACACCAATGTCCTCATGTCTGTAAAGGTTAGACTCATACATCCTCATTTCTGTAAAGGTTAGACACAAATGTCCTCAGGTCTGTAAAGGTTAGACTCATACATCCTCAGTTCTGTAAAGGTTAGACACAAATGTCCTCATGTCTGTAAAGGTTAGACTCAAATATCCTCAGGTCTGTAAAGGATAGACTCATACATTCTCAGTTCTGTAAAGGTTAGACACAAACGTCCTCATGTCTGTAAAGGTTAGACTCAAACATCCTCAAGTCAGTAAAGGTTAGACACATACATCATCAGATATGTAAAGGTTAGACACAAATGTCTTCAGCTC
The DNA here is from genome assembly GCF_031769215.1 of Ylistrum balloti. NCBI lineage: Eukaryota > Metazoa > Mollusca > Bivalvia > Pectinida > Pectinidae > Ylistrum > Ylistrum balloti. The sequence continues at coordinate 475,436 of NW_026782582.1, forward strand.
TGTAAAGGTTAGACTCATACATCCTCAGTTCTGTGAAGGTTAGACTCATACATCCTCAGTTCTGTAAAGGTTAGACTCAAATGTCCTCAGGTCTGTAAAGGTTAGACTCATTCATCCTCAGTCCTGTTAAGATAAGACTCAAACGTCCTCAGGTCTGTAAAGTTTAGATTCATACATCCTCAGGTCTGTAAAGGTTAGACTCCTACTTCCTCCGTTCTGTTAAGGTAAGACTCATACATCCTCAGTTCTGTAAAGGTTAGACACAAATGTCCTGATGTCTGTAAAGGTTAGACTCATACATCCTCAGTTCTGTAAAGGTTAGACTCATACATCCTCAGTTCTGTGAAGGTTAGAGTCATACATCCTCAGTTCTGTAACGGTTAGACTCAAATGTCCTCAGGTCTGTAAAGGTTAGACTCATACATCCACAGTTCTGTGAAGGTTAGACTCATACATCCTCAGTTCTGTAAAGGTTAGACTCAAATGTCCTCAGGTCTGTAAAGGTTAGACTCAAACATCCTCAGGTCTGTAAAGGTTAGACTCATTCATCCTCAGTTCTGTTAAGGTATGACTCAAACGTCCTCAGGTCTGTAAAGTTTAGACTCATACATCCTCAGGTCTGTAAACGTTAGACTCATACATCCTCAGCCATCAGATCTCTATAGGTAGAACCCACATTCCTAGGTCAACAAAGGTTTGACCACATCGCCATCAGGTCTGTAAAGGTAGAACTCATGTTCCTAGGTCTACAAAGGTTTCACCACACAGCCATCAGATCTCTACAGCTAGAGCCCACATTCCTAGGCCTACAAAGGTCTGACCACATCACCATCAGATCTCTACAGGTAGAACTAATGTTCCTAGGTCTACAAAGGTTTGACCACACAGCCATCAGATCTCTACAGGTAGAACCCACATTCCTAGGTCAACATAGGTTTGACCACACTGCCATCCGATCTCTACAGCTAGAACCCACATTCCTAGGTCTACAAAGGTTTGACCATACCGCCATCAGATCTCTACAGCTAGAGCCCACATTCCTAGGCCTACAAAGGTTTGACCATACCGCCATCAGATCTCTTCAGGTAGAACTAATGTTCCTAGGTCTACAAAGGTTTAACCACACAGCCATCAGATCTCTACAGCTAGAATCCACATCCCTAGGCCTACAAAGGTTTGACCATACAGCCATAAGAGAAATCATATTTCTAGGTCTACAAAGGTTCTTGACAGCAACAGTGGAGGATGTTTACATTTCACTCTACAGTTCTTTGTTTAGACCTGTTGCTTAATAAACACATAGGATGAAACTCTACCCAAAGTTTGTAATAAGGTAGTTCCCCCATCCACTGCTACAAAATATCTTGGATTTTGCAGTCCATCAACTAATTAGAATTACAGTGAAACCTCACCTAACGACCACCTCAAAATTACGATCACCCCCCTATTACGGGCACTTTTTTTCAGTTCTGTTTTTTTCCACTATATATCTTTGTATTGGTCGCTTCAGTGTTACGACCACCCCACTATTCCGTATTACGACCACTTCCAACAGTCCCAACGACCACTTATTAACGATAATTGACCTCACAATGACGACCACGGTCTGACCAGTGATTAAAGTTTACCTGGTGGGCAGTGAACCGCGAACATGTGTGTCGTTCACGACCATTGTTTTCGTCACGGGTTACCGACCCTGTTACCAGGTGGCGTTAAACGAAGTAAACATCTTTATCGGATTAACTTGGCCTACCCGTCTGAAACCGCGTGCCAGACACGTTTTAATAGCGATCTGTTGTTTGTTAATTATATATTGATAGATCGGTAGGTATGCTGTTAAACACCTTAGAAGCCCTGCATACCCAAAAGTGAATTATGTAGTCGTTTCGGCCGATATTCCTTGGCTTGCACGCGCACACATTGTCGAGGGTTTTTAACTGTTTTTGTAGCAATGTTACACTCTCGATATCGTTTGAACAATAAAAAAACGTGTATGTGTTCCAATTTTTTTACGACACATTTTCTCTGTCACAAAACTCTGATGAACTTTATCAAGCAATGATGAAACCACGGAAACGAAACGACCTATCGCGATCGGTTAAAAGTATGAAAGAGGAGGCTGTCCAGATCTGTAGCTCTTCGCAATATTGTGCACTGGACTCTTTTTTTTAAGTAAAAAGAAAAATGTGTTGTACTGAGTGATACACTGATAAAGATAATGTGTTTGCGAATTTAAGTGAAAAATGAAGCGTTGAAAGACTTTATAGTGACTTCATTAAAGTTGTTACAAATACTGAGTAAATGTGTTCGTAAATTTATGTGAAGTAGTTGCAAAATTAACTTTAAATTCCCATTGAACTTAAAATGGATTGTTTGTTTCCTTTTATTCAATGTTTACAATAGTAAATATACATGTATATTTGATATAAACTAAGGAATATATACATAATTATTCTTCTGTCAATTCAGCAGTTTTGTCTTTTTTACATGCATTTCATAAAATTCAACATCTTAGTTTATTATTATTAGTTATTATTATTGTTGAATAATATACATGTACATTATATATATACTCTTTATTTTAAACAGAGTTACGGTTCTTTGTGGTCAATCTGATCCACCTGGCTATTAAGACCACCTCGCTATTAAGACCACTTTTGTCCAGTCCCCAAAGTGGTCTTAATAGCGAGGTTTCACTGTAGATATTGCTGAGAAGCTGATTTTTTTAAATTTTGGCATTTATCTTGTGTTCCCTGTTACAAATTATTCCATTCACTTCAAATTTAGTTTATAATAAAATTGAAACATACAATATTAGAGGAAGAATGCTATTTTTGGAGCAAAATGTCATATTTGAATGAATTTGAGAACCCAAGAATCTACAAACCTTTCATGTGATATTTTTACAATGTGTTAACAAGTAAGAACAACAGCATGACAATATCTATGTTGCATGTTAGTAATTAAGATTAACTTGGAAATTTGGTCATTTTAAGGGGAAAAATAATTTTTCAAGGTATTTTGCATTTTACCAACAATGTTGGACAGACAAAACATGAGTAATTCTTGTTTTGACCTTTCTGTCAGTGTGTCGGGTGACAATATCTTTTCTATTTTCCAACAGTGGTGGACAGGTGAGACATACAGTATGTAATTCTTGTTTTGACCTTTCTGTCAGCGTGTTGGGCAACAATATCTTTTCTATTTTTCAACAGTGTTGGACAGGTGAGACATACAGTATGTAATTCTTGTTTTGATTTTTCTGTCAGCGTGTCGGGCGACAATATCTAGTCTATTTACTGGAGGACCAGCAGTATGAAGAAGCTGCTCAGCTCTGTGTGAAGATTCTCCGCAAAGACAAGGAAGCTTGGGAGGAAGTTGTGTACAAGTTCCACAAAATACATCAGCTCAAGGTCAGTAGAAGGTCAGGGTCAGTAGAAGATCTAGATTAGTAGAAGGTCAATGTCAGTAGAAGGTCAATGTCTGTTGAAGGTCAAGTTCAGTAGAAGGTCAAAATCAGTAGAATGTCATGGTCAGTAGGTCATGTTCAATGTACAGGACAGTCAAGTCACTTTATTTTAGAATTGTTTTTGTTATGGATCAAATAATACTGAAAGTGTTATAAAAAAATATTCACGTTAATCCACATACTGTCATTTTACTGAAAATATGAAAAGGTGATATCACCCTCCCCGATTAAATAGAGAATACATGGTTAGTATCTTAAAACATTAGCTGTATTTTTGTGAGAGTGAAGAAAGACAAAAGTGTCAAACCACTTTTGTCTTCCTATCCCAAGCCAAAATGCAGCTAGATGAATTTTCATAATAATCTTGTTCATCACATCATAAAAATCACTTATTTTGTCTGTTATCTTTATTTTTAAATGTAATTTTTATGTAAGTTCAGATAGATATTCTGTATAATTAACGCATGTGCAAAAATACTGCTGTTCTCTGTCATTGCCCAATACAGTATAAACGCTCAGTGATAAATAGAAATATATCTCATGTCATTGACTTGTTTTCATCCATAGATTTATTTATGTGACAGGTGATTGCTCCGTATCTACCTCGTGGAGACCCCCAGCTAGGCCAAGCTATTTATGAGATGGTACTCAATGAGTTTCTCACCACAGATAAAGAGGTATGTTATTATTATGTTAGCATCATCTTCACACTGACAATGGAGAGGTGTGTCTATAAGTACGACAAACATCATTACAGGTGTATCTATAACTATGACAACGGTATTACATGGGTGTATCTATAACTACGACAAACATTATTACAGTTGTATCTATACATATGACAAACATTATTACAGCAGTGTATCTATAAGTATGACAAACATTATTACAGCAGTGTATCTATAAGTATGACAAACATTATTACAGTGGTGTATCTATAAGTGTGACAAACATTATTACAGCGGTGTATCTATAAGTATGACAAACATTATTACAGCAGTGTATCTATAAGTATGACAAACATTATTACAGTGGTGTATCTATAAGTGTGACAAACATTATTACAGTGGTGTATCTATAAGTATGACAAACATTATTACAGCGGTGTATCTATAAGTATGACAAACATTATTACAGCAGTGTATCTATAAGAATGACAAACATTATTACAGGGGTGTGTCTATAAGGATGACAAACATTATTACAGGTGTATCTATAAGTATGACAAACATTATTACAGCGGTGTATCTATAAGTATGACAAACATTATTACAGGTGTATCTATAAGTATGACAAACATTATTACAGCGGTGTATCTATAAGTATGACAAACATTATTACAGTGGTGTATCTATAAGTATGACAAACATTATTACAGACAAACATTATTACAGGTGTATCTATAAGTATGACAAACATTATTACAGCGGTGTATCTATAAGTATGACAAACATTATTACAGGTGTATCTATAAGTATGACAAACATTATTACAGTGACAAACATTATTACAGCGGTGTGTCTATAAGTATGACAAACATTATTACAGGTGTATCTATAAGTATGACAAACATTATTACAGGTGTATCTATAAGTATGACAAACATTATTACAGCGGTGTATCTATAAGTATGACAAACATTATTACAGTGGTGTATCTATAAGTATGACAAACATTATTACAGCGGTGTATCTATAAGTATGACAAACATTATTACAGGTGTATCTATAAGTATGACAAACATTATTACAGTGACAAACATTATTACAGGGGTGTGTCTATAAGGATGACAAACATTATTACAGGTGTATCTATAAGTATGACAAACATTATTACAGGTGTATCTATAAGTATGACAAACATTATTACAGGGGTGTGTCTATAAGGATGACAAACATTATTACAGGTGTATCTATAAGTATGACAAACATTATTACAGCGGTGTATCTATAAGTATGACAAACATTATTACAGGTGTATCTATAAGTATGACAAACATTATTACAGGTGTATCTATAAGTATGTAAAACAGTATTACAGGTGTGTATCAATAAGTATAACAAAAAGTATTACAGGTGTATCTATAAGTATGACAAACATTATTACAATGGTGTGTCTTGCTGTATTCCATTTACAGACCTATTTGAAGATGGTAAAGGAGTGGCCAAGTTACTTGTACAATGTGAAAACACTTATAAACTCCACACTTGAAAGGCTGGATAGTCACCGTGGTGACAAGACATTACTACAGGCTCTAGGAGAATTGTAAGCCCTCTTAATTGTTTTGTTAACATTGTTCTGATGAATTTGTTTACATCGTAACATATCAGTATGTCCTGGTGATATCACCTGACACAGCAAACCTTGTGACAGATATATGATTTACATGTTACAGGTGTCTGTTTGAGTGATCCCTTGACAAACCTTGTGACAGATATATGATTGACATGTTACAGGTGTCTGTTTGAGTGATCCCTTGACAAACCTTGTGACAGATATATGATTGACATGTTACAGGTGTCTGTTTGAGTGATCCCTTGACAAACCTTGTGACAGATATATGATTGACATGTTACAGGTATTCGTTTGAGCGATCCTTTGACAAAGCTTTGGCAATATACATCAAGTAAGTATGGGTTACTTAATTTGTAAAGTTGTCGATTTAACATCAAGTTGATGTAATTTTGCCTTTGATAATCAACAAATATTTGAAGCCTAATTATAATCCTCTTTGTATTACAGTAGAGGTGTACTGATATTGGTCCTGTAGTGTACTGATATTGGTCCTGTAGTGTACTGATATTGGTCCTGTAGTGTACTGATATTGGTCCTGTAGTGTACTGATATTGGTCCTGTAGTGTACTGATATTGGTCCTGTAGTGTACTGATATTGGTCCTGTAGTGTACTGATAATGGTCCTGTAGTGTACTGATATTGGTCCTGTAGTGTACTGATATTGGTCGTGTAGTGTACCGATAATGGTCCTGTAGTGTACCGATATTGGTCCTGTAGTGTACCGATACTGGTCCTATAGTGTACTGATATTGGTATGTACTGTACTTATATTGGTCCTGTAGTGTACTGATATTGGTCCTGTAATGTACTGATATTGGTCCAGTAGTGTACTGATAGTGGTCCTGTAGTGTACTTATATTGGTCCTGTAGTGTACTGATGTTGGTCCTGTAGTGTACCGATATTGGTCCTATAGTGTACTGATATTGGTATGTACTGTACTTATATTGGTCCTCTAGTGTACTGATAGTGGTCCTGTAGTGTACTGATATTGGTCCTGTTGTGTACTGATATTGGTATGTACTGATATTGGTCCTGTAGTGTACTGATATTGGTCCTGTAGTGTACTGATATTGGTCCTGTAGTGTACTGATATTGGTCCTTTAGAGTACTGATATTGGTCCTGTACTGTACTGATATTGGTATGTACTGATATTGATCCTCTAGTGTACTGATATTGGTATGTACTGATATTGATCCTCTAGTGTACTGATATTGGTATGTACTGATATTGGTCCTGTAGTGTACTGATAGTGGCCCTGTAGTTTACTGATATTGGTCCTGTAGAGTATTGATATTAATATATACTGATATTGATCCTGTAGTGTACTGATATTGGTCCTGTAGTGTACTGATAGTGGTCCTGTAGTGTACTGATATTGGTCCTGTTGTGTACTGATATTGATATGTACTGATATTGGTCCTGTTGTGTACTGATATTGGTATGTACTGATATTGGTCCTGTAGTGTACTGATATTGGTCCTGAAGTGTACTGATATTGGTCCTCTAGTGTACTGATATTGGTCCTGAAGTGTACTGATATTGATATGTACTGATATTGGTATATACTGATATTGGTCCTGTACTGTACTGATAGTGGTCCTGTAGTGTACTGATATTGGTCCTGTAATGTACTGATATTGATATATACTGATATTGGTCCTGTAGTGTACTGATATTGGTCCTGTAGTGTACTGATAGTGGCCCTGTAGTTTACTGATATTGGTCCTGTAGAGTATTGATATTAATATATACTGATATTGATCCTGTAGTGTACTGATATTGGTCCTGTAGTGTACTGATAGTGGTCCTGTAGTGTACTGATATTGGTCCTCTAGTGTACTGATATTGGTCCTCTAGTGTACTGATATTGATCCTGTAGTGTACTGTTATTGATATATACTGATATTGGTCCTGTTGTGTACTGATATTGGTATGTACTGATATTGGTCCTGTAATGTACTGATATTGATATATACTGATATTGGTCCTGTTGTGTACTGATATTGGTATGTACTGATATTGGTCCTGTAGTGTACTGATATTGGTCCTGTAGTGTACTGATATTGGTCCTCTAGTGTACTGATATTGGTATGTACTGATATTGGTCCTGAAGTGTACTGATATTGATATGTACTGATATTGGTATGTACTGATATTGGTCCTGTAGTGTACTGATAGTGGTCCTGTAGTGTACTGATATTGGTATGTACTGCTATTGGTCCTGTAGTGTACTGATATTGGTCCTTTAGTGTACTGATATTGATCCTGTAGTGTACTGTTATTTGTCTGTACTGATATTGATATGTACTGGTATTGGTCCTGTAGTGTACTGATATTGGTATGTACTGCTATTGGTCCTGTAGTGTACTGATATTGGTCCTTTAGTGTACTGATATTGATCCTGTAGTGTACTGATATTGGTATGTACTTATATTGATATGTACTGAAATTGGTCCTGTAGTGTACTGATATTGATATGTACTGATATTGGTATGTACTGATATTGGTCCTGTAGTGTACTGATAGTGGTCCTGTAGTGTACTGATATTGGTCCTGTAATGTACTGATATTGATATATACTGATATTGGTCCTGTTGTTTACTGATATTGGTATGTACTGATATTGGTCCTGTAGTGTACTGATATTGATCCTGTAGTGTACTGATATTGGTCCTGTAGTGTACTGATATTGGTCCTGTAGTGTACTGATATTGGTCCTTTAGAGTACTGATATTGGTCCTGTACTGTACTGATATTGGTATGTACTGATATTGATCCTCTAGTGTACTGATATTGGTATATACTGATATTGGTCCTGTACTGTACTGATATTGGTATATACTGATATTGGTCCTGTACTGTACTGATATTGGTATGTACTGATATTGGTCCTGTAGTGTACTGATATTGGTCCTGTAGTGTACTGATATTGGTCCTGTAGTGTACTGATATTGATATATACTGATATTGGTCCTGTAGTGGACTGATAGTGGTCCTGTAGTGTACTGATATTGGTCCTGTAGTGTACTGATATTGGTCCTGTAGTGTACTGATATTGGTCCTGTAGTGTACTGATAGTGGTCCTGTAGTGTACTGATATTGGTATGTACTGATATTGGTCCTTTAGTGTACTGATATTGGTCCTGTAGTGTACTAATAGTGGACCTGTAGTGTACTGATAGTGGTCCTGTAATGTACTGATATTGGTATGTACTGATATTGGTCCTGTAGTGTACAGATATTGGTCCTTTAGTGTACTGATATTGGTCCTGTAGTGTACTGCTATTGGTCCTGTAGTGTACTGCTATTGGTCCTGTAGTGTACTGCTATTGGTCCTGTAGTGTACTGATAGTGGTCCTCTAGTGTGCTGATATTGAGAAGCTCAGTATGTTGATTTGAAACCTTTCAGTAACCACAGGGAAGGCCCTGGGTATTTGTGTATTTGTATTTTGCTGAGCAATTGAATTTCAGATTTGCAGAAATTGACTCCCTTACAAAGTTTTGTTTGTAAGCTACTTAGCAGTTGAGTGATTCAGGCTGACTGGACTTCACGTTATAGTTTAAAATCTTGAGCAAATGAATATCCCTTTAAACAAAGCATTTTGATGTTGCATTATATAATGTCATTTATCTTCAACCTTATGTGTTTATGTGTTTCACAGATTAAAACACAAGGATGTATTCCAGTTGATTTATAAACACGACCTTTTCGATTCCATCAGCGACAAAATTATTCATTTAATGGAGTTTGATTGTGAGCAGGCTGTTGCTATGCTGATTGGCAACATGAAGAAAATGTCGGTAAGTTCTTTGTGATTACAACCAACAGGCACAAGTAATTATTACTCTAATACATTGTTTGTTTGTGACCCACATCAAACATCACAGCCACACATTCTTAAAACAGTTTTGTTATTTCAGATTGACAACGTTGTGCAACAGTTAGAGAAAACTCCGCATAACTTATATGTGGTAAGTTGTAACATCCTTTTTAGCTCATCTTGCCGAAGGATGAGCTTTTGCTGTGGTGTAGCATCTGACCAAATGTTTTGATATTTTGCTAGTATGTTCCTAGGATGAAGCCCAGCCAAGTTTACTTAAAGAAATGACCTTGACCTATATTCTAGGTCACAGAAGTCAAATTTGTTAAAACTTTAAATTAATTTTTTTAGTACTATAATTGCTTATTTTTACAAATTTAACTTTCTTGTACACATTGATTCATTTCTGGCAATCTAAAATTAGTACAAATAACGTTCATCAGTAACATACTGCTACTAAGTTAGTATACTACATGACTTCTAGCCTTCTGACTTTGTGTTTCTTCATTTATGTAGTGAATTTCATACACACTTTGTTTTGAGTTTGTCAAATGAATTTGAAAAAATTGTATCAGGTGAGTGCTGCAAGTTTCTAATTTGGCAGTATATATTATCACCACTTCCTGTTGAAATTAAGCATTTAAATTTCAAGATAGTATATGGAGAGTGAATAGATACTCTAAGGAGGACAATCATTGCCAATTAATCTTGGGTTTGTGGGTACCGTAATGTTCCATTTAAAAAGGTTTGCTTTTCGTCCATTCCTTTATCCTGTAACCCTCTTGAACCGTTCGAGAGACACAATTGAAGGACTACAGAAGGTGAAGAAAAATGCTTTTTATTTCCGGTAAGCTTACAAAACTCTCTCGCTCCCGTACCTGCCCTGGTCCCAGGCCTCGTGACACCAGTCCGTCCAATACGCTGTCTAGTGACCGGAGTGAGGAACGACCTTATCCCCTCCTATTTATGTCTAATGCCTACATGACTGTCAAATTTGATGGGTGACCCCAGTTGACCAAGGCTGTCAAACTATTACTTATTTTGAATTGAATCCCAGACATTCTGGAGCCAAAACAGTCGAAAACAAATACAAAGCCTTCAATTCGGCCACACACGCCAAGGTCCGGTCTCCCAGTGTAAACAAAAGACTTTCAAAAATTATGTCACATAAACATTTGTCAGCGTTTTAGGTATTAACTATTGCACAGTTTGTGCACCTGCCTCAGCAGCAGCAGTACAGCGTAGTAAAGTGACCTTAATATATGTCCCCCACAGAACAATGACTGTGTGTCAGAACATATAACTAAAACAGATAATTCTGCTTAATAATTAAATATTATAAACATCAACTCAGTAATAGAACCAAAACAGATAATACTGCCTAATATGTAAAGCAAGGGCAGATAACCTTGCATAGGGTTACAATCCTTCTATCCTTCCGTCCATCCATCCTGCTATTTTGTTTTATCTCTATCTTTTCCTGTCACTGGAACTTCATTCTAGGAGTATGGATGCACCTTATTGGGACAGTTTGTCATATATCAAAAGTAGGTCACTGTGACATACATTGTAACTTTTTGACCTACATCAACAGAATTAGGTCAGAGTGACATACTTCCTCACAGAAGGTCAAGAACATAACATTCATAAACTTATTAATGGTCAAATATCTAATAGACTTTGTTTTGATACCAGTACTTGGACAAGCTGTTCCAGAAAGATCCCCAGCTCTGTCAAAAGTACCACGGCAAACAAGTGAGATTGTATGCAGAGTTTGACAGGCCTCGTCTGCTGTCCTTTTTACGAAGTAGCAATCATTACCCCCTCCAGATGGCACTGGAGGAATGTGAGATGAGGGATTTCATTCCAGAACAAGTGTTTTTATTGGGTAAGAAATATTTGAAGATACACCAAATGTACGATGTTTCACCATCAAATGTAGAGTTAACTGTCAATATTAGAAATTGTTCCCTTTTACTGAAAGTGATAAAATGAATGATTCCAAGTGCCTTTTAATTGTCACATGTGACCAACCATGTGTCACATGAGTTCTGGTGTATTTCATCTCAGGCCTTCTAGTCACATGAGTTCTGGTGTATTTCATCGTAGGCCTTCTAGTCACATAAATCATAGGCCTTCTAGTCACATGGGTGCTAGTGTGTTTCATCGTAGGCCTTCTAGTCACATGAGTGCTAGTGTATTCCATCATAGGCCTTCTAGTCACATGAGTGCTAGTGTATTTCATCGTAGGCCTTCTAGTCACATAAGTGCTAGTGTATTCCATCGTAGGCCTTCTAGTCACATGGGTGCTAGTGTATTTCATCCAAGGCATTCTAGTCACATAAATCGTAGGCCTTCTATTCACATGGGTGCTAGTGTGTTTCATTGTAGGCCTTTTAGTCATATGAGTGCTAGTGTATTTCATCCTAGGCCTTCTAGTCACATGGGTGCTAATGTGTTTCATCGTAGGCCTTCTAGTCACATGAGTGCTAGTGTATTTCATCCTAGGCATTCTAGTCACATGGGTGCTAGTGTATTTCCTCCTAGGCATTCTAGTCACATGAGTTCTGGTGTATTCCATCGTAGGCCTTCTAGTCACATGATTGCTAGTGTATTCCATTGTAGGCCTTCTAGTCACATGAGTGCTAATGTATCCCATCATAGGCCTTCTAGTCACATGAGTGCTAGTGTATTTCATCGTAGGCCTTCTAGTCACATGAGTGCTAGTGTATTTTATCATAGGCCTTCTAGTCACATGGATGCTAGTGTATTTCATCGTAGGCCTTCTAGTCACATGAGTGCTAGTGTATTTCATCGTAGGCCTTCTAGTCACATGGATGCTAGTGTCCAAGGCATTTTCACATAAATCGTAGGCCTTCTAGTCATGGGTGCAGTGTGATGCTAGTGTATTTCATCCTAGGCATTCTAGTCACACTAGTGTATTTCCTCCTAGGCATTCTAGTCACGTTAGTGCCTTCTAGTCACATGGGTGCTAGTGTGTTTCATCTAGGTAATCCTTCTAGTCACATGGGTCACATGAGTGTTTATTTCATCCTAGGCATTCTAGTCACATGGGTGCTAGTGTATTTCCTCCTAGGCATTCTAGTCACATGAGTTCTGGTGTATTCCATCGTAGGCCTTCTAGTCACATGAGTGCTAGTGTATTCCATCGTAGGCCTTCTAGTCACATGAGTGCTAGTGTATTCCATCGTAGGCCTTCTAGTCACATGATTGCTAGTGTATTCCATTGTAGGCCTTCTAGTCACATGAGTGCTAGTGTATCCCATCATAGGCCTTCTAGTCACATGAGTGCTAGTGTATTTCATCGTAGGCCTTCTAGTCACATGAGTGCTAGTGTATTTTATCATAGGCCTTCTAGTCACATGGATGCTAGTGTATTTCATCGTAGGCCTTCTAGTCACATGAGTGCTAGTGTATTTCATCGTAGGCCTTCTAGTCACATGGATGCTAGTGTATTTCATCCAAGGCATTCTAGTCACATAAATCGTAGGCCTTCTAGTCACATGGGTGCTAGTGTGTTTCATCGTAATCCTTCTAGTCACATGGGTGATAGTTTATTTCATCCTAGGCATTCTAGTCACATGGGTGCTAGTGTATTTCCTCCTAGGCATTCTAGTCACATGAGTTCTGGTGTATTCCATCGTAGGCCTTCTAGTCACATGAGTGCTAGTGTATTCCATCGTAGGCCTTCTAGTCACATGAGTGCTAGTGTATTCCATCGTAGGCCTTCTAGTCACATGATTGCTAGTGTATTCCATTGTAGGCCTTCTAGTCACATGAGTGCTAGTGTATCCCATCATAGGCCTTCTAGTCACATGAGTGCTAGTGTATTTCATCGTAGGCCTTCTAGTCACATGAGTGCTAGTGTATTTTATCATAGGCCTTCTAGTCACATGGATGCTAGTGTATTTCATCGTAGGCCTTCTAGTCACATGAGTGCTAGTGTATTTCATCGTAGGCCTTCTAGTCACATGGATGCTAGTGTATTTCATCCAAGGCATTCTAGTCACATAAATCGTAGGCCTTCTAGTCACATGGGTGCTAGTGTGTTTCATCGTAATCCTTCTAGTCACATGGGTGATAGTTTATTTCATCCTAGGCATTCTAGTCACATGGGTGCTAGTGTATTTCCTCCTAGGCATTCTAGTCACATGAGTTCTGGTGTATTCCATCGTAGGCCTTCTAGTCACATGAGTGCTAGTGTATTCCATCGTAGGCCTTCTAGTCACATGAGTGCTAGTGTATTCCATCGTAGGCCTTCTAGTCACATGATTGCTAGTGTATTCCATTGTAGGCCTTCTAGTCACATGAGTGCTAGTGTATCCCATCATAGGCCTTCTAGTCACATGAGTGCTAGTGTATTTCATCGTAGGCCTTCTAGTCACATGAGTGCTAGTGTATTTTATCATAGGCCTTCTAGTCACATGGATGCTAGTGTATTTCATCGTAGGCCTTCTTGTCACATGAGTGCTAGTGTATTCCATCGTAGTCCTTCTAGTCACATAAGTGCTAGTGTATTTCATCGTAGGCCTTCTAGTCACATGGATGCTAGTGTATTTCATCCAAGGCATTCTAGTCACATAAATCGTAATCCTTCTAGTCACATGGGTGATAGTTTATTTCATCCTAGGTATTCTAGTCACATGAGTTCTGGTGTAATTCACTGTAGTTAATTCAATCAGAGAAGATACATTTTGTGTTTCCAGGTCGAATGGGTAACATTAAGCAGGCATTAGAATTGATAACATCACGACTTGAGGATGTGAACCAGGCAATTGAATTCTGTAAAGACCAGAACGAAGAGGAATTGTGGGAGGATCTGATCCAGTATAGTATAGACAAACCTAGTAAGTATTTTGTCTCCGACCCGGACCCAAGGTCTGAGACTAAAGAACTGAGAGTATCTAATTCAGTATAGTATAGACAAACCTAATAAGTATTTTTTCATCCCCAACCTGGACCCAAGGTCTGAGACTAAAGAACTTGGAGGATCTGACATTAATTTATGTGCCATCAGTAGATTTGGCATTGATGGACATGATATTAAACCAGTGTGACTATAACTGTTATGATATAAACATATGTGATATTAGCCTATACTACATGAAATGATTAAATAATGACATTAAGTGACGTGATATTACCAAACTTGACGTTTATTGACATGCCGTTATATAACATGACATTTTGAATCACAACATGACCAATAACTGATGTGACATTAATAGTACGACATGAACAAACATTTACTGGTTTTTACAGTGTAACAGTTAGACATACAGTATTCTCCATTTACTATTTTGTACAGTGTAACAGTTTAACATACAGTATTCTCCATTTACTATTTTGTACAGTGTAACAGTTTTACATACAGTATTCTCCATTTACTTTGTTTTACAGTGTAACAGTTTAACACACAGTATTCTCCATTTACTTTGTTTTACAGTGTAACAGTTTAACATACAGTATTCTCCATTTACTACTTTGTACAGTGTAACAGTTTTACATACAGTATTCTCCATTTACTTAGCTTTACAGTGTAATAGTTTAACATACAGTATTCTCCATTTACTATTTTGTACAGTGTAACAGTTTAACATACAGTATTCTCCATTTACTTTGTTTTACAGTGTAACAGTTTAACATACAGTATTCTCCATTTACTACTTTGTACAGTGTAACAGTTTAACATACAGTATTCTCCATTTACTTTGTTTTACAGTGTAACAGTTTTACATACAGTATTCTCCATTTACTATTTTGTACAGTGTAACAGTTTAACATACAGTATTCTCCAATTACTATTTTGTACAGTGTAACAGTTTAACATACAGTATTCTCCATTTACTTTGTTTTACAGTGTAACAGTTTTACATACAGTATTCTCCATTTACTACTTTGTACAGTGTAACAGTTTAACATACAGTATTCTCCATTTACTTTGTTTTACAGTGTAACAGTTAAACATACAGTATTCTCTATTTACTTTGTTTTACAGTGTAACAGTTTAACATACAGTATTCTCCATTTTCTACTTTGTACAGTGTAACAGTTTAACATACAGTATTCTCCATTTACTACTTTGTACAGTGTAACAGTTTAACATACAGTATTCTCTATTTACTTTGTTTTACAGTGTAACAGTTTTACATATAGTATTCTCCATTTACTACTTTGTACAGTGTAACAGTTTAACATACAGTATTCTCCATTTACTACTTTGTACAGTGTAACAGTTTAACATACAGTATTCTCCATTTACTTTGTTTTACAGTGTAACAGTTTAACACACAGTATTCTCCATTTACTTTGTTTTACAGTGTAACAGTTTAACATACAGTATTCTCCATTTACTATTTTGTACAGTGTAACAGTTTAACATACAGTATTCTCCATTTACTGTTTTGTACAGTGTAACAGTTTAACATACAGTATTCTCCATTTACTATTATGTACTGTGTAACTGTTTTACATTATACAATTATGGACTTCGGTGCTGGTGAATATGATGTGATATGAACCTGAAAAAATTATATTGACCGAGGTGAAGCCGAGGTTAATATCATTTTTGTAGGTTCATATCACATCATATTTACCAGCACAGAAGTCCATAACTGTTTTATTATATGTTCAATAAGAACACAAAAGATAAACAAAGATTCTGACTTTATTGAATGCTTTAACATCCTGACAACTGTAACAGAGGCAAAATGTTCGCCGGCAGCCATCGCAACGTCTGTGATCATCTGACAGATTGCGTTCCGGTCTAACAGCGCATGCACTGCGACAAGCTGTAGGGAATTTCCATTTAGGCTATATTTAGAAATCGATATTCGCCGGAAAACCAGTCTTCATCAGTTTTTGAGAACTGATCACGTGTATAGGATCCAGCCAATGCGATTTCGAGAAAATTTCATGCATATAATAAACAGTATTCTCCATTTACTTTGTTTTACAGTGTAACAGTTTAACATACAGTATTCTCTATTTACTTTGTTTTACAGTGTAACAGTTTTACATACAGTATTCTCCATTTACTTTGTTTTACAGTGTAACAGTTTAACATACAGTATTCTCTATTTACTTTGTTTTACAGTGTAACAGTTTTACATACAGTATTCTCCATTTACTACTTTGTACAGTGTAACAGTTTAACATACAGTATTCTCCATTTACTTTGTTTTACAGTGTAACAGTTTAACATACAGTATTCTCTATTTACTATTTTGTACAGTGTAACAGTTTTACATACAGTATTCTCCATTAACTATTTTGTACAGTGTAACAGTTTAACATACAGTATTCTCCATTTACTATTTTGTACAGTGTAACAGTTTAACATACAGTATTCTCCATTTACTATTTTGTACAGTGTAACAGTTTAACATACAGTATTCTCCATTTACTTTGTTTTACAGTGTAACAGTTTTACATACAGTATTCTCCATTTACTATTTTGTACAGTGTAACAGTTTAACATACAGTATTCTCCATTTACTGTTTTGTACAGTGTAACAGTTTAACATACAGTATTCTCCATTTACTATTATGTACTGTGTAACTTTTTTACATTATACAATTATGGACTTCGGTGCTGGTGAATATGATGTGATATGAACCTGAAAAAATTATATTGACCGAGGTGAAGCCGAGTATTCTCCAATTACTATTTTGTACAGTGTAACAGTTTAACATACAGTATTCTCCATTTACTTTGTTTTACAGTGTAACAGTTTTACATACAGTATTCTCCATTTACTACTTTGTACAGTGTAACAGTTTAAAATACAGTTTTCTCCATTTACTTTGTTTTACAGTGTAACAGTTTTACATACAGTATTCTCCATTTACTATTTTGTACAGTGTAACAGTTTAACATACAGTATTCTCCATTTACTGTTTTGTACAGTGTAACAGTTTAACATACAGTATTCTCCATTTACTATTATGTACTGTGTAACTGTTTTACATTATACAGTTTATGTACTCCATTTACTATTATGTACTGGTAACTGTTTTACATTATACAATATGATGTGATATGAACCTGAAAAAATTATATTGACCGAGGTGAAGCCGAGGTTAATATCATTTTTGTAGGTTCATATTACATCATATTTACCAGCACAGAAGTCCACAACTGTTTTATTATATGTTCAATAAGAACACAAAAGATAAACAAAGATTCTGACTTTATTGAATGCTTTAACATCCTGACAACTGTAACAGAGGCAAAATGTTCGCCGGCAGCCATCGCAACGTCTGTGATCGTCTGACAGATTGCGTTCCGGTCTAACAGCGCATGCATTGCGACAAGCTGTAGGGAATTTCCATTTAGGCTATATTTAGAAATCGATATTCGCCGTAAAACCAGTCCTCATCAGTTTTTGAGAACTGATCACGTGTATAGGATCCAGCCAATGCGATTTCGAGAAAATTTCATGCATATAATAAACAGTATTCTCCATTTACTTTGTTTTACAGTGTAACAGTTTAACATACAGTATTCTCTATTTACTTTGTTTTACAGTGTAACAGTTTTACATACAGTATTCTCCATTTACTTTGTTTTACAGTGTAACAGTTTAACATACAGTATTCTCTATTTACTATTTTGTACAGTGTAACAGTTTAACATACAGTATTCTCTATTTACTTTGTTTTACAGTGTAACAGTTTTACATACAGTATTCTCCATTAACTATTTTGTACAGTGTAACAGTTTAACATACAGTATTCTCCATTTACTACTTTTTACAGTGTAACAGTTTAACATACAGTATTCTCTATTTACTTTGTTTTACAGTGTAACAGTTTTACATACAGTATTCTCCATTAACTATTTTGTACAGTGTAACAGTTTAACATACAGTATTCTTCATTTACTATTTTGTACAGTGTAACAGTTTAACATACAGTATTCTCCATTTACTATTTTGTACAGTGTAACAGTTTAACATACAGTATTCTCCATTTACTACTTTGTACAGTGTAACAGTTTAACACACAGTATTCTCCATTTACTACTTTGTACAGTGTAACAGTTTAACATACAGTATTCTCCATTTACTTTGTTTTACAGTGTAACAGTTTTACATACAGTATTCTCCATTTACTATTTTGTACAGTGTAACAGTTTAACATACAGTATTCTCCAATTACTATTTTGTACAGTGTAACAGTTTTACATACAGTATTCTCCATTTACTATTTTGTACTGTGTAACTGTTTTACATACAGTATTTTCCATTGATTTTTTTCCAGGTTTTATTAAAGGCCTGTTACAGAATATAGGAACACATGTAGACCCTATTATCCTTATTGCTAAGATACAGGAAGGCATGCACATTCCAGGTCTGAGGGATTCACTGGTCAAGATATTACAGGATTATAACTTACAGGTAAAATCTCATGTCTGCTCAATAGTTTGTCCTTCAAGTGTGAATAATTCATCAGTACCTTCCTGTCCCTTTCTTACCCACCCAGTGCCATGCTGCCCTGTTGGTAACATTGTTACCCTAATTTTGCCCCACCTAGTGTCATCCTGCCCAGTTGGTAACATTGTTACCTTAATTTTGTCCCACCCAGTGCCATGCTGCCCTGTTGGTAACATTGTTACCCTAATATTGCCCTACCTAGTGTCATCCTGCCATGATGGTAACATTGCTACCCTAATTTTGCCCCACCTAGTGTCATGCTGCCCTGATGGTAACATTGCTACTCTAATTTTGCCCCACCTAGTGTCATTCTGCCCTGTTGATAACATTGTTACCATAATTTTGTCCCACCCAGTGCCATGCTGCCCTGTTGGTAACATTGTTACCCTAATATTGCCCTACCTAGTTTCATCCTGCCATGATGGTAACATTGCTACCCTAATTATGCCCCACCTAGTGTCATGCTGCCCTGATGGTAACATTGCTACCCTAATTTTGCCCCACCTAGTGTCATCCTGCCCTGTTGATAACATTGTTACCCTAATTTTGTCCCACCCAGTGCCATGCTGCCCTGTTGGTAACATTGTTACCCTAATTTTGCCCTACCTAGTGTCATCCTGCCATGATGGTAACATTGCTACCCTAATTTTGCCCCACCCAGTGTCGTCCTGCCCTGTTGGTAACATTGCTACCCAAATTTTGCCAGCACCTAGTGTCGTCCTGCCCTGTTGGTAACATTGCTACCCTAATTTTGCCAGCACCTAGTGTCATCCTGCCCTGTTGGTAACATTGCAACCCTAATTTTCCCCCACCTAGTATCGTCCTGCCCTGTTGGTAACATTGCTACCCAAATTTTGCCCTACCTAGTGTCATCCTGCCCTGTTGGTAACATTGCTACCCTAATTTTGCCAGCACCTAGTGTCATTGCTTTTTCCACAAATGCCATGCTGTTTTTATACACATGTTTCTGCCCTATAAGTAGAACTCTCTATCCATTAGCCATTTAGATGAAATATCATATGTTGATTGAAAGAAAACAGCCACAAACATGCCACCTTCTGAGCAGTTTTAAAGTAAGAGAGAAGAAAATCTGAAATGTGAATCCTAATTTTGAAGACAATGCTAGATTTCTCCTAGAGGTAGGTTTTATTTGAGTTGGAATTGACCTTTATATCAATTCTAAATTTAGAAATGACAACTTTTGTCTTGGTATAAAAAGTTTAAACACAATAGTGCTATGGGAATACAGGAAAACCAAAGCATAGAAGGTTTTCCCGAGATGTACATTGCACTGCAAAATTCCAGCTTTTCAATCATCACAAAGTTATGTGATTTTGTGTGTGTTACAGATGTCACTCAGAGAAACACAACAGAGATATGTGATTTTGTGTGTGTGTTGCAGATGTCACTCAGAGAAACTCAACAGAGATATGTGATTTTGTGTGTGTTACAGATGTCACTGAGAGAAACACAACAGAGATATGTGATTTTGTGTGTGTTACAGATGTCACTGAGAGAAACACAACAGAGATATGTGATTTTGTGTGTCTGTTACAGATGTCACTCAGAGAGGGTTGTAAAAGGATATTGGTAGCAGACAGTTTCAATCTGATGGATCGACTTGTGAAAACACACAAAAGAGGAATCTCTGTTAGCAGTAAGTCTCCTAATGACAACCACATAGGGGTAAAGTGTTCTGTTATTATTTCTATCCCCTAGTGACACCCACAGGGGGGATATAGTGTTCTGTTATTATTTCTATCCCCTAGTGACACCCACAGGGGGGAAATAGTGTTCTGTTATTATTTCTATCCCCTAGTGACAACCATTGTTATTATTTCTATCCCCTAGTGACAACCACAGAGGGGATATAGTGTTCTGTTATTATTTCTATCCCCTAGTGACAACCACAGAGGGGATATAGTGTTCTGTTATTATTTCTATCCCCTGGTGACAACCATTGTTATTATTTCTATCCCCTGGTGACAACCACAGAGGGGATATAGTGTTCTGTTATTATTTCTATCCCCTAGTGACACCCACAGGGGGGAAATAGTGTTCTGTTATTATTTCTATCCCCTAGTGACAACCCACAGTGACAACCACAGAGGGGATATAGTGTTCTGTTATTATTTCTATCCCCTAGTGACAACCACAGAGGGGATATAGTGTTCTGTTATTATTTCTATCCCCTAGTGACAACCACAGAGGGGATATAGTGTTCTGTTATTATTTCTATCCCCTAGTGACAACCACAGAGGGGATATAGTGTTCTGTTATTATTTCTATCCCCTAGTGACAACCACAGAGGAGATATAGTGTTCTGATATCCCCTAGTGACAACCACAGAGGGGTTCTGTGACAACCACAGAGGGGATATTATTTCTATCCCCTAGTGACAACCACAGAGGGGATATAGTGTTCTGTTATTATTTCTATCCCCTAGTGACAACCACAGAGGGGATATAGTGTTCTGTTATTATTTCTATCCCCTGGTGACAACCACAGAGGGGATATAGTGTTCTGTTATTATTTCTATCCCCTGGTGACAACCACAGAGGGGATATAGTGTTCTGTTATTATTTCTATCCCCTAGTGACAACCACAGAGGGGATATACAGTTCTTTATATACCTTTATATGTTCACTTTTTATCACCAATCTAACGACTTCATTTCTCAACTGATTTTAATTAAACTTCATGTATTAGTCAAGTTTCATTATATCGTGAATGTTTCAGCATGCCAGAGTTAAAATTGAGGTCACCATTACTATTTATAGAAAAGTTTGGATGTAACAAAACTTTGTATCATTTGCAATTCTTTGTTATTTCATATTATTTTTTTCAAAAACAATAAATATGGACATTCAGGTTTAAACTTATTTCTTACTATATTACTGAAAGAATTTTACAATAGAAATACAAATGAATAACACAATAATATATAACAATAGGTGGATAGGGGCATTAAGAATAGGTGGATAGGGGCATTAAGAATAGGTGGATAGGGGCATTAAGAATAGGTGGATAGGAGCATTAAGAATAGGTGGATAGGGACATTAAGAATAGGTGGATAAGGACATTAAGAATAGGTGGATAGGGGCATTAAGAATAGGTGGATAGGGACATTAAGAATAGGTGGATAGGAGCATTAAGAATAGGTGGATAGGGACATTAAGAATAGGTGGATAGGGACATTAAGAATAGTTGGATAGGGACATTAAGAATGTGTGGATAGGGACATTAAGAAAGGGTGGTAGGGGCATTAAGAAAAGGTGAATAGGAGCATTAAGAAAGGGTGGTAGGGGCATTAAGAAAAGGTGGATAGGGACATTAAGAATAGGTGGATAGGGACATTTAGAATAGGTGGATAGGGGCATTACGAATAGGTGGATAGTGGCATTAAGAAAAGGTGGATAGGGGCATTAAGAATAGGTGGATAGCGACATTAAGAATACGTGGATAGGGACATTAAGAAAGGGTGGTAGGGGCATTAAGAAAAGGTGGATAGGGACATTAAGAATAGGTGGAGAGGGACATTAAGAAAAGGTGGATAGGACATTACGAATAGGTGGATAGTGGCATTAAGAAAAGGTGGATAGGGGCATTAAGAATACGTGGATAGGGGCATTAAGAATAGGTGGATAGGGACATTAAGAATAGGTTGGTAGGTACATTAAGAATAGGTGGATAGGGGCATTAAGAATAGGTGGATAGGGACATTAAGAATAGGTGGATAGGGGCATTAAGAATGGGTGGATAGGGACATTAAGAAAGGGTGGTAGGGGCATTAAGAATAGGTGGATAGGGACATTAAGAAAAGGTGGATAGGGACATTAAGAATAGGTGGATACGGATATTAAGAAAAGGTGGATAGGGGCATTAATAATAGGTGGATAGGGACATTGAGAATAGGTGGATAGGGGCATTAAGAATAGGTGGATAGGGGCATTAAGAATAGGTGGATAGGGACATTAAGAATAGGTGGATAGGGACATTAAGAATAGGTGGATAGGGGCATTAAGAATAGGTGGATAGGGACATTAAGAATAGGTGGATAGGGACATTAAGAATAGGTGGATAGGGACATTAAGAAAGGGTGGTAGGGGCATTAAGAAAAGGTGGATAGGGACATTAAGAAAGGGTGGTAGGGGCATTAAGAAAAGGTGGATAGGGACATTAAGAATAGGTGGATAGGGACATTAAGAGAAGGTGGATAGGGGCATTACGAATAGGTGGATAGTGGCAT
This sequence comes from Ylistrum balloti, assembly GCF_031769215.1. NCBI lineage: Eukaryota > Metazoa > Mollusca > Bivalvia > Pectinida > Pectinidae > Ylistrum > Ylistrum balloti. The sequence goes on from NW_026782582.1 coordinate 498,730, forward strand.
TAAGAAAAGGTGGATGGGGCATTAAGAATACGTGGATAGGGGCATTAAGAATAGGTGGATAGCAACATTAAGAATATGTGGATAGGGACATTAAGAAAGGGTGGTAGGGGCATTAAGAAAAGGTGGATAGGGACATTAAGAATAGGTGGAGAGGGACATTAAGAAAAGGTGGATAGGGCATTACGAATAGGTGGATAGTGGCATTAAGAAAAGGTGGATAGGGGCATTAAGAATACGTGGATAGGGGCATTAAGAATAGGTGGATAGGGACATTAAGAATAGGTTGGGGACATTAAGAATAGGTGGATAGGGGCATTAAGAATAGGTGGATAGGGACATTAAGAATAGGTGGATAGGGGCATTAAGAATAAGGGTAGATAGGGACATTAAGAAAGGGTGTTAGGGGCATTAAGAATAGGTGGATAGGGAATTAGGTGACATTAAGAATAGGTGGATACGGATATTAAGAAAAGGTGGATAGGGGCATTAAGAATAGGTGGATAGGGACATTAAGAATAGGTGGATAGGGGCATTAAGAATAGGTGGATAGGGACATTAAGAATAGGTGGATAGGGGCATTAAGAATAGGTGGATAGGGATATTAAGAAAAGGTGGATAGGGGCATTAAGAATAGGTGGATAGGGACATTAAGAATAGGTGGATAGGGGCATTAAGAATAGGTGGATAGGGACATTAAGAATAGGTGGATAGGGACATTAAGAATGGGTGGATAGGGACATTAAGAATGGGTGGATAGGGACATTAAGAAAGGGTGGTAGGGGCATTAAGAATAGGTGGATAGGGGCATTAAGAATAGGTGGATAGGGGCATTAAGAATAGGTGGATAGGGGCATTAAGAATAGGTGGATAGGAGCATTAAGAATAGGTGGATAGGGACATTAAGAATACGTGGAAAGGGACATTAAGAAAGGGTGGTAGGGGCATTAAGAAAAGGTGGATAGGGACATTAAGAATAGGTGGATAGGGACATTAAGAATAGGTGGATAGGGGCATTAAAAATAGGTGGAAAGGGACAATAAGAATAGGTGGATAGAGACATTAAGAATAGGTGGATAGGGACATTAAGAATAGGTGGATAGGGGCATTAAGAATAGGTGGATAGGAGCATTAAGAATAGGTGGATAGGGACATTAAGAATAGGTGGATAGGGGCATTAAGAATGGATGGATAGGGACATTAAGAATGGGTGGATAGGGACATTAAGAAAGGGTGGTAGGGGCATTAAGAATAGGTGGATAGGGACATTAAGAAAAGGTGGATAGGGGCATTAAGAATAGGTGTATAGGGACATTAAGAATAGGTGGATAGGGGCATTAAGAATAGGTGGATAGGGACATTAAGAATAGGTGGATAGGGGCATTAAGAATTGGTGGATACGGACATTAAGAAAAGGTGGATAGGGGCATTAAGAATAGGTGGATAGGGACATTAAGAATAGGGGCATTAAGAATAGGTGGATAGGGACATTAAGAATAGGTGGATAGGGACATTAAGAGAAGGTGGATAGGGGCATTAAGAATAGGTGGATAGGGACATTAAGAATAGGTGGATAGGGGCATTAAGAATAGGTGGATAGGGGCATTATGAATAGGTGGATAGGGACATTAAGAATAGGGGCATTAAGAATAGGTGGATAGGGACATTAAGAATAGGTGGATAGGGACATTAAGAATAGTTGGATAGGGGCATTAAGAATAGGTGGATAGGGACATTAAGAATGGGTGGATAGGGACATTAAGAAAGGGTGGTAGGGGCATTAAGAAAAGGTGGATAGGGACATTAAGAAAGGGTGGTAGGGGCATTAAGAAAAGGTGGATAGGGAAATTAAGAATAGGTGGATAGGGGCATTAAGAATAGGTGGATAGGGGCATTACGAATAGGTGGATAGTGGCATTAAGAAAAGGTGGATAGGGGCATTAAGAATACGTGGATAGGGGCATTAAGAATAGGTGGATAGGGACATTAAGAATAGGTGGATAGGGGCATTAAGAATAGGTGGATAGGGGCATTAAGAATAGGTGGATAGGGACATTAAGAATAGGTGGATAGGGGCATTAAGAATACGTGGATAGGGACATTAAGAATACGTGGATAGGGACATTAAGAAAGGGAGGTAGGGGCATTAAGAAAAGGTGGATAGGGACATTAAGAATAGGTGGATAGGGACATTAAGAAAAGGTGGATAGGGCATTACGAATAGGTGGATAGTGGCATTAAGAAAAGGTGGATAGGGGCATTAAGAAAAGATGGATAGGGACATTAAGAATAGGTGGATAGGGACATTAAGAATAGGTTAGTAGAGACATTAAGAATAGATGGATAGGGGCATTAAGAATATGAGGGTGATTAGGAATAATTGGGGAGGTTATGTAGACAGTTTCATAATGTACTGGTAATGAGGTTAATTAGGAATAGTTAGGAGGGCCTTTAAATTTTTTCAGATTTTGTACTATTCACTTTGATTACCTACAGGTAGCCAGATGTGTCATACATGTCAGCAAGCTGTCATAGTCACAGGTAAGTGTCCTCTGTCTTAGTCACAGGTAAGTGTCCTCTGTCTTAGTCACAGGTAAGTGTCCTCTGTCATAGTCACAGGTAAGTGTCCTCTGTCATAGTCACAGGTAAGTGTCCTCTGTCATAGTCACAAGTTGTTTGGCGTGACTTGAAGTGGACGAAGTTTTGTATAAAAGGTTAACCTGACCTAAAATGGGACCTAGGGACAGAGCACTACATGATGGCTTACGGTAAATCTTCCCTTCTTAGAAATTCTTTGTGATACAATGAAACAGGTCATTGAGCCTTTGTAAGTGATACAAACCATGTAGACCTATTGTTTTGTTCTATAATTATTTTATTCTGTTTCAAATAAACTGTGTTATTGGTTTTACTCTCGACTGATATTGATGTATTTCCTGTTTGCGCATCTAAATTTTTAATATATTATTTTCATATTTGACCTATTGTTTCAGATCTCCGTTACGCAAGTAATGCAGTGGTGTTTTTCTGTCGTCATGTTTTCCATGAAGATTGCCTACCAGCCCATTCTATGGTAAGATTCTAATCTACTATTAAACGGTGGTCTGTTCAAGCTGCTCTACATCTGTTGTCCATCCTTTAACAATTTTTGTTATTGCTATTTCTTGAGAATTGCTGGATAGAACTTTCTCAAATTTCATATGTAAGTTTTCCGTGGTCCCTAGTTGTGACTGTTTGATTTTGGGACTGATAAAATGTGCATCCATAAAAAATTTAACATTTGATTTCTTCTCAAAAACTCCTGATCCATAAAAGTGGGATGGGGGTATATAATAATCTTACTATTTATCCTCAACCTAGTAAAATTGGGGTGGGGTATATAATAATCTTACTATTTATCCTCAACCTAGTAAAATTGGGATGGGGGTATATACTAATCTTACTATTTATCCTCAACCTAGTAAAATTGGGATTGGGGTTGAAAGTAATCTCACCTGCCACCCCAACCTTGTCAAAAATCATTATTATACTCCCAACATACTTAGTTTATAGTAATTTCAAAAATTTCTAAACCTAGTCATGGGTGAGGAGTATAAATTATCCTCACTGTTATACCCCTAAACCTAGTAAGGGGTGAGGAGTATAAATTATTCTGTTTTACCGCTAAACCTAGTCATGGGTGAGGAGTATAAATTATCCTCACTTTTATACCCCTAAACCTAGTAAGGGATGAGGAGGGAATATAAAGTATTCTTACTATTATCCTTGGATGAGGAGGATTTTTGTCTGTGAAATATTGTGAACTGTTTTAATCATTCAATATTGTTCCTACAACTACTATGTACTATGTAAATATTATGTACACGTTTATATCATATATAGGCCTTTATTGTCAGATGAATGTTAAGACCAAGGGACTGATTTTAGGGTAGTCCCAAATTGTAAATTCATATGAGACAATGTAGGAGCTTTAAAGATTTTTTTTTTTCATATTTTTTCACAGGAGTGTTGCCCAATATGTAGCAGTGCCCCAAAACGAGGACCTGGAACCAAGGGTTTAGGGACCTCTAATATTTGAAGTGATGGAAATGTAAACAGTGTTCTAAATATCTGATAAATGTGCTGTATATATGATAAATGTGCTGTGCTGGATATCTGATAAGTGTGCTGGATAGCTGATAAATGTGCTGGATATCTGATAAATGTTCTGGATATCTGATAAGTATGTTGGATATCTGATAAGTATGTTGGATATCTGATAAGTGTGCTGGATATCTTATAAGTGTGCTTGATATCTGATAAATGTTCTGGATATCTGATAAGTGTGCTGGATATCTGATAAATGCTCTGGATATCTGATAAGTATGTTTGATATCTGATAAGTATGTTTGATATCTGATAAATGTGTTGGATATCTGATAAGTGTGTTGGATATCTGATTAGTGTGTTTGATATCTGGTAAGTGTGCTGGATATATGATAAGTCTGCTGGATATCTGATAAGTGTTCTGGATATCTGATAAATGTTCTGGATATCTGATTAGTGTGTTTGATATCTGATAAATGTTCTGGATATCTGATAAGTATGTTGGATATCTGATAAGTGTGCTGGATATCTTATACGTGTGCTTGATATCTGATAAATGTACTGGATATCTGATAAGTGTGCTGGATATCTGATAAATGTTCTGGATATCTGATAAGTATGTTTGATATCTGATAAGTGTGTTGGATATCTGATTAGTGTGTTCGATATCTGGTAAGTGTGCTGGATATATGATAAGTATGTTTGATATCTGATAAGTATGTTTGATATCTGATAAGTGTGTTGGATATCTGATTAGTGTGTTCGATATCTGATAAGTGTTCTGGATATCTGGTAAGTGTGCTGGATATATGATAAATGTTCTGGATATCTGATTAGTGTGTTTGATATCTGATAAGTGTTCTGGATATCTGATAAATGTTCTGGATATCTGATTAGTGTGTTTGATATCTGATAAATGTTCTGGATATCTGATAAGTGTTCTGTATATCTGATAAATGTTCTGGATATCTGATTAGTGTGCTGGATATCTGATAAATGTTCTGGATATCTTATAAGTGTGCTTGATATCTGATAAATGTTCTGGATATCTGATAAGTGTGCTGGATATCTTATAAATGTTCTGGATATCTGATTAGTGTGTTTGATATCTGATAAGTGTTCTGGATATCTGATAAATGTTCTGGATATCTGATTAGTGTGTTTGATATCTGATAAGTGTTCTGGATATCTGATAAATGTTCTGGATATCTGATTAGTGTGCTGGATATCTGATAAATGTTCTTGATATCTGATAAGTATGTTTGATATCTGATAAGTGTGTTGGATATCAGATAAATGTGCTGGATATCTGATAAGTGTGCTGGATATCTTATAAATAGTCAAGGTATCTGATAAGTATGTTGGATATCTGATAAGTATGTTGGATATCTGATAAGTATGTTGGATATCTGATAAGTGTGCTGGATAAATGTTCTGGATATCTACTAAATGTTCTGGATGTCTGATATGTTGGATATCTGTCACATGTTGTGGACATCTATCAAGGATGCTGAAAGTCAGACAATTTTTTTGTAAGAGACCTTCTCCTGAATCAAATGACTCATTGTGTTTGAAATCTGAAGCTGGAGGGATTTACATTTTACTGAAGCAGATACTGTTGTATTGTTTACAGTTTAAAAACATACCATGTTTTTTATTTATCATCAGAGAAGAACCTTATTTATAGTGTATCCGCCAAGTACCGTAGCTCCATACAAATATGCTCTCTTAAATCGAGGGACCCTACTTCAATCAAATCATTTGCCCCACAGTGTATAATAAGCATGGATGGTTCTACCTGTACGTTGACCATGTCCTGAACCTGGGAAAGAACAGAATCCCATTTCATCCAACCTTGTCCTCGCCACCATATTGAGCATTTTCTATGGTCTAAACCAAGGTGACGACCGCCAGGCCTGCTTGCAGCATAAAAGCAGGCTCGTTTGACGATTGAAGAGCCCACTATGTAAATGCTGCGACGTGGGGTCCCAGAAATCTTAAGGCTATAATTAGCCTGTGTCAAAAAATAAATTGAACTGCAAATTCACATGAACAATGACAACAGAAGCAAGGAGAACACCACTGCTTAAGCACCAATTCACACTGGACTTAAATTACAGTTTCTAATAGACATTTCTCTGGTATACGAATATAGCGCTTAAAAACATCTGAACTCCAATGCCCCAGGCTCTTAATTTCCTGTTCTGAAACACCCTTTTTTGCTGCCTCTGTGGCAACCCCAATCCTAAAAGAATGAGTTTTATATTTGCCTTCATCTAAGCCTATGAAAACCAAAACTTTCCTCAAAACAGCAGCAAACTGATATCTGGACAGGGGGGAGTGATCAAAATGGCATAAGAGAGGTCCAGGGTTGCTATGACGTATTGAAATGTATTGCTCAAGACTTCGAACTGGACAATGTTGCCCCTTAGTACGAGGGATAGAAACTGTACAACCACAGCCCTCCTGGTCAGTTTTTGAATAGCGAAGCTTAACCTCAAGTGTTTTGCCTATGTCAATATCTTGTAGGGATACCATCCTCTGAACCATGACTCCTTTGGTGACAGTTAGCTCTCCCACTCTGAAAAACCCAAAAAATGCTATTAAGAAGGCTGCAGAAAACATTTTTGATTCATATGTTGAACTACAAACTGAAGGTAAAGCCCTTAATATCTTTGAAAGAATGTCGGAAGTGATAGGAGCCCTTAGATCCCGAAATTTCCTTTGCCTTCTCATACCTGCTAACATTTTCTTTACAAGGAAGTTTGACAAGAAATCCTCTCCTGAATGGCCCGGGCATTTCACATAGAAACTAATGCCAGCTACATAAGTATTTACAGTTGCAGGAGACATCCCCTTTTCAGCCATGTATAATACAAAGTTCAATATGTGACTCAACGGAGGGGGCCAGATACTTGAAAGTTTGCTCTCTAACAGAAAAAGTTCATATGCCCTGATTCCAGATTGATAAGATTCGGCTGTGTTATAAGAGATTGAATCCGAAATTAAATCATCAAACTTGCACCGAAACTGCTCCAGAATACCTGGGGGATAACTGCTGGATGCTGGTCAGCTTGAGGTGCCAGTTCCCTGAATCTGTTCCACTGAAAACGGGACAATGCATCTGCAATTGAGTTATCCTTACCTCTTACATGCCTAGCTCTAATTTGAATGTTACTTCTCAAGCAATGTAGAATCAAAGGGCGAATAAAGGACATCACATAATCTGAATGAGAAGTTGAACTATTGAGTATCTCGACTAATGCCTGATTGTCACAATGGAGCAGAATCTTTTTTATATAAAACTCGCTCTGCCATACATATATTGCCATTACAATAGGAACCAATTCCAAAAATGTGATGTCTTCATCATTCCTGAACCTTTCTAACTATTGGGCCACTTAAATACAAACCAGTGCTTCCCAAAAATAGCTCCACATCCTAAATATGGGTTACCCGTACTATCTGTAAACAGTTCTAAGTCATTGCTAGAAACCCAATCTTGGTCAAAGAAATGGAACGTACCATTGAAGTTCTGAAAGAATTCTAACCAGACCCTAATATCATCTTGAACACCCTTTGTCAAACGAATAAAATGGTTTGGTCTTGAAGCACTGGCTAAAAGTCTGTACAGTCTCCTAGAAAAGGCTCTTGCACATTGCATTGCCTTGACACAAAAGGCTAATTTACCTAACAAGCTCTGCAGATCCTTCAACTGGACTTTGGTTTTGTAAAGGAATTCTTTTAGGACTAAAGTTATTTCCTCAACCTTAACCTTTGGAATTCGAACCACTTGCTCCACTGTATCAATTTCTAAACCTAGAAACACAAGACAGGTAACTGGACCCTCAGTTTTTTCATCCGCAACTGGTACGTCTAATTCCTGGCATAAACTGTCGAAAATGTTCATGGCTTCAATACATGCATTATCATTTGCCCTCCCCCCAAAAAGAAAATCATCAAGGTAATGCTCAATTGATTTACTATTACACTTACTACGTACTATCCATTCCAAAAATGTTGAAAATTTTTCAAAAGCTGCACATGAAATGCTACAACCCATAGGTAAGCACTTGTCAACATAATAATCCTAACCTACTTTTACTCCTAGTAAGTCAAAATCTCCTGGGAAAATAGGAAGTAAACGGAATGCAGACTTTATGTCCTTTTTTCCTAACAAGGCCCCCCTTCCTAACTTCTGAACCATTGACATAGCTTGATCAAATGAAGTGTAATGCACTGATGTCAAAGCCTCATCTATGAAATAATTTACACTATCACCTTCTGGGTAAGATAAGTTCTGAATTAACCTCCAACCCCGTCTTTTTGGGAACTAAACCTACCGGGGAAACCCTAAGGTTTGAAATGGGTTTGCTTTTAAAGGGGCCTACCATCCTTCCTGCATCCACCTCAAGCTGCAATTTTAAGACTAGGATATCCTGATTTTGTTGAGCAGAGAGTAAATTTTTTGATTCCCTGGGGTATCTTGGACCATGGTAATGAAGCTTAAAACTACCATCAAAACCTTCTTTTAAAGCATGTGCTGTGTTTCTGTCTGGAAATAACTGTAAATAGTTATTGAGCACTGTTTTGTTGATCGGTGTTTTTCCTAGAACCCATATCTCTGTGGTAGTGATATCTGTTGTAAGAGGCAGCTTGGGGACGAAAATTGCTCTGGCCCTGTGCCTGGTTCATACTCTGACCTTGCTTAACCCCCATGTTTGTGGAGTTCATTTTCTGGCTGTTAATATTACTATGAACCTGGTTACCCCGAAAACAAGATATTTTGGGGTGGCCCCCTCCACACTGCAAACATTTGTGAACATAACCACAATTTGTCCTTTGACAGAACCCTTTGAAGTTATAATCATAACAACCACCTTTAGCCCCAGAGTTTTTGTTCTGAGTTAGTAAATCTCCAGACCGAGACATACCTGTTGTCAGGCATGTCAACCATTACTCCCCTTCTACCACAGCCCAAGACCGCTCAGGAACTCCTCATCGTAAGATTTCCAACCCATTCCCCTGAAAGATTTTGCTGCAAGTCTGACAACAGACATGTACTTTAGAAGTTCCTGCCCCCTGTCATGCCTCTGAGTAAAATAGACGTATAAATGATAAAGGCATCTGTCCAGGCTTCTATAGATTCAATTTTTTTCTTGGACCCTTTATTTTTTAATACAAAAGCTCCATCGACAAGGGTCAATGTTTGAGTGTTGAGTAACTCCTGGTTTGTTTCCAGAAGTATGCCCATATCAATATATTCAGACCCCCATATCTTATCCCTGGTTGCTTGTGAAACATGTGCCCCCACAGTGTCCCCAACACTTAACAATGGGGATGGCATAGCACCAGTGTCAATACCTGAAGGCACACTTCCGATGGGAGCTGTTCCATGGTCCATACTAGCCATATCCCCACTAATAGCTTGTGGCGGCTCTGGCATCTCCTCCACATCCTGTCAGCCTCCTGCTACACCTCTACGGACAGCCCGTGCATACGGGCTGTTAGACTTCCTTCTCTTGGGAGGCATTTCAAGAATATATTACCGTCCACCTGACACAAGTTCGGTAGATGATGTTGATAAACACTTCAGATAATCGTGGATATTACAGCAATTGGATTCTTTCCTCTTGTTCACCATGACAAAACCGGAAATGAATGGTCGTTTCCAGTGTAAACAAAAGGTCTAAGAGGGCTGAACATTATCGAGTAGATGAAGGGAGGTAACTCGCGTTGGAAATCAAAATTAATAAATAGTTGTTCCTTAAATAACCCAAGTTATTATTAAATATTAATAACTTGTATTATTATATTTCCTGTACACCAAAAGAACTGAGCTTTCGTGATAGCGAAGGAAACCTCACCTATACATAATGTAATCTTTTGAATTTGAAGGGCTATGTCTATTTATATATATATATGTGTATATATATTCAGTTGCTAAAGCAAAGCTGCTATCTGTGATATAAAAGAAAATACACTCGTTCAAACCTCTAATGCAAAAGAAGCCTGCTTCGTCAGCTTAGTACTGGAGTCTGTCAAGCCACGTCGACCTGCTCACTTTACATCTGTATGTTTCTGTATTCCTACAACCTTAAGGACTATGCACAGAAAACAAAAAGGCAATGAAATTAACAGAAAAAAAACAAGATCATGTAATTTTATTGAATTTTGTAACAAGTTTATGACATACTACAATCAATCACAGTTCTTGCTATCCAACACTGATACAAACTTGAGAACATATTGCTATTACTAACAGTTACTAAGATACCTCCTGTCAATCACAGAAGATCATCCAACGTGACTGGTAGACGGCAGAAGAGGAAGCCCTGATTGATTGCTCAATGCAATCTGACAACTCTTGAGAAAAGCCTGCCTTGGCGTGGCTTCCAGAGATAGCCTCAACGCGTGAAGGTGGAGGATCTCTGGTCAAGAGTGTGTCGTTCTGGGCCAAGGCTGGCGAAGGAGACTCGGTCTGGAGGGGAGAGCCAAGGGCTCCTCCACCAGAAACGACAAGAGCTCCTGAAACCAAGCTTGCCTAGGCCACAGAGGGGCTCTCAGAAGTAAGGAGCAGTGATGCTCCCAGAACTTCTGTAGAACCCTGCCCACCAGGTCGAAGGGAGGGAATGCATATGCATACGTCCCTTCCTATTCCAGAGAAAGGGCGTCCACAGCCCACGCCTTACAGTCTGGGACCGGGGAGACGAAGGTTAGCAGCTGGTTGGTCAGGGAAGTGGCAAACAGGTCTATAATAGGTCTGTCCCACGCCTGACAATTCCCCTTGAAAATCAAGGGACACAGCTGCCATTCCGTCAACACCGGCTGTTGGCGCCTGGAGAGTGGCCACCAACACACTCAGCCTGCCAGAAAGATGCTTGACCGCTATGGTCAACTGCATGTCCTGGCAGAGAAGAAGAATGTGGATGGAGAGGGCACACAGGACATGAGACCTGGTGGCCCCTGTCTCTCCAGATACGCGACAACTGTTGTCGGTAGCCACACTTTGGACTGCAGGATACCCCTAAAGGACTGCAGAGCCAAATGAAGTCTCATCTCGAGTACACTGATGTGCTCCGAGAGCTGTTCGCCAGACCACTCCCCCGAGCGGCATTGGCCATCGAGGTAAGCTCCCATTCCTGTCATGAACGCGTCCATGAACAGGATCATAGAGGAGATAGGCTTGGTCAGAGGTACCCCGTGGAAAACGTTCTCCTGAATGGTCCACCAGCAAGAGAACTCCCTGACCGACTGGGTAAGCGGGATCCAGGCCTCCTGGATGACGGAACCCAGTCAGACAGGAGGAACATCTGGAAAGGTCCGATGTGAATCCTCCCTAAGGGGACCACATCTGCCAAGGAGTTGAGATACCCCAGAAAACTGAGGAACCAATATACCTGGACAAGCGACCAAGCGATGAAAGTCAGAGCCAGAGCCCTGACCTTCTTGAACTTCTCCAGAGGTGGAAGGGCTAAGCCCCGAACCATGTCAAAATGGTTCCCCAGGAAGACGAAGTCCTAATATGAAGGAACCTCTGACTTCTCCCTGGAAGGAATGAAGCCGACTCTGAGCAAGAGTTTCAGGACCAGACGAGTGTCCTTCACTAACGATTCCCACACCAAAAGAGGCAAGAGGGAGTCGTCGAAATAGATGTGGACGTCTATTCTGCGTGAGTGAAGGAAACCACCAGCAGCAACTTGGTGAACACCAAAGGAGTTGTTGTGAGCCCCAAGGGCATCTCTGCCTTGGCAGCATGGTCCCTACTTCCTCCTGGAGCACCCGTGCCCTTTCTGAATCCCCGGGAGGAGGAAAGAAACAAAAACGGCCGGGAGGCAAGGGACGAATCCTGAAGAAGGCGAATACCTAGACCCTCCCTGACCACCGACAAAAGCCCAAGCGTCATCTGTAATATCCTGCCACTGGGAAAGGAAAACAGAGAGACGTCCGCGCACAGGGAGTTCCGATGGGGCAGATCGAGCCCCTGCCAGACCAGAGAATCGTCTGATCACCCGGAGCCTGAGCCTGCAGGAGAAGGACATGAGCCCGGGACAGGAGAACCACTGTCTACCTGGCCATACCCTTCGCCTTTCGTGGCCAAGAGGTAGAAATAGTCAGGAACCCTTCTTCTTGCCCCCAGGAGGTTTCTTACCCTTCTTACCCTTCCCCTTGTTGCCGTTGAAGTGAGGTTGGGACTGTGCAGAAAACTGAGCAGCCGAAGACTTCGCCTTCTTCTTAGGAGGCACTGACCCCTACGAGGCACTGGCCTTCTCAGCCTGAAACCTCTTCACCAGAAGTGCTGAGGCGACCGAGTCCTCCTTCATATCCTTCTGAACCCAAGGGGGAGCTCCCCTGAACAGGGTAGAGCCCTAGAAGGGGGCATTCATCAAGCGGAAACGGTAGGGTTACTGGACTGGGCGGAATTTCAGAACTGAAAACTGCCTAGCCAACACGGCATTGACGAGCAGAGAAACCTGCAAGGCTGCCGTGCCCTGTATGTCGGCTGTTCTGTCTCGGATAACCGACACTCAGGCAAATCGGATACCCTGTATAGACGAACTGTCAGGAAGTCTATGTATGACAGAACTTCGATGGAGAGGTGCAACATTCTCTCCATCCTGTGGTGCTCTTTGGGATCGAGCACCACCTGGTCCACTGATTTGCCGGGCCAGGCAGCCAGCTGTCTCAACTCCAGCTGTGCTGGTTGAGAGGCCAGCTGCCCGTCATGTGTGGCATAGTCGGAAGCTGAAGCCTCCGACAATTCACCAACACTGAGCTGCAGACCGACAAACCCGGGAGCGCGGGTAGAGAAGGAGTCCTTCTCTAAAACCGGAGCCTGGGCTGTGGCCAGAATCAAAGACATGATATTGCCTTCTGGCAGAGACCGATCTGAGCGAATGGAAGCCCAAGTAGCCACCAGGGAACCCAGAAGGATGGTGGATTCAGGCGCCGACAATGCTGAGGCGGTGGGCAAACCTCCGCCCTGAGAATCCGGGAGATGTTGGCCCGGAGGACCCGCATCCCCGAAAGCACATGCTGAGCCTCGGCTTCAGCAGTCTCAGGGCCATCTTCCCCTTGTGAACCCTCTTGGCCCAGGAGAAAGATGAATGACATCGTCTTCCTCTGCCGAGCCCGCACCCTCGATGTCCATCTCCTCCTCAATAGAGACCGAAGTCCCCTTGAGTGGAACAGGGGCCGCCAGAGGAGCCATCTCCGCAGAGGGGAACTCCTCTTTATGGCATTTGGACGCAGCGCGACCAACAGCCGTAGCTGTAGACTTGGGTCGGACACCCGAAGTCGACCCCTGGGAACAGGAGACCAACAGTTCAGCGCTGGAGGCGGAAGTCCTTAAGGTCTGGCAAACCTTTATAGGACCGGCCAGCAAGGCCCCCGAAGTAGCAGAACATTGGGGGGATTCCGCACTGCTATAACATCTCCTAGAGGAGAGACCAACCCCTATGGGTTCCACGAGTGAAGACCCATGGGGTAAAAACCCAAACCCCTGAGGGAATGGGAACGGTCCAGCGGGCCGGGAGTGACCCAAGAACTGGCCAAGATGGCCTGCCTGAGTCTGGGGCTGGACACCCTGTCCAAAGGACCAGGATGAACCGCCACTCCCACCAGGTGGAAACCCAGACATGTACGGGCTAAGCCCCTAACTGCTGAGTAACTGTTGGTACCCAAAACCATTCGCAGGTTGGCCTGGGCGACCCAGGAATAAGTGCCCGCAGGCACCCCTACTCCCGGGGGAAAGGGAGACCGGAAACCGGACTCCTGGCCTGAAGCCCCAAACCCTTGGGGGAAAACCCCCTGGGAAACCCTGCACTGGGAAATCTGGACTGGGACAGAAAGTCCCAGAGCCAGAAGCCTGTGAGGGTGGGAAAACAGACCCCGCGCTGACACCAGGATTAGTGAACTCAAGTGTCACTAATCCCCGTAGCCACAGACAATCCTGACAAAAAGTCTGTGGCCCCTGACCCTATACCCGAAGGCACAGTTCCGGAGTCAAACGGCCCCCACCAACGACGCCACCTGGCGCGCCGAGATCCCTGAAGGAATCAGAGACCTCGACCGGAAGTCCCTTTCCGACGGTAACACCGCCGGCTATCGAGAGCTACCAGCCAATTCGACCCTCGACTGCGTCGAGTCAGGGTCGGGCTGCCCCCTACTCCAGGACGCACCTGGACAGGGGGAGCCATCCCCTGCTGAAGGGCGGAGCTCGGTGGAATGAGAGCACCCCCAGCAGGAACACTCTGGTTCAGAACCTGAGGAGGGAGGTCTTAAAAAGCTTACTTCCCTTACCGGAAGAAGAGGACGAATCCCTCTTCCGGAGGAAAGTTAGCTGGAAAGGCATGGGAGCCTAAGCAGCAGACTCCATGTGCAAACAAAGTTCACATAGCGAGGTCTGGCTGCAATGTCGGCAAATGGGACAGGTATCATGGGGTTCCCATTATCTATAGAAATAGGAACATCCATGCGCTGACCCCCGACGTAAACCCGGCACTATTATCCATCATCGAAACAATAAAAAATTGTAACAATGAAAACAAGGACAAAAAGATTGTACTGCAAAAAAGGAAAACGGTCGTACAAAACGGCCGACAAAGCAGCAAGAAAACAATTTCAACTTCACGAAATTCCGAGTGACGAGACAAGTAGTCACGCACTCGAACACGCGGAGGAAAAACACGGCCGGAAACGAAGTTCTCGAACAATCAAAAAACTACGAACGAGAGCACAAAGCCTACCGTACGCAGCGAGATTGCACTGCATAAATAAAACGGTCGTACAACACGGCCGACAAAGCAGCAAGAAAACAAATTCCAACTTCACGCAAATCCGAGCAACGAGACAAGTAGTCACGCACTCGAATACGTGGAGGAAAAAACGGCCGGAAATACAGTCAAAATAAACAAATGACAATACTTAATTTCACAATATAAGTTGGGAGATGGGTTTATAGACTACTAATAGAGTAACAATATACTCAAACGACAATGGCAGTACGAAGAGAAGGGGTAAGAAAAGCACTTAGCTCAGACACCTCCCCACTCATCGGCAGCCATAAAGGTAAGAGGAAGGGAGATCACTCTGCGTTCCTGCCGTGATGGCTCATGGATCGTAGGGAGGGTGGGAATGTTTTTCTTTTGAATCTTTTGTTGTTGGGATACAAAGATGGGTGTAGGTACTGTATTTGCATACTAAAGTTATGGTAATTATTACTGAAATGAAACAGGCTTTTCCCAATATTGTTGATTTGTATAGTAAACAGGCTTTTCCCAATATTGTTGATTTGTATGGTAGTAAACAGGCTTTTCCCAATATTGTTGATTTGTATAGTAAACAGGCTTTTCCCAATATTGTTGATTTATATGGTAGTAAACAGGCTTTTCCCAATATTGTTTATTTATATAGTAAACAGGCTTTTCCCAATATTGTTGATTTGTATGGTAGTAAACAGGCTTTTCCCAATATTGTTGATTTGTATGGTAGTAAACAGGCTTTTCCCAATATGTAAACAGGCTTTTCCCAATATTGTTGATTTGTATAGTAAACAGGCTTTTCCCAATATTGTTGATTTGTATGGTAGTAAACAGGCTTTTCTCAATATTGTTGATTTGTACAGTAAACAGGCTTTTCCGAATATTGTTGATTTGTATGGTAGTAAACAGGCTTTTCCCAATATTGTTGATTTGTATGGTAGAAAACAGGCTTTTCCCAATATTGTTGATTTGTATAGTAAACAGGCTTTTCCCAATATTGTTGATTTGTATGGTAGTAAACAGGCTTTTCCCAATATTGTTTATTTATATAGTAAACAGGCTTTTCCCAATATTGTTGATTTGTATGGTAGTAAACAGGCTTTTTCCAATATTGTTTATTTATATTGTTGATGTGTATAGTAAACAGGCTTTTCCCAATATTGTTGATTTGTAGTAAACAGGCTTTTCCCAATATTGTTGATTTGTATTGTAGTAAACAGGCTTTTCCCAATATTGTTTATTTGTATAGTAAACAGGCTTTTCCCAATATTGTTGATTTGTATGGTAGTAAACAGGCTTTTCCCAATATTGTTGATTTGTATAGTAAACAGGCTTTTCCCAATATTGTTGATTTATATGGTAGTAAACAGGCTTTTCCCAATATTGTTTATTTATATAGTAAACAGGCTTTTCCCAATATTGTTGATTTGTATGGTAGTAAACAGGCTTTTCCCAATATTGTTGATTTGTATGGTAGTAAACAGGCTTTTCCCAATATGTAAACAGGCTTTTTCCAATATATTGTTGATTTGTATAGTAAACAGGCTTTTCCCAATATTGTTGATTTGTATGGTAGTAAACAGGCTTTTCTCAATATTGTTGATTTGTACAGTAAACAGGCTTTTCCGAATATTGTTGATTTGTATGGTAGTAAACAGGCTTTTCCCAATATTGTTGATTTGTATGGTAGTAAACAGGCTTTTCTCAATATTGTTGATTTGTACAGTAAACAGGCTTTTCTGAATATTGTTGATTTGTATGGTAGTAAACAGGCTTTTCCCAATATTGTTGATTTGTATGGTAGAAAACAGGCTTTTCCCAATATTGTTGATTTGTATAGTAAACAGGCTTTTCCCAATATTGTTGATTTGTATGGTAGTAAACAGGCTTTTCCCAATATTGTTTATTTATATAGTAAACAGGCTTTTCCCAATATTGTTGATTTGTATGGTAGTAAACAGGCTTTTTCCGATATTGTTGATGTGTATAGTAAACAGGCTTTTCCCAATATTGTTGATTTGTATGGTAGTAAACAGGCTTTTCCCAATATTGTTGATTTGTATAGTAAACAGGCTTTTCCCAATATTGTTTATTTGTATAGTAAACAGGCTTTTCCCAATATTGTTGATTTGTATGGTAGTAAACAGGCTTTTCCCAATATTGTTTATTTGTATAGTAAACAGGCTTTTCCCAATATTGTTGATTTGTATAGTAAACAGGCTTTTCCCAATATTGTTGATTTGTATAGTAAACAGGCTTTTCCCAATATTGTTGATTTGTATGGTAGTAAACAGGCTTTCTCACCAATATTGCTGATTTGTATAGTAAACAGGCTTTTCCCAATATTGTTGATTTGTATAGTAAACAGGCTTTTCCAATATTGTTGATTTGTATGGTAGTAAACAGGCTTTTCCCAATATTGTTGATTTGTATGGTAGTAAACAGGCTTTTCCCAATATTGTTTATTTGTATGGTAGTAAACAGGCTTTTCCCAATATTTGTGATTTGTATAGTAAACAGGCTTTTCCCAATATTGTTGATTTGTATGGTAGTAAACAGGCTTTTCCCAATATTGTTTATTTGTATGGTAGTAAACAGGCTTTTCCCAATATTTGTGATTTGTATAGTAAACAGGCTTTTCCCAATATTGTTGATATGTATGGTAGTAAACAGGCTTTTCCCAATATTGTTGATTTGTATAGTAAAAAGGCTTTTCCCAATATTGTTGATTTGTATGGTAGTAAACAGGCTTTTCCCAATATTGGTGATTTGTATAGTAAACAGGCTTTTCCCAATATTGTTGATTTGTATAGTAAACAGGCTTTTCCCAATATTGTTTATTTACACAGTAAACAGGCTTTTCCCAATATTGGTGATTTGTATGGTAGTAAACAGGCTTTCTCACCAATAATGTTGATTTGTATAGTAAACAGGCTTTTCCCAATATTGTTGATTTGTATAGTAAACAGGCTTTTCCCAATATTGTTGATTTGTATGGTAGTAAACAGGCTTTTCCAGTAAACAGGCTTTTCCCAATATTGTGTGATACACACTGACATTATCTACATTACTCTCTCAGTGCCATTTACCAGATGCGAGCTTTGTTTGATGAATCCTAATTGAACATTCACCATGCAATTGAATAATATCAACATAAACTTATAAATATCACATTGCAGTGTTCATAAAATATTTTCATAATATCACAATGCATGCAGTGTTTATAAAACATTTTCATAATATCACAATGCATGCAGTGTTCATAAAATATTTTCATAATATCACAATGCATGCAGTGTTTATAAAACATTTTCATATCTCAATTCATTATACAAATATTAACCCTAATATATGCAAAATCTCTACTGGCACGACCAAAATGAACAATTTCATATTCACTTCAGAATTGAATGATGAAATAGGTGGGGCACTGTCATTTCTTCATTATAATACTATTTATAGAGAATTTTTTGCACATACCCCATCAAAATTGCAAATATTAAAATCGTAAAATGTGCACGTTTTTCCTCTAAGTTTTACTTCCCTTGTGCTTAATTCTGATGTAAATACACAATTCTTTATGGACAATACCCTATCCATATGCAAATATAGTACCTGAACTCTTTTTAAGTCATAAATATTTCTCATATCATATAGTAGTTTTCAATCCTTTATCTAGTAGTACTGGTCAGTTATTATCAGTTCACTAATACCTACAAGCTCAGCACTGTGTTGATTCTAAAGTACTTAATGTCTATAAAGGATACCAGCTAGTATTTTGCAAGACTTGTGTAACAACCTAGAGTATAAAATTGCAAATGAACAGAAAGGTGTCATCCAAAGTTTAAATTTCCACTTTCATGTAACCATTGGACAATCTGTGGACCAACTCTCAAACTGTGTTGGAATATACCAGTCATGAGATTGAGCTGGACAAGAACAAAATCTTTTGATCACGCCCATTCTGCTGTTTTTACGGTCAGTTATCAGAGAATTTTCTCCAAAACTCTAGGAGAGTTTCTTAATTTTTCTGTACAAAAATTGAAACATGCAAATACTACAGATGGTACATTTTGATGATTTTCATAAGAGAATGGGCATTACACAGATATTCCAGTATACTGTATAACTTTATCAAATCCTTTATTTTTCTCTGCATATTTGATACCTAATACATCAACATGAAATATTTTCTTCGTCTATGTCAACAAAAAGTGAGTTGTCATACATTCTGAATAAGTAAATTAACCCAAACGTACTGTGACAAAAACAGAAATGAAGAGCGTGTATCTATTTGGTTCTTCAAAGTTTTCTTACATTCTTTACAAATTTGGCTGACCGAACATACTCTCAAGAATTACAGACGTTCTAGTATTAAACAATATCTTCAAAATGTGTCTAAACCAAGTGTCTTTATGAAAACAACACATTTAAAAAATGTGTCTTTATTGTATCTTTATGAAAAAAGTCTAAGTTATGTGTCTATAAAGTGTCTTCATAAACAATGTGTCTATATAGTGTCTTTATGAAAACAGCACGTCCAAAAATTGTGTCTATAAAGTGTCTTCATAAAGAAGTCTAAACAATGTGTCTATATAGTGTCTCCATAAACATCAAGTCTAAACAATGTGTCTGCATAGTGTCTTTATGAAAACAACACAAATAAACATTGTATTTAGTATTTATATAGTCTTCATAAGCATCAAGTCTAAACAATTTTTCTATAAGTGTCTTCATAAACAATGTGTCTATATGTTGTCTTCATAAACAAGTCTAAACAATGTGTCTATATAGTGTCTCCATAAACACCAAGTCTAAACAATGTGTCTATATAGTGTCTTCATAAACAAGTCTAAACAATGTGTCTATATAGTGTCTTCATAAACAATGTGTCTATATAGTGTCTCCATAAAAAACAAGTCTAAACAATGTGTCTATATAGTGTCTTCATAAACAAGTCTAAACAATGTGTCTTCATAAACAATGTGTCTATATGGTGTCTTCATAAGCAAGTCTAAACAATGTGTCTATATAGTGTCTTAATTAAGAAGTCTAAACAATGTGTCTATTTAATGTCTTCATAATCAATGTGTCTATATAGTATCTTCGTAAACAATGTGTCTATATAGTGTCTTCATAAACAATGTGTCTATATGGTGTCTTCATAAGCAAGTCTAAACAATGTGTCTTAATTAAGCAATATGTTCACACATAAGTAAACAATAAAGAAAATAGTGTTAAATGAGTTGACAACAGTTTATTTTATTCTGATCTGAAAAAATCTGCTTGAAAATCTGAACAGGATCCTGAGATGGCAGTTATTACATTAGTACATCCCTGCAAAGACTAACATCACAAAGAATAAAATCACTAATACCAAACCTGTCGTGTTGATGACTATTCAATGGTCACATTTACTTTTTGGTTCTACAAAAATAAACGGTTTTGATAAACAAATGAAGTGTAATATAAATCCTAGTATTTGCAAACATCTACAGCTTCCGTTTCTTAATCTGGTGAAAAAAAAACTTAAGTATGATGAGGTGATACTAAAGATAATATACAATGTACTCTAATATTTTAAATGGCCCAAAAATATAGATACTGCAGCAGAATCATCTCAGATATCAACTACCTGTTACATTCCATAAAAACCTGTCAATCACTTGCCCCAATACATAAATCACAAGCAATGGTGGAGACATGGACCTTCGGGTCAGGTGACCTAAAAACTCAACAAAATTTATCAATCATTCATCAAAACTCTTGTAAAAAATTAACAATTATAAATGAAATTATCAATCACACATGTAATTTGATAATTATGTGACTTACATAGAACAATATCATACATCAAATTTTTGTAAATTTTATGATCAATATATGGTGTATTTTTATTACTTATAAAATAGAAGACCTATTTTAATATATAAGGTATCCTTATTTAAATAATATCTTACATTTGTAACAATGATAAATATATATTAAATTATCTGTGACAAAACAATGAACTGACTCAATTATACATCAACTGACCTTACTGTCATACTTATATCAAGCCCAACTACTGGTCAGTTCAAGTCAGCAGTCAAAATGTTTACATCAACTGACCTTACTGTCATACTTAAATCAAGCCCAACTACTGGTCAGTTCAAGTCAGCAGTCAGAATGTTTACATCAACTGACCTTACTGTCATACTTATATCAAGACCAACTACTGGTCAGTTCAAGTCAGCAGTCAGAATGTTTACATCAACTGACCTTACTGTCATACTTAAATCAAGCCCAACTACTGGTCAGTTCAAGTCAGCAGTCAGAATGTTTACATCAACTGACCCTAGTGTCATACTTATATCAAGCCCAACTACTGGTCAGTTCAAGTCAGCCATCAGAATATTTACATCAACTGACCTTACTGTCATACTTATATCAAGCCCTACTAGTGGTCAGTTCAAGTCAGCAGTCAAAATGTTTACATCAATTTCTCATCAATAGACATCTTGGTCACTTCACCATAAATTGTGGTCCCACAGGTCACATCTGGTAAACATGATGATAAAAGTATGACAATGTAAATCTCCAGTTATATAAAATAATGTTCGTGTATAAAGATACAAAAAATACATGTACTTCCTTCTATTTTGTACAATTAATATCTCATTATAAATAGCAATAAATAATCTAAACAGATGTTCGACAGTGTCAGCAACGACAAAATAATATGTCTGAAGGTGTCAGCAACGACAAAATAATATGTCTGAACGTGTCAGCAACGACAAAATGATATGTCTGAACGTGTCAGCAACGGCAAAATAATATGTCTGAACGTGTCAGCAACGACAAAATAACATGTCTGAACGTGTCAGCAACGACAAAATAATATGTCTGAACGTGTCAGCAACGACAAAATGATATGTCTGAACGTGTCAGCAACGGCAAAATAATATGTCTGAACGTGTCAGCAACGACAAAATAACATGTCTGAACGTGTCAGCAACGACAAAATAATATGTCTGAACGTGTCAGCAACGACAAAATAATATGTCTGAACGTGTCAGCAATGACAAAATAATATGTCTGAACGTGTCAGCAACGACAAAATAATATGTCTGAAGGTGTCAGCAACGATAAAATAATATGTCTGAAGGTGTCAGCAACGACAAAATATAATTCTGAAGGTGTCCACAGACTTATGGGAAACATCTTGTACACTCACTTTGGATTTAGAAAATGATAAAAATGTGATCTTTGATCTTCAACTCTGACATGTTTCCACCAAAATTACACTTTACTTAAAAATGGGTAAAATGAAAATGATTTCACCCAAGAAATTCGAAATGTTGGCAAGCAGACAAATGATATCACACTGCCATGATATCCTGAAATACTTAGTCTTGTTCATCAATCAAACATACAGTTACCAGTATTCACAAGATTACAAGTATAAGTGACTATATTGTCAATTAGAACTGATAACACCTCATCAATCCTCAGATTAACTGAAGTCAGGACATTACGGTGGCTGATCTCATGGGCGAACTCTAGGATGATCACAACAGTCTCCTCAAGGTTAGATAACCATACTGGATCTAGAAAGGGGAAAAAAATCAAGCAAATGAAATTTATTATTAAAAAAAACATGTAAGAATTAAAAGATGTCCATTTCTAAAACTTTGGCTAAACAATTATTTTTAAAAAATGGAGCATAGTAATATTTCACCAAATACAAGATTTTTAAAGATGTGTTCAAACCCATACATTTTCATATGTGAAACTTTTGTTAAATAATTACAACAAAGACTAGCAGTAAAAAGTGTTCCTCTCAAACACATTGGTTTGTGAAAAAAACAAGAAAAAACAAACTGACTCATCAACCAACTACTACTACTAGGCCAACAATAATAAATCAAAACAATGTATTGGCATTAGGCCCCATCTGTCTAACTCAAGCAGTTTAGTCAAACCATTTATACTTTAGAACAAATTAGGACAGAATCCTGTTAATCTTTCAAAAGGATTGTGTATAAAAAAATTTGATTCCCATTAACCAAAGGATGCTTCAAGCCTATTTAGGGAAGGATCTGGACATTCCTACAGAGAAAGTAGCATTTTAAAGAATTTGCTCTATTTCTCCTATTGGGCCCCACTCACTTGCTCCAGGGGTTACAATCAGCCCTGGAACATGTCATGGCAAAACTGAAGGTTCCATGTTTTACACTTTGTGGACAAGATGAAAAGACTGGTTTGATCCTTTGAAGTATATCAAATCTCAAATTCACATAACATAACAGTATATTGTATTGAATCTGAACTTGGGTAATGCTCCTTTGTAATCTTCAAAAGGAGCATATCACCTGTGATTGGTCAGTTTTTTTCTCCTGGAACCAATCAAATTACCTCAGTTGTGCCTTCAATTTTCCCATGACAAGTTCCAGAGAATAAATATGACTGTAACCCCTGGATTACTAAGGATGTGTTTATACAAAACTGATTCTTCTTCGCCCAATAATGATTAGGATTTTGTAGTATCTGCTCCATTTCCCCTCACCTCATGGAGCTGAGACCACCATTTATACAAAACTGACTCCCATTCACCAAAGGATATTTTACATCAAATATGGGCAAAGTCCAATCAATCTGACAGGAATAGTGTGGTTTTACACTATTTTCAAGATTTCACCTTTTGGACCCTGCTTCTCAGACCAGTGGGGGCCAACACCATGTATACAAAGTATGCCATAAGCTCACTAGGCCCTTCCGGCCAAGCAAGCTAAATATACATTGAATATAACTAATGTTGGATGGAGGGGTGCTTGATGCCAATCCTGGCCAACTGAGCTAAAAGTGGACGCATTTTAGATATAGCTAAGATATAGACTTCTAAACTAGTTGTCAAATCTGTATCTTTACAAGTCCAACGTTAATCATTTCAAATATTTTTCTCAATCAAACAGATTTTTCGTATTTTTAGAAATGCATGAGGCCCAAATGGCCTGCATCACTTACCTGGCTGATTTAGCTATTCAAACATTAAACAAGAGATCCCAGAGGGATCTTGGCGCCCACCATTTGAGGATCTGTTTTCAGTTCTTGAAGATTTGTTTATTTTTTTTTTGTTTGTTACAGATGTTGTAAATGTTCATGAACTGGTCTTCATTGAATGTACTCAATGATGGCACAAGATATTTTTATTAAGCACCTATTAGCAAATATCATTTGAAAAAGATCCCAAAGTATTATTAGATAGCAGTCAGTTACAGGTGGATAATGGACAATATGTTTGTGCTGTATTACTGTCGACATCCAAGATGGCTGCCTTTGGGCCATCTTGATTTCAAATCAGTCCAAAAAAGGTACAATGCACAACTGGGGACCAAGGGAAACCAATATCTATGAAATATCAGGAGGATCCATCCAGTACTTCCTCAGATATAGCAGTAACAAGATTAACTCTCAAAATCCAAGATGGCTGCCTGTCAGCCATCTTGATTTCGGATCAGTCCGAAAAGGTACAATGCACAACTTGGAACCAAAGAGAACCTGCATATGAAATTTGAGAAAGATCCATCCAGTACTTTCCAAGAAATAGCAGTAACAAACTTTTACATCCAAAATCCAAGATAGCCACCTGTCGGCCATCTTGAATTCGAATCAGTCCAAAAAAGGTACAATGCACAACTAGGGACCAAGGGGAACCTACATATGAAATTTGAGAAAGATCCATCCAGTACTTTCCCAGAAATAGCGATAACAAACTTTTACTTCCAAAATCCAAGATGGCCACCTGTCGGCCATCTTGAATTCGAATCAGTCCAAAAAAGGTACAATGCACAACTAGGGACCAAGGGGAACCTGCATATGAAATTTGAGAAAGATCCATCCAGCACTTTCCTAGAAATAGCAGTAACAAACTTTTACATCCAAAATCCAAGATGGCCACCTGTCGGCCATCTTGAATTCGAATCAGTCCAAAAAAGGTACAATGCACAACTAGGGACCAAGGGGAAACTGCATATGAAATTTGAGAAAGATCCATTCAATACTTTCTCAGAAATAGCGGTAACAAACTTTTACTTCCAAAATCCAAGATGGCCACCTGTCGGCCATCTTGAATTCGAATCAATCCAAAAAAGGTACAATGCACAACAAGGGACCAAGGGGAACCTGCATATGAAATTTGAGAAAGATCCATCCAGTACTTTTCCAGAAATAGCGGTAACAAGAATTGTTTACGGACGGATGGACAGACGCAGGACGATTTGAATACCCCACCATCTGATGATGGTAAGCTAATAAAGACTTTCAAATATGACAATTTCAGATAAATAATTAAATATACCTTCATGCAAGGTAAACTCCATTCATTTTTTTGTTTGGTTTTTGCTTATTTTTTGTTTTAAGTATAAACAACAGAAGCAGTTAACAAGCAGAAAGTTCTGGCAGTGATGTAAGGAAGGTAAAATAGCAGTGATGCAATGCTGGCTTGTTGCTTGTAGCTTTTAATATCACTTGATACAGGTTTGCATGTGCTTCAAATGCGATGGAAGCAGATCTAGTGAGGTGACACCACGAGAATATGTCACCAAGAAGAATATGTCACCGTATGTAATGTAAATACCACAATATATGTGCCATGTATATTATTATATTTACCTGTGGTTTGATATTGTTATATTTACCATATTTACCTGTGGTTTGTATATTGTCTATTTACCACTACCAAATGATTTACCTGTTAAATATACCTGTGGTTACATATTGTTGATATTGTTATTTATCTGTGATTATTATATTGTAATAAATGCCTGTAATATATTGTTATATTACTTATCGATATTATTATATTTACCTGTGGTTTGATATTGTTATATTTACATGTGGTTTGATATCGTTATATTTACCTGTGGTTTGATATTGTTATATTTACCTGTGGTTTGATATTGTTATATTTACCTGTGGTTTGATATTGTTATATTTACCTGTGGTTTGATATTATCATATTTACCTGTGGTTTGATATTGTTATATTTACCTGTGGTTTGATATTGTTATATTTACCTGTGGTTTGATATTGTCCTATTTACCTGTGGTTTGATATTATCATATTTACCTGTGGTTTGATATTGTTATATTTACCTGTGGTTTGATATTGTTATATTTACCTGTGGTTTGATATTGTCCTATTTACCTGTGTGGTTTGGTATTGTTATATTTACATGTGGTTTGATATTGTTATATTTACATGTGGTTTGATATCGTTATATTTACATGTGGTTTGATATTGTTATATTTACCTGTGGTTTGTTATTGTCACATTTACCTGTGGTTTGATATTGTTATATTTATCTGTGGCTTGATATTGTCATAGTTGCATGTGGCTTGATATTGTTATATTTACCTGTGGTTTGATATTGTTACATTTACGTATGTAATGTTAAATTTACCTGTGTTTAATATATGTGTCAATATTGTCAAATTTACCTGTGGTTTGAATTTATTTAATTATAATTATTTACCTGTGGTGATATTGTCACTATTTACCTGTGCATATACCTGTGGTTTGATATGTTATATTTACCTGTGTGGTTTGTTAAATTTATATTGTCAAATTTACCTGTGGTTATGTGTGTAATGTTAAATATACCTGTGGTTTGATATTGTTATATTTACCTGTGGTTTGATATTGTTATATTTACATGTGGTTTGATATCGTCCTATTTACCTGTGGTTATGTATGTAATGTTAAATCTCCCTGTGGTTTGATATTGTCAAATTTACCTGTGGTTTGATATTGTCCTATTTACCTGTGGTTTGATATTATCAAATTTACCTGTGGTTTGACATTGTAAAATTTAAGTGCATGCACTATCAAATTTACCTGTGGTTATGTACTGTCATACTTAACTGTGGTTATGTATGTAATGTCTCATTTACCTGTGGTTTGATATTGTTATATTTACCTGTGGTTTGATATTGTCCTATTTACCTGTGGTTTGTTATTGTTACATTTACCTGTGGTTTGATATTGTCACTTTTACCTGTGGTTACGTATGTAATGTTAAATTTACCTGTGGTTAAATATTGTCAAATTTACCTGTGGTTATGTGTGTAATGTTAAATATACCTGTGGTTTGATATTGTTATATTTACCTGTGGTTTGATATTGTCCTATTTACCTGTGGTTTGTTATTGTCACATTTACCTGTGGTTTGATATTGTCCTATATACCTGTGGTTTGTTATTGTTACATTTACCTGTGGTTTGATATTGTCACTTTTACCTGTGGTTACGTATGTAATGTTAAATTTACCTGTGGTTTGATATTGTCCTATTTACCTGTGGTTTGATATTGTCAAATTTACCTGTGGTTTGGTTTGATATTGTTATATTTACCTGTGGTTTGATATTGTTAAATTTACCTGTGGTTTGATATTGTAAAAATTTACCTGTGGTTTGATATTGTTAAATTTACCTGTGGTTTGATATTGTTATATTTACCTGTGGTTTATATTGTCACTATTTACCTGTGTTATGTGTGTAATGTTAAATTTACCTGTGTTTGATATTGTTATATTTACCTGTGTTTTGTATTGTTAAATTTACCTGTGGTTTGATATTTTCCTATTTACCTGTGGTTTGATATTGTTAAATATACCTGTGGTTTGATATTGTTATATTTACCTGTGGTTTGATATTGTTATATTTACATGTGGTTTCATATCGTCCTATTTACCTGTGGTATGATATTGTGATATTTACCTGTAATTTGATATTGTTATATTTACCTGTGGTTTAATATTGTTATATTTACCTGTGGTTTGACATCGTCCTATTTACCTGTGGTTTGTTATTGTCACATTTACCTGTGGTTTGATATTGTTATATTTATCTGTGGTATTGTTAAATTTACCTGTGTGATATTGTTAAATTTACCTGTGGTTTGATATTGTTAAATTTACCTGTGGTTTGATATTGTTAAATTTACCTGTGGTTTGATATTGTCATATTTACCTGTGGTTTTGTATTGTTATATTTACCTGTGGTTTGATATTGATACCTGTTGTTATTTATTTACATGTGGTTTGATATTGTTATATTTACCTGTGGTTTGATATTGTCATATTTACATGTGGTTTGATATTGTTATATTTACCTGTGGTTTGATATTGTTATATTTACCTGTGGTTTGATATTGTCCTATTTACCTGTGGTTTGATATTGTTATATTTACCTGTGGTTTGATATTGTTATATTTACATGTGGTTTGATATCTTCCAATTTACCTGTGGTTTGATATTGTTATATTTACCTGTGGTTTGATATTGTTGTATTTACCTGTGGTTTGATATTGTCCTATTTACCTGTGGTTTGATATTGTTATATTTACCTGTGGTTTGATATTGTTATAAATACCTGTGGCTTGATATTGTCATAGTTACATGTGGCTTGATATTGTTATATTTACCTGTGGTTTGATATTGTTACATTTACCTGTGGTTTAATATTGTTATATTTACCTGTGGTTTGATATCGTCCTATTTACCTGTGGTTACGTATGTAATGTTAAATTTACCTGTGGTTTGATATTGTCATATTTACCTGTGGTCTGTTATTGTCACATTTACCTGTGGTTATGTATGTAATGTCTCATTTACCTGTTGTTACGTATGTAATGTTAAATTTACCTGTGGTTTGATATTGTCCTATTTACCTGTGGTCTGTTATTGTCACATTTACCTGTGGTTTGACATTGTTAAATTTATCTGTGGTTTGATATTATCATATTTACCTGTGGTTTGATATTGTTATATTTACCTGTGGTTTGATATTGTTATATTTACCTGTGGTTTGATATTGTCATAGTTACATGTTGTTTGATATTGTTATTTACCTGTGGTTTATATGTTAAATTTACCTGTGGTTTGATATTGTCAAATTTACCTGTGGTTATTTACCTGTGTGTAATGTCAATTTACCTGTGGTTTGATATTTATATTTACCTGTGGTTTGATATTGTTATATTTACCTGTGGTTTGATATTGTCATATTTACCTGTGTTTGATATTGTCACATTTTACCTGTGGTTTATATTGTTAAATTTACCTGTGGTTTGATATTGTTATATTTACCTGTGGTTTGATATCGTCATATTTACCTGTGGTTTGATATTGTTATATTTACCTGTGGTTTGATATTGTCATATTTACCTGTGGTTTGATATTGTCACATTAACTTGTGGTTACGTATGTAATGTCAAATTTACCTGTGGTTTGATATTGTTATATTTACCTGTGGTTTGATATTGTTAAATTTACCTGTGGTTTGATATTGTCCTATTTACCTGTGGTCTGTTATTGTCACTTTTACCTGTGATTATGTGTGTAATGTTAAATATACCTGTGGTTTGATATTGTTATATTTACCTGTGGTTTGATATTGTCATATTTACATGTGGTTTGATATTGTTATATTTACCTGTGGTTTGATATTGTTATATTTACTTGTGGTTTAATATTGTTATATTTACCTGTGGTTTGACATTGTTAATTGTACACTGAAATAACAATAGTATTAACAAAATAAATCTTAAGTTAAGAATTCTTCATGTACACCCTACTGAATTAAGAAAGCTCATGATGACTTTTTTTTCGTTAGTTGGAACAAACATCATCAAATCAATTTCAAATTTCAGTAAATAGTTCCACAAAGTTCCTGCTTACTTAGCGGAACTGCAGAAGATAGAAATCTAAAATACAACATGGAGGAAATATATACATCTAGCACTTCAGACCAAGACAAAAAAATCACCACTTGGAAAATCCGTTTTGATCTGGATCTGGATCTGGCAAGAGATTGAGTTTATTCCCACTGGTGGAGCTTGAGAAGTTTAAAATGTGTATTGTTAAGAAAAATTAAATCTGACAATCACACAACAAAACAGCTGCTATGAGTGCCTTGTCTGTTTTAACTATCCCAGTATCATATACTCCAGTACTTGGGATAGAGACACACCCAAACAAAATACAGTACCTGTGAAATTCTCCAGGGCTTATATCACTATGTCGAACAAGGACTGTTGAGTGCCACACAATCATTCGTTCCATTGTCAGGTTACTAGCCCTGGACTCTTTTCCTCCAAACAACAGAAAGTATGGTGTGTCAATCTGAATATAAATATTATAGATCAAAGTTAGTTGACAGTGACTAAATATTATATAAAGTGTGATAAATTTGATAATTCCATAGTGGTGAGAATATTAACCTCTATGTGAGTAATAAGTGTGATGAGTAATTCCTGATGTTGAGAAGATTACAGTGACTTAAGTGTGATGAGTAATTCCTGTTGGTGAGAACATTACAGTGACTTAAGTGTGATGAGTAATTCCTGATGTTAAGAACATAACAGTGACTGAAGTCTGATGAGTAATTCCTGATGTTGAGAACATTACAGTGACTTATGTGTGATGAGTAATTCCTGTTGGTGAGAACATTAAGTGTGATGAGTAATTCCTGTTGGTGAGAACATTAAGTGTGATGAGTAATTCCTGATGTTGAGAAGATTACAGTGACTTAAATGTGATGAGTAATTCCTGTTGGTGAGAACATTAAGTGTGATGAGTAATTCCTCTTGATGAGAAAATAAAGAGTGATCACTAATTAAGTAAGTTGACAATATTAAATTGACTTAAGTGTGATGAGTAATTCCTGATGTTGAGAAGATTACAGTGACTTCAGTGTGATGAGTAATTCCTGATGTTGAGAACAGTACAATGACTTAAGTGTAATGAGTAATTCCTGTTGGTGAGAACATTACAATGACTTAAGTGCAATGAGTAATACCTGTTGGTGAGAACATTAAGTGTGATGAGTAATTTCTGTTGGTCAGAACATTAAGTAAGACGAGTAATTCCTGTTGGTGAGAACATTAAGTGTGATGAGTAATTCCTGATGTTGAACAGATTACAGTGACTTAAGTGTGATGAGTAATTCCTGATGTTGAGAAGATTACAGTGACTTAAGTGTGATGAGTAATTCCTGTTGGTGAGAACATTGAGTGTGACGAGTAATTCCTGTTGGTGAGAACATTAAGTGTGATGAGTAATTCCTGATGTTGAAAAGATTACAGTGACTTAAGTGTGATGAGTAATTCCTGTTGGTGTGATCATTACAGTGACTTAAGTGTGATGAGTAATTCCTGTTGGTGAGAACATTACAGTGACTTAAGTGTGATGAGTAATTCCTGTTGGTGAGAAGATTACAGTGACTTAAGTGTGATGAGTAATTCCTGTTGGTGAGAACATTAAGTGTGATGAGTAATTCCTGATGTTGAGAACAATACAGTCACTTAAGTGTGATGAGTAATTCCTGTTGGTGAGAACATTAAGTGTGATGAGTAATTCCTGATGTTGAGAACATTACAGTGACTTAAATGTGATGAGTAATTCCTGTTGGTGAGAACATTAAGTGTGATGAGTAATTCCTGTTGATGAGAACAGTACATTGACTTAAGTGTGATGAGTAATTCCGGTTAGTGAGAACATTAAGTGTGATGAGTAATTCCTGTTGGTGAGAACATTACAGTGTTGGTGAGAACATTACAGTGACTTAAGTGTGATGAGTAATTCCTGTTGGTGAGAACATTAAGTGTGATGAGTAATTCCTGTTGGTGAGAACATTACAGTGACTTAAGTGTGATGAGTAATTACTGTTGGTGAGAACATTAAGTGTGATGAGTAATTCCTGTTGGTGAGAACTTAAGTGTGATGAGTAATTCCTGTTGGTGAGAACATTACAGTGACTTAAGTGTGATGAGTAATTCCTGTTGGTGAGAACATTAAGTGTGATGAGTAATTCCTGTTGTGATGAGAACATTACAGTGACTTAAGTGTGATGAGTAATTCCTGTTGGTGAGAACATTAAGTGTGATGACTAATTCCTGATGTTGAGAACATTACAGTGACTTAAGTGTGATGAGTAATTCCTGTTGGTGAGAACATTAAGTGTGACTTGTGTGATGAGAAATTCCTGTGTGAGAACATTAAGTGTGAGTAAAGTGTGATGAGTAATTCCTGTTGGTGAGACATTAAGTGTGATGAGTAATTCCTGTTGGTGAGAACATTACAGTGACTTAAGTGTGATGAGTAATTCCTGTTGGTAAGTGTGAACATTAAGTGTGATGAGTAATTCCTGTTGTTGAGAACATTACAGTGACTTAAGTGTGTGATGAGTAACATTAAGTGTGATGAGTAATTCCTGTTGGTGCGAACATTACAGTGACTTAAGTGTGATGAGTAATTCCTGTTGGTGAGAAGATTACAGTGACTTAAGTGTGATGAGTAATTCCTGTTGGTGAGAACATTAAGTGTGATGAGTAATTCCTGATGTTGAGAAGATTACAGTGACTTAAGTGTGATGAGTAATTCCTGTTGGTGAGAACATTAAGTGACATTAAGTGTGATGAGTAATTCCTGTTGGAGAAGATTACAGTGACTTAAGTGTGATGAGTAATTCCTGTTGGTGAGAACACTTAAGTGTGATGAGTAATTCCATTAAGTGTGATGTTGATGTTGAGAACATTACAGTGACTTAAGTGTGATGAGTAATTCCTGTTGGTGAGAACATTAAGTGTGATGAGTAATTCCTGTTGATGAGAACATTACAGTGACTTAAGTGTGATGAGTAATTCCTGTTGGTGAGAACATTAAGTGTGATGAGTAATTCCTGTTGGTGAGAACATTACAGTGACTTAAGTGTGATGAGTAATTCCTGTTGGTGAGAACATTAAGTGTGATGAGTAATTCCTGATGTTGAGAACATTACAGTGACTTAAGTGTGATGAGTAATTCCTGTTGGTGAGAAGATTACAGTGACTTAAGTGTGATGAGTAATTCCTGTTGGTGAGAACATTAAGTGTGATGAGTAATTCCTGTTGATGAGAACATTAAGTGTGATGTAATTCCTGTTGGTGAGAAGATTACAGTGACTTAAGTGTGATGAGTAATTCCTGTTGGTGAGAACATTAAGTGTGACGAGTAATTCCTGATGGTGAGAACATTAAATGTGATGAGTAATTCCTGATGTTGAGAAGATTACAGTGACTTAAGTGTGATGAGTAATTCCTGTTGGTGAGAACATTAAGTGTGATGAGTAATTCCTGATGTTGAGAAGATTACAGTGACTTAAGTGTGATGAGTAATTCCTGTTGAGAAGATTACAGTGACTTAAGTGTGATGAGTAATTCCTGTTGGTGAGAACATTACAGTGACTTAAGTGTGATGAGTAATTCCTGTTGGTGAGAACATTACAGTGACTTAAGTGTGATGAGTAATTCCTGTTGGTGAGAACATTACAGTGACTTAAGTGTGATGAGTAATTCCTGTTGGTAAGAACATTAAGTGTGATGACTAATTCCTGATGTTGAGAACATTACAGTGACTTAAGTGTGATGAGTAATTCCTGTTGGTGAGAACATTAAGTGTGACGAGTAATTCCTGTTGGTGAGAACATTAAGTGTGATGAGTAATTCCTGATGTTGAGAACATTACAGTGACTTAAGTGTGATGAGTAATTCCTGTTGGTGAGAACATTAAGTGTGATGACAGTGACTTAAGTGACTTAAGTGTGATGAGTAATTCCTGTTGGTGAGATTACAGTGACTTAAGTGTGATGAGTAATTCCTGTTGGTGAGTACATTATGTGTGATGAGTCATTCCTGATGGTGAGAACATTACAGTGACTTAATTGTGATGAGTAATTCCTGTTGGTGAGAACATTAAGTGTGATGAGTAATTCCTGATGTTGAGAACATTACATGAGAACATTGTGATGAGTAAGTGAGAACATTAAGTGTGATGAGTAATTCCTGTTGATGAGAACAGTACATTGACTTAAGTGTGATGAGTAATTCCTGATGTTGAGAACATTACAGTGACTTAAGTGTGATGAGTAATTCCTGTTGGTGAGAACATTAAGTGTGATGAGTAATTCCTGTTGGTGAGATTACAGTGATTAAGTGTGATGAGTAATTCCTGTTGGTGAGAACATTACAGTGACTTAAGTGTGATGAGTAATTCTGTAGTGTGATGAGTAATTCCTGTTGGTGAGAAGATTACAGTGACTTAAGTGTGATGAGTAATTCCTGTTGGTGAGAACATTAAGTGTGACGAGTAATTCCTGATGGTGAGAACATTAAATGTGATGAGTAATTCCTGTTGGTGAGAACATTACAGTGACTTAAGTGTGATGAGTAATTCCTGTTGGTGAGAACATTACGTGTGATGAGTAATTCCTGATGTTGAGAACATTACAGTGACTTAATTGTGATGAGTAATTCCTGTTGGTGAGAACATTAAGTGTGATGAGTAATTCCTGTTGGTGAGAACATTACAGTGACTTAAGTGTGATGAGTAATTCCTGAGAACATTAAGTGTGATGAGTAATTCCTGTTGGTGAGAACATTAAGTGTGATGAGTAATTCCTGTTGGTGAGAACATTAAGTGTGATGAGTAATTCCTTTTTGTGAGAACATTACAGTGACTTAAGTGTGATGAGTAATTCCTGTTGGTGAGAACATTAAGTGTGATGAGTAATTCCTGTTGATGAGAACATTACAGTGACTTAAGTGTGATGAGTAATTCCTGTTGGTGAGAACATTACAGTGACTTAAGTGTGATGAGTAATTCCTGTTGGTGAGAAGATTACAGTGACTTAAGTGTGATGAGTAATTCCTGTTGGTGAGAACATTAAGTGTGATGAGTAATTCCTGTTGGTGAGAACATTAAGTGTGATGAGTAATTCCTGATGTTGAGAAGTTTAAAGTGACTTGAGTGTGATGAGTAATTCCTGTTGGTGAGAACATTAAGTGTGATGAGTAATTCCTGTTGTTGAGAACATTACAGTGACTTAAGTGTGATGAGTAATTCCTGTTGGTGAGAACATTAAGTGTGATGAGTAATTCCTGTTGGTGAGAACATTACAGTGACTTAAGTGTGATGAGTAATTCCTGTTGGTGAGAACATTAAGTGTGATGAGTAATTCCTGATGTTGAGAAGATTACATTGACTTAAGTGTGATGAGTAATTCCTGTTGGTGAGAACATTACAGTGACTTAAGTGTGATGAGTAATTCCTGTTGGTGAGAAAATTAAGTGTGATGAGTAATTCCTGATGTTGAGAACATTACAGTGACTTAAGTGTGATGAGTAATTCCTGTTGGTGAGAACATTAAGTGTGATGAGTAATTCCTGTTGGTGAGAACATTAAGTGTGATGAGTAATTCCTGATGTTGAGAAGATTACAGTGACTTAAGTGTGATGAGTAATTCCTGATGTTGAGAAGATTACAGTGACTTAAGTGTGATGAGTAATTCCTGTTGGTGAGAACATTACAGTGACTTAAGTGTGATGAGTAATTCCTGTTGGTGAGAACAGTGATTAAGTGTGATGAGTAATTCCTGTTGGTGAGAACATTACAGTGACTTAAGTGTGATGAGTAATTCCTGTTGGTGAGAACATTACAGTGACTTAAGTGTGATGAGTAATTCCTGTTGGTGAGAACATTAAGTGTGATGAGTAATTCCTGATGTTGAGAACATTACAGTGACTTAAGTGTGATGAGTAATTCCTGTTGGTGAGAAGATTACAGTGACTTAAGTGTGATGAGTAATTCCTGATGTTGAGAACATTACAGTGACTTAAGTGTGATGAGTAATTCCTGTTGGTGAGAACATTAAGTGTGATGAGTAATTCCTGTTGGTGAGATTACAGTGACTTAAGTGTGATGAGTAATTCCTGTTGGTGATTACAGTGACTTAAGTGTGATGAGTAATTCCTGTTGGTGAGAACATTACAGTGACTTAAGTGTGATGAGTAATTCCTGTTGGTGAGAAAATTAAGTGTGATGAGTAATTCCTGATGTTGAGAAGATTACAGTGACTTAAGTGTGATGAGTAATTCCTGTTGGTGAGAACATTACAGTGACTTAAGTGTGATGAGTAATTCCTGTTGGTGAGAACATTACATTACAGTGACTTAAGTGTGATGAGTAATTCCTGTTGGTGAGAAAATTAAGTGTGATGAGTAATTCCTGTTTGTGAGAAGATTACAGTGACTTAAGTGTGATGAGTAATTCCTGTTGGTGAGAACATTACAGTGACTTAATTGTGATGAGTAATTCCTGTTGGTGAGAACATTAAGTGTGATGAGTAATTCCTGTTGGTGAGGACATTACAGTGACTTAAGTGTGATGAGTAATTCCTGTTGGTGAGAACATTAAGTGTGATGAGTAATTCCTGATGTTGAGAAGATTACAGTGACTTCATTGTGATGAGTAATTCCGGTTGGTGAGAACATTAAGTATGATGAGTAATTCCTGTTGATGAGAAGATTACAGTGACTTCATTGTGATGAGTAATTCCGGTTGGTGAGAACATTAAGTATGATGAGTAATTCCTGTTGATGAGAACATTAAGTGTGATGAGTAATTCCTGATGTTGAGAACATTACAGTGACTTAAGTGTGATGAGTAATTCCTGTTGGTGAGAACATTAAGTGTGATGAGTAATTCCTGATATTGAGAACATTACAGTGACTTAAGTGTGATGAGTAATTCCTGTTGGTGAGAACATTAAGTGTGATGAGTAATTCCTGTTGGTGAGAACATTACAGTGACTTAAGTGTGATGAGTAATTCCTGTTGGTGAGAACATTACAGTGACTTAAGTGTGATGAGTAATTCCTGTTGGTGAACCTTAAATGTGATGAGTAATTCCTGTTGGTGAGAACATTACAGTGACTTAAGTGTGATGAGTAATTCCTGTTGGTGAGAATATTAAGTGTGATGAGTAATTACTGATGTTGAGAACATTACAGTGACTTAAGTGTGATGAGTAATTCCTGTTGGTGAGAACATTAAGTGTGATGAGTAATTCCTGTTGGTGAGAACATTACAGTGACTTAAGTGTGATGAGTAATTCCTGTTGGTGAGAACATTAAGTGTGATGAGTAATTCCTGATATTGAGAACATTACAGTGACTTAAATGTGATGAGTAATTCCTGTTGGTGAGAACATTAAGTGTGATGAGTAATTCTTGTTGATGAGAACATTAAGTGTGATGAGTAATTACTGATGTTGAGAACATTACAGTGACTTAAGTGTGATGAGTAATTCCTGTTGGTGAGAACATTAAGTGTGATGACTAATTCCTGATGTTGAGAACATTACAGTGACTTAAGTGTGATGAGTAATTCCTGTTGGTGAGAATATTAAGTGTGATGAGTAATTCCTTTGGTGAGAACATTAAGTGTGATGAGTAATTCCTGATGTTGAGAACATTACAGTGACTTAAGTGTGATGAGTAATTCCTGTTGGTGAGAACATTACAGTGACTTAAGTGTGATGAGTAATTCCTGTTGGTGAGAAGATTACAGTGACTTAAGTGTGATGAACATTAAGTGTGATGAGTAATTCCTGTTGTTGAGAACATTTCATTGACTTAAGTGTGATGAGTTATTCCTGTTGTTGAGATCATTAAGTGTGATGAGTAATTCCTGTTGGTGAGAACATTACTGTGACATAAGTGTGATGAGTAATTCCTGATGTTGAGAAGATTACATTGACTTAAGTGTGATGAGTAATTCCTGTTGGTGAGAACATTACAGTGACTTAAGTGTGATGAGTAATTCCTGTTGGTGAGAACATTAAGTGTGATGAGTAATTCCTGTTGGTGAGAACATTAAGTGTGATGAGTAATTCCTGATATTGAGAACATTACAGTGACTTAAATGTGATGAGTAATTCCTGTTGGTGAGAACATTAAGTGTGATGAGTAATTCCTGTTGGTGAGAACATTACAGTGACTTAAGTGTGATGAGTAATTCCTGTTGGTGAGAACATTAAGTGTGATGAGTAATTCCTGTTGGTGAGAACATTAAGTGTGATGAGTAATTCCTGTTGGTGAGAACATTACAGTGACTTAAGTGTGATGAGTAATTCCTGTTGGTGAGAACATTAAGTGTGATGAGTAATTCCTGTTGGTGAGAACATTACAGTGACTTAAGTGTGATGAGTAATTCCTGTTGGTGAGAACATTACAGTGACTTAAGTGTGATGAGTAATTCCTGTTGGTGAGAACATTAAGTGTGATGAGTAATTCCTGATGTTGAGAACATTACAGTGACTTAAGTGTGATGAGTAATTCCTGTTGGTGAGAACATTACAGTGTAAGTGTGATGAGTAATTCCTGTTGGTGAGATTACAGTGACTTAAGTGTGATGAGTAATTCCTGTTGGTGAGAACATTACAGTGACATTAAGTGTGATGAGTAATTCCTGTTGGTGAGAACATTACAGTAAGTGTGATGAGTAATTCCTGTTGAACATTAAGTGTGATGAGTAATTCCTGTTGGTGAGAACATTACAGTGACTTAAGTGTGATGAGTAATTCCTGTTGGTGAGAACATTAAGTGTGATGAGTAAATGTTGAGAACATTACAGTGACTTAAGTGTGATGAGTAATTCCTGTTGGTGAGAACATTAAGTCTGATGAGCAATACCTGTTGGTGAGAACATTAAGTGTGATGAGAAATTCCTGTTGGTGGGAACATTAAGTGTGATGAGTAATTCCTGATGTTGAGAAGATTACAGTGACTTAAGTGTGATGAGTAATTCCTGTTGGTGAGAACATTACAGTGACTTAAGTGTGATGAGTAATTCCTGTTGGTGAGAACATTAAGTGTGATGAGTAATTCCTGATGTTGAGAACATTACAGTGACTTAAGTGTGATGAGTAATTCCTGTTGGTGAGAACATTAAGTGTGATGAGTAATTCCTGTTGGTGAGAACATTAAGTGTGATGAGTAATTCCTGATGTTGAGAACATTAAGTGTGATGAGTAATTACTGTTGATGAGAACATTACAGTGACTTAAATGTGATGAGTAATTCCTGTTGGTGAGAACATTACAGTGACTTAATTGTGATGAGAACATTAAGTGTGTGTGATGAGTAATTCCTGTTGGTGAGAACATTAAGTGTGATGAGTAATTCCTGTTGGTGAGGACATTACAGTGACTTAAGTGTGATGAGTAATTCCTGTTGGTGAGATTACAGTGATTAAGTGTGATGAGTAATTCCTGTTGGTGAGAACATTACGTGTGATGAGTAATTCCTGATGTTGAGAACATTACAGTGACTTAAGTGTGATGAGTAATTCCTGTTGGTGAGAATATTAAGTGTGATGACTATTTCCTGATGTTGAGAACATTACAGTGACTTAAATGTGATGAGTAATTCCTGTTGGTGAGAAGATTACAGTGACTTAAGTGTGATGAGTAATTCCTGTTGGTGAGAACATTAAGTGTGATGAGTAATTCCTGTTGGTGAGACCATTTGACTTAAGTGTGATGAGTAATTCCTGTTGGTGAGAACATTAAGTGTGATGAGTAATTCCTGTTGGTGAGAACATTACAGTGACTTAAGTGTGATGAGTAATTCCTGTTGGTGAGAACAGTGATTAAGTGTGATGAGTAATTCCTGTTGGTGAGAACATTACAGTGACTTAAGTGTGATGAGTAATTCCTGTTGGTGAGAACATTACAGTGTGATGAGTAATTCCTGTTGGTGAGAACATTACAGTGACTTAAGTGTGATGAGTAATTCCTGTTGGTGAGAACATTACAGTGTGTGTGATGAGTAATTCCTGTTGGTGAGAACATTAAGTGTGATGAGTAATTCCTGTTTGAGAACATTACAGTGACTTAAGTGTGATGAGTAATTCCTGTTGGTGAGAACATTAAGTGTGATGAGTAATTCCTGATGTTGAGAAGATTACAGTGACTTAAATGTGATGAGTAATTCCTGTTGGTGAGAACATTACAGTGACTTAAGTGTGATGAGTAATTCCTGTTGGTGAGAACATTAAGTGTGATGAGTAATTCCTGTAGGTGAGAACAGTACAGTGACTTAAGTGTGATGAGTAATTCCTGTTGGTGAGACCATTAAGTGTGATGAGTAATTCCTGTTGGTGAGTTTACATTAAGTGTGATGAGTAATTCCTGTTGTGTGAACATTACAGTGACTTAAGTGTGATGAGTAATTCCTGTTGGTGAGAACATTAAGTGTGATGAGTAATTCCTGTTGTTGAGAACATTACAGTGACTTAAGTGTGATGAGTAATTCCTGTTGGTGAGAACATTAAGTGTGATGAGTAATTCCTGTTGGTGAGAACATTAAGTGTGATGAGTAATTCCTGTTGGTGAGAAGATTACAGTGACTTAAGTGTGATGAGTAATTCCTGTTGGTGAGAACATTAAGTGTGATGAGTAATTCCTGATGTTGAGAACATTACAGTGACTTAAGTGTGATGAGTAATTCCTGTTGGTGAGAACATTAAGTGTGATGAGAACATTGAGAACATTACAGTGACTTAAGTGTGATGAGTAATTCCTGTTGGTGAGAACATTACAGTGACTTAAGTGTGATGAGTAATTCCTGTTGGTGAGAACATTAAGTGTGATGAGTAATTCCTGAAGATGAACAGAATAAAGTCACTTAAGTGTGTTGAGTAATTCCTGTTGGTGAGAACATTAAGTGTGATGAGTAATTCCTGTTGGTGAGAACAGTGATTAAGTGTGATGAGTAATTCCTGTTGGTGAGAACATTAAGTGTGATGAGTAATTCCTGTTGGTGAGAACATTACAGTGACTTAAGTGTGATGAGTAATTCCTGTTGGTGAGAACATTAAGTGTGATGAGTAATTCCTGATGTGAGAACATTAAGATTACAGTGACTTAAGTGTGATGAGTAATTCCTGTTGTGAGAACATTACAGTGACTTAAGTGTGATGAGTAATTCCTGTTGGTGAGAACATTAAGTGTGATGAGTAATTCCTGTTGGTGAGAACATTACAGTGACTTAAGTGTGATGAGTAATTCCTGATGTTGAGAAGATTACAGTGACTTAAGTGTGATGAGTAATTCCTGTTGGTGAGAACATTACAGTGACTTAAGTGTGATGAGTAATTCCTGTTGGTGAGAACATTAAGTGTGATGAGTAATTCCTGTTGGTGAGAACATTAAGTGTGATGAGTAATTCCTGTTGATGAGAACAGTACATTGACTTAAGTGTGATGAGTAATTCCTGTTGGTGAGAACATTAAGTGTGATGAGTAATTCCTGTTGGTGAGAACATTACAGTGACTTAAGTGTGATGAGTAATTCCTGTTGGTGAGAACACTTAAGTGTGATGAGTAATTCCTGGTGAGAACGTTGATGAGAACATTACAGTGACTTAAGTGTGATGAGTAATTCCTGTTGGTGAGATTACAGTGACTTAAGTGTGATGAGTAATTCCTGGTGAGTTGTGATGAGAAGATTACAGTGACTTAAATGTGATGAGTAATTCCTGTTGGTGAGAACATTACAGTGACTTAAGTGTGATGAGTAATTCCTGTTGGTGAGAATATTAAGTGTGATGAGTAATTACTGATGTTGAGAACATTAAGTGTGATGAGTAATTCCTGTTGTTGAGAACATTACAGTGACTTAAATGTGATGAGTAATTCCTGTTGGTGAGAACATTAAGTGTGATGAGTAATTCCTCTTGATGAGAACAGTACATTGACTTAAGTGTGATGAGTAATTCCTGTTGGTGAGAACATTAAGTGTGATGAGTAATTCCTGATGTTGAGAACATTACAGTGACTTAAGTGTGATGAGTAATTCCCGTTGGTGAGAAGATTACAGTGACTTAAGTGTGATGCGTAATTTCTGTTGTTGAGAACATTAAGTGTGACGAGTAATTCCTGTTGATGAGAACATTAAGTGTGATGAGTAATTCCTGATGTTGAGAAGTTTAAAGTGACTTGAGTGTGTTGAGTAATTCCTGTTGGTGAGAACATTAAGTGTGATGAGTAATTCCTGTTGGTGAGAACATTAAGTGTGATGAGTAATTCCTGATGTTGAGAAGATTACAGTGACTTAAGTGTGATGAGTAATTCCTTATGTTGAGAACAGTACATTGACTTAAGTGTGATGAGTAATTCCTGTTGGTGAGAACATTACAGTGACTTAAGTGTGATGAGTAATTCCTGTTGGTGAGAACATTACAGTGACTTAAGTGTGATGAGGAATTCCTGTTGGTGAGAACATTACAGTGACATAAGTGTGATGAGTAATTCCTGTTGGTGAGAACATTACAGTGACTTAAGTGTGATGAGTAATTCCTGTTGGTGAGAACATTACGTGTGATGAGTAATTCCTGATGTTGAGAACATTACAGTGACTTAAGTGTGATGAGTAATTCCTGTTGGTGAGAACATTAAGTGTGATGAGTAATTCCTGTGAGAACATTGAGAACATTAAGTGTGATGAGTAATTCCTGATGTTGAGAACATTATTACAGTGACTTAAGTGTGATGAGTAATTTGTTGGTGAATATTAAGTGTGATGAAATTCCTGTTGGTGAGAACATTAAGTGTGATGAGTAATTCCTGATGTTGAGAAGATTACAGTGACTTAAGTGTGATGAGTAATTCCTGTTGGTGAGAACATTAAGTGTGATGAGTAATTACTGTTGGTGAGAACATTAAGTGTGATGAGTAATTCCTGTTGGTGAGAACATTACAGTGACTTAAGTGTGATGAGTAATTCCTGTTGGTGAGAACATTAAGTGTGATGAGTAATTCCTGTTGGTGAGAACATTAAGTGTGATGAGTAATTCCTGATGTTGAGAACATTACAGTGACTTAAATGTGATGAGTAATTCCTGTTGGTGAGAACGTTACAGTGACTTAAGTGTGATGAGTAATTCCTGTTGGTGAGAACATTACTGTGACATAAGTGTGA